>NC_047581.1:9062586-9662586 GCF_011004845.1 Esox lucius | reverse complement strand
TCCTAAAATTCGGCCTTCTTAAGGAGTTTTTCCTAGCCACTGAAATTCAACACTACTGTTGTTTGCTCCCTTGGGTTTAAGGCCGGGTGTCTCTGTAAAAGCACTTTGTGACAACTGCTATTGTAAAAAGGGCTTTATAAATACATTTGATTGATTGATTGATTGTATGGGAGGGTTGCAAGAAAAAAGCTTTGCCAAAACGCACCTTGAACAAGGTGTTATGGTCAGATGAGACTAAAATGTAATTATTTGGCCTCAACGCCAAACGATATATCTGGCGAAAATCCAATACAGCGCACCATCCAAATAACACCATTCCTACAGTAAAGCATGGAGGTGGTAATATCATGTTATGGGGTTGTTTCTCTGCAGCAGGGACTAGAGCACTTGTCAGGATAGAAGGAAAAATGGATGGGGCAAAATACTGTAAAATTCTTGAGGAAAATCTGCTGTTCTCTGCCAGAAAGTTGTCAATGTGAAGAAGATTTACCTTCCAACATGACAATGACCCAAAGCACACAGCAAAACTGACAACACAGTGGTTGAAGGAGAAAAAGGTGAATGTCCTTTCATGGCCTAGTCAGAGCCCGGACTTAAACCCCATTGAAAATCTGAGGAATGACTTGAAGACAGCAGTCCACAAACAGTCACTATCAAATTTAACTGAACTTGAGCAGTTCTGCAAAGAAGAGTGGTCAAATATTGCAACGTCTAGATGTGCAAAGTAGTAGAGACATATCCCAACAGACTAAAGGCTGTAATTAAAGCAAAAGGTGGTTCAACAAAATAATGACAAAAGGGGGTGATCCTTTTTCCAACTCAGTGATTGTTTTTTTGTTTTTTTGTTTTTATGTTGGTGTTATATCTTTCACTTGGATGTTATAAGTTGCACTGAGTAAATACAGCTGAATGAACCAAAAACTGTGTCTGTCTTCATTTCAGGCTGCAAAGCAACATGATTATTTTAAAGGGGGGTGATTCTTTTCTATACCCACTGTGTTTCCTAAATTAATTAAATGTGTAATAGAATTCCTAGTCATTTAGAGCTATTTATCTGAAAAACCTTTTTTTAACAAATAAGAAAAGGTTATGGGAATTTTCCTGCCTTTCTTTTCTCACAGATATAAATAGACACTGACATGGGGCAACAAACTATAACCATCCTGTGTATCTTTGGAAAACTCCAGTGTCCCAAGAATGTGTGTGTGTGTGTGTGTGTGTGTGTGTATGTGTGTGTGCTTATTTGTATTACCTTGTGGGGCCATTTGTCCCCATAACTATAGTAAAACCTGAAAAACATGCCCCATGTGGGCAAAATCTATTTCCGGCTCAGGGTTTTAGGTATAGGGTCAAAGTATAGGCATAAATGTTACATTAATGAGAATGAGGTTAGGGTTAGGTTTAGATTAGGGTTAGGTTAAGGTTAGGGTAAGGGTTAGGGTTAGATTTAGGGTTAAGATTAGGGCAAGGGAGCATGCAATTTAGTTTTTCAGGGCCCCATGAGGATATAAAAACAAACGTGTGTGTGTGTGTGTTTGTGTGTGTGCACAAGAGCTTGAATGCAAGTGTGTTTGGACCAGATAAAAGGTCACATCTTTCAATAGGACCAAAACTATTATGATGAAGAATGTTGTCAAACTCAATTAAATTCTCTGGATAATAGCAAATACAAATTTAGAGCCTTCAAATGACAAGGCCTTATACTGTATGTAGGATTGAGAGTATTTCTAAACATACAATCTCACCTGGGCAAACTCTGGGCCCTTCCTTCTAGGGACACCAGATATTCAAAGACCCATCCAGGGCAGACAAAGATTCAGCATAGAGCACATCTGTTAACTTGCTGTTATCACCACAGTCAACACACGGTGGGGACGGTTGTTCTGGCTCGGTGCAACCGGGTCGAATGCAACTTTCCCCATGTCAAAGTAATGGGAGAATTAAGCACTATTGGCCAGATGGTTGCACTACAACAAGTGCATTAAAATAATAATGTTGCAAGGTCAAACCCCTTACCCAATTTCACCTAACATCAAGAAATGTGGTACCTGGATCCAGCTTCTTGCAAGGAAAAAATAAGCCTCAAGAATCCATAAGGTCTCAAATGATGGTCAACACTCCTCCTTAGTTTCCAAATATAACATGGTGCGGCAAATTAAAATCCATAGAAACACATTACGGACATTTGTACTGAATAAGAATATTTCGTCCACACTTTGGCACTCTAAAGGATACATGCTTATTTTGTATCTCTTAATCTGTTTGTCTCTGAGTGATGATATTTGGCACTCATTCTCAGGGATGTGGGTCTTGCTAACCCACGGAGTATCTCGGACACCCTGGCACGATTTAGACTACATTTGGGTTACTGTAGTGATGCTTCTTGCATCTTTTCACAGAAACCAGGCATTTACAAAATGACAGTTTGGCACAGGGAGAGGATTAATCGTTCTTAGGGAATGACGTATTTACTTGCCTTGATATATTGCCTTGATATATTTATACCTGTGTTCATGGCTGTAACTCCATCGCTGCCTCCAATCACATAGAGCTGACCGTCCATCACAGCAGCCGCGGCACCACAACGTCGGCTTAGCATCGGAGCCTGCTTCGTCCAGCTATTCATTTTGGGATCATACCTGGTGGAACACAAAAAAATATATATAATATGTTGGTGAAACAAAAAAAGTTTTTCATATCTTCCTTGATAGATACCCAAAATGTCTAAATTCAATTCTTCCTTCAATTCTTCCTCTTTCCTAGTCTGATCATAATGCCCGGCTGTAACATAACCAATCAGGTCCTCCCGTCCGCCTCGCTGGTGTTCTAACCACTGGTCTGTAACACCGCCAGTTGTTCTGAAGACACTCCACTCCTGCACACTTCTTCCCCTGTTACCAATCACCAAGGACACCATTTTAGTTGCTCATTTGTTTGTAATCAGCTGTGGATTATTGTTTGCACTTTGTTGTTATGTACCATGTGGTTTCACCTACCTGTTATTCATAGAAGTATATCAGTTTTTTGTTCATTGCTTTTGTGTTTTCTATTCTGTTCTCTTGTGCTCACCTCCCCTCGCACGTTACACAGTCAAAGGTCAACTTGCCAAACCTTGTTATCTTGCTGTCAGTATTCAAGTAAAAGGAAAACTACAAAGAGTCTAAAGGGTGTTTAGACATTAATTATTATTTGTCAATCTGGCAACCGCTGATGATAACTCCACCTCACCTTTCAACAGTGTTAGTGCAGGCCATGCCGTCATAGCCTCCAAGGGCGTACATGTATCCATTCATCTCCACCACACAGACTCTGCTGCGGGGGCTGGTCAAGGGAGCCACATCGTTACTCCACCAGTTGGTTTGTGGGTCGTACCTGCAGCATGAGGAGTGGAGAGAGAGAAAGCCTTGTGGTTTAGATAAGGTCGGTGGATGGGACAAGGTTAGCACAGGGGTCGATGGATGTTAATGCTGTAATTGACCATCTATCACTGTCTTGATCGGCGTTTACCTGAAAGCCATGGCTTTCTCTTAGGAGTGTGCTGTTTAGGGAGAGTAAAGATTCCTCTCCAAGACACACCCTAATGTTAAATCATATTACACGTATTACATTTTGTGTAGCTGTTTTTAATAACGAAAAATTTCAAGGTGCACTACATATAAAATGAGCCAAAAAGAAATGCATAAAATGAGGAACAATTGAAATAATATTTATAAAAAAATATGCGTGATATGAGTACGGTAGGAGCTACTAAATAGTTAATGATGTGTCATTTATAGCTCAACTGCAAATGTGGCTATGTAAACCTGTAAGTGGAAAATCCAAAATGGATTTGGCGACAGATTGAGCATGTCATCAGTTACAGTGAATGGGAATAGCACATGGAGACACATCTCCCTCCTGCAGAGATTGAAAAGGAAGCACAGCAGCCGGCCTAATCAAATGAAGACATTACCGAGACCCCACTGTTGCTCTCTGGTGCTCTCTGGTGTCGTCTACTTTCTCTCTGTCACCAAGCAAACCCATGAATGTCCAGACCAGGAAGTAAAGCTCTGAGTGAACACTACTGAAAGGCATAATCTCTATTTTATAGCAGGTGGATTATTTATAGGCAAGTGGTATGTGCCAGTAAGAAGAATAGTACCTCAATTCTGCTCATTATTCTCCTGGAGCGAGCAGTCATACACTCCCACCAAAGAGAGCGGATGTACAGACTGTGAACGAGGTTTGAAGAGTAGCAAAGTAAACAAAGTAAACATTTTTAAGTGCAGGATGTAGTTCATAGGTTACGAAGTACTGGAGTTTCCAGGCGATGCCATGACATTCCCACGTTGGGGACTCTGCACTCAGTCCACTGAGCCTCCGATTAAAGCAGAACAGCAACCACTAACTCAACTATCTGAAATCTATTTCCATCCAAACAGTCCCACTTCGCAAACCCAGCACTGGTTTAGTAGAAAAATTAATGTGATAAATGGTTCCTACTGAAATAGATCAGTACACCCCCTCAGCCATTTGAATAATTGTTCCCTTTTTAATCTCGTGTCTACTCACAGGGGAGACACAAAGCACTACATCTCACCGACACCTTTTTGTTAGGCCGAGGCAATAAGACCAGAGATCACTTCTTCTTTCCTCACCTGTCCTACGCAACTCAAAAACTATTGCCACCTCCCTGTTATCAGTTACTCCAACTTTGAGTCGGAGTAAGATCTCTACATGCACCCCCACTCCAATACCATTAATATAAACTGCTACAAACATTTGAATACTAATGTACTCCTGTGTTATATTTTCATCAAAATATGTGATTTGTACTTAATGAGGACATAATGAGGGTGTTATATTACCTTGGTAGCTTGAATGCACCTGCACATTGACAGATTATAACATCCGATGTGGTCAGGTGGTCAGGCATTGTAAGTTCTGTCAGGCATAAAAAATACCTAAGCAGTCAAACACACCCAAACTGTTTGTTAATGTTTAGATCTAGTCAATTCCGAATAAGCCTACTAAGATGTCGTTACCTTTCCACGCTGCTTTTGTAGGAGACGCCATCAAACCCGCCCACTGTGTAGATGTTCCCTTGCAGGCTGCAGACAGCCACGTTACCCCGGTGATGGGTCATGGAGGCCATGTTCTTCCATTCGTTCTCCAGGGGGCAGAACTGTTCCACCGGGCAGGACGGGTCCTCCGGAGTCCAGCCGCCCACTGACAGATTTAAACAAGTACAGTATCTTACCAGTACAGCGTTTTATTTGGACAATAATACTAACATACTGCTACAGGGTAGCACTGTATTTAAAACATGGCAGAGTTTATCTTATGAGGACATCCGATGAACAGAAGTTCCTTAGAAAGAGAATTCATATGATCTGTTCCTTGTAAACATACATGTTTGAGGTTAGGGAGAATTTATGGATGTGATGACCTCTCTATTGGAGGCCTGAACAAACAGCCCCAAATGGCATTGGGGGATCTTCTAACTCAGCTGTCTGACCTCTATGAAGGGGGACAGAACCTCTAAGGAACGCACAGTGCCAGTTCGCCATGTCATCTGAACATATCCCGTGAGGTCGTACGCAGTGAGTCCCCGTACTAAAGCACAAAGATAAAGCTGTTGATTGATTCAATCTAGAGCCTTAAACCCAACAATTGTGCAATATCCCATACTAATTGGATTTGTAACATAACAGTTGCAAATGTATAAATAAAACAAATATATTTTGGCGCTAAATCATTCAAATGGATGACGAAGTAGACAATCAACAGGGACCAATTAGCTTCTTTTGCATTACTCAAAACAAATTGCTAAATTATACTGAAGCTCTTGAACGTGCATTTATAGCCCTGCAGTGCATACCCCAATGGTATTGCAGGTTAATGTTTTGAAATGTTTAAAGATGCGATGCAGTTGGGTTTTGCTAGTCTCTGCATGATTTCAATTTAATGTGTCAGTCAGTCAAGGTAAACATTTCCATCACTGAATTCAGGACAGCTATTAGTATGAATGACTTTCACCCACATCAACACAATCTGCATAGCAACTGATTGTGATGTTAGACATGCTGACATTTTTTATGAGTTTAAACAGTTGTTTCTGTAAGGCACATTTAACAGAATCTTGACCTACAACCTCCTTCATGTGAGCCTCGAAAATATAAGTATCTGACCACCTAGGCCAAGCAAAAGTGAACCCATCTTTAAGGGAAGAGGCACTGACCTATGAACAACATATCATTAAAGTCCTCTCTATAGCGCTGTTTGGATGTTTGTCTGCTCAGGGACGTGGAGCTTCTGATTCGTGGAGACGTGGAGCTTCTGATTCCAACTCCGACCCCACCATGACAGCTTTTAGGCATCATGACCTTCTGTGTGTCTGGGTCTCCAACAGCCTCCCTGACACACACACGCACGCACACAGGACATGAATGAAATGTCAATAATGGTCATTAATGGTTGTTAATCATTTTGTTTGCAAATTACCTGGTATTCAAACCAATCACATTGCAGATGTACTCTTCAAACTTTTATAAATCCATCCTAAAAAAACATCCTTGGGTTTTGCATTTTATAAACAGCCCCGTCTCACCGGTAATACTTGAGCAGCCATTCCCCCACGTCTCCACACTTACTGTTGTCCTGACATAGTACATATACAATAAAACTGGAAGAATATGTCAAATTACCCTTGTTCATTGTACAACCCCATGTCTCCTCGGCTCCCTGATCACGCCTTCAGTGACAACACACTTCTATTGACACCTTGACAGCTAGTCAAACCTATCTTTTACAGTCCTTTTCTAAACGACAGAATTTCACTTGGCAGCATTTTCACTTGCTCGTTCCTGATCTGCCTATAGTTTTCAACTGTCTGACTCTTGTTGGTGCTTACAGGAGAATATAGACCTCTAGAGCCAAACCCCCACCTTTCCTGAGCTACGTATATCTGCCCCTTCTGTCCTACCCGGCAACCATATCAGACACCAGCTGTGTCACCCTGAGTCACTCATCCTGTAAGCCAGCCGGACACTTAATCCCCACTCATGTTTCTTTACACTCAGTGTGATTCTGAATTCACCGGATTCCATTCCATAGAGGTCCAACAGGAATGTCTGTCCCCCAGACTTCGAGAAGATTCTGCGCATAGACTGGGGACTGGGGAGGGACACATAGAGAGAGGGAGAGACGAAGAGAGAAGAGGGAGGGATAGAGAGACAGAAAGAGAAGTGAAGAAGAAAGAGGGAAAAATAAGATGATAGAGGGGGTGGGACGGAGTGATCAAGGGAGAGATAAGAGAGAGAACGAGAGAAGAGAGAGAAAGGGAGCGCGAGACAACAGAGGAAGACAGGGAAAGATCATAAAGAGAGTCTGAAAGTCTGTTAGATGGCGTACTTCATATAACACCAAGGCATTGGAGCGGTGACGTCCATAGTCACACAGCCACGTAGAGCTGGTACAGTCTTACCTGAGCATTTCAGCACTCCCTCTGAACCTCTTGCTCTCCTGAATCCTCCCCTGTAGTGAACATGGCCACCTCAGACCTATTAAGAGTTGTCAATACATTGACGGCCGCACCCAAATTTACCTCAAATTTGCATCCTGAGTTTCAGGGCATTCGAGGGCACTGCAACACAGTGGAGATGCGCCACACCAACCTGGGTTTGAGCTCCACACCGACATGGCAAGGAGTCCTATTAAGGCCCCACACCACTTTAACTAATGAAGGCTGACAGTAGGAGGGCACTCTTTCAGCGTTTTTTCCGTTTGACACACATTCCAGTGCTTGAAGCTCCCAAGCCAGTTAGGAGTTGATGATGAGACACGGTCTTAACTATGACTTGCATACCACAAAACTGGAAAGAGAGTGTAAAGTCTGAAGAAAGAAAACCATGAGAAAAATTGAAGTAGTTGAAATACAAATTATTTTTAATAACCATACTTCTGATTTGGGACAGGAGCGGCACCACCGAAAACATATCAGCAACACTGTCATCTTCTACCCACATAGCACATCGTGTGGGCAGCTAGCGACCAGAGACTTCCTGAAGTAGTTACACTGTGTGTGTGTGTGTCTCCCTGTGGGTAAGACCCACATTATTCTTAATCACCATGGACTCTTCTCTGCAGAGCTGGACTGCCACACAACGTTCTCCCAACTCTACTTATATGTATAGAAAGCTTTAAAATGTCCATAAACCTTTGCAGCACCCGTAACTCTAAAGACAATACTTGACGAAATATGTATCTGGCAGCCTGGAGGGACTGACTTCTACAACACGGCTTAGACTGTCAATAAGTATGTATAAAGTGACAGCTGTTTTTCCTCTGGTTTTCAGCATGATCCCCACAGCCCAGCAACCATCCAGGGTCTAGCTCCAGGGAACCATGGATGGTCTACGATATTGTTGCCAATAAAACCCTACCCCTTGGCCACACCTTCCTTAACACAGTCCAAGCATGGCTTGAGTCTTTCCATTTCAACCGTAAACCGGGCACACGTTTGTTTTGTTTCTCAGAAAGCCAAAGGGCGCGGTTCAGGAAGTTAACGCTGACACTTACATTTCATTGGACATTTACAGGTGGAAAGAAAGCAGATGGTAAATTGTTCTCTGCCGAGCAATTATAATCTAACTCTGGACAGAAATGAAGGAATTTGCCTGCATACAAACCTGTGCCAACTTTCCCACTCTGGTGGTTTTCATGTAGACATAATAATAATGTATATTGAACAGAATGAGGGAAAACTACTCATGTGTTTGTCTGAGAATATTGTTTTAATAATGTACCCTACCAACATTTATTGGAACATTGCCCAGAGCCCGTTTCTCACTGACTCTCACAGGCTCTCTCACACGTTCCTTTGCTGACTCATCATTGATAATAAATGCGTGTTCAACGACTGTTCATGAACGCTTCTGCAGATTCTGTTTGATTTTCTTCATTCGGGAAGCCCGGGAGAGGGCCGCACAAAGGTGAGATGAGAGAACGTATCTTTACAAATTAGCACTAAATGCACATATCCCAGACACGGAAGGAGGAGGATGATAAATGGAGCCATTCCATTTCGAAGTCATGAACATACTCTCAGACACAAGAAGACAATCCCAACAGACAGATAAATGCGTTAGTAAGCAATGACATCTGTGATAAGTTTCATTTTACGCCGTCAAATGACAAATGAAACTGAGACAGGTGCTGGGTGGCATCCACAGAACGGTTGGCGTCGGCAGCCATTTTGGTTTCGGAGGGAGCCATCAATGTTGACAGGGGGGAGAGTCAGAAAGTCTCGTGCAAAATGTCCAATGCATTACATTCCGATGAGTGTCTTAAGATCCCTCCGGGTCAAAACCATGCACATGCCAGTGCGCCGCCAGCTAGCAACACCTAACGTCACCGCAGTTGTCTGCAGACAGCCAGCAACACCCTAGCCCGCTGCAGCTGTCTCTAGGTTCTCCTAGCCAATCACTTGAGTTGTAATACATAGCGCTGAAAGATCCGCCGTGATCCTTCTAAAACACTTTGAGAGCCAGCTGGCTGCTATGGGCATATTAACTGGGTAGCACCACAGATATTTCAGGTGTCCTTGCCACGGGTGCTACGAAACGACGGGTGGAAAGTGGAGGTGGATATCACACGATCGCATGGCCTAACGATTGTACCAATCAATCACTCGGAAGCACGTTAGTGTTACTGAACGCCACTCGACCCAGACACGCCCACGCAACCCATATTTGGTCTATGAGACAGAGCCGGGGTAAGTCAAAGCAACTTGTGGCCCAAAAGGGGACTCTGGAATTCTGTAAAGAGCAGATGGGGACTGTCTGTCTTCTTAAACTCTCATCTGAACCGCAAGCAGCTCTCTCAGACAAGCAGTCTAAGGACATCAGGAAAAAAACATCCAAGAAGCCTCATTAAACCGGGGTGTTTGATGTTCTTTCTGTTGGTAGGGAGGGTTGTTGTACAGGTCCCCCGGCAGCCTCATATGAGATTCTGTGAGTTCCTCAGGAGTTAATCTAAACCCCAACTGGGATGGGATCTATCTCTGTCTACTGAAGTAGGTGTTCATTCTGTTACATGCCTTGATGTGAAGATTTGGAGCTCACTGCAACAGCCCTTATTTTGAAACACCGATATACAATACTCAAAAAATGTATAATACACTTGTATGTATGTATGTGTGTGTGTGTGTATACACAGTTGTGCTCAGTGGTTTGCATACCCTTGGATAATTGATGGTATATGTACCATTTGTAAAGAAAACATGAGTGAGCTGGCAAAACGTCTTTTATTTCTTATGGGGTTCATATTCAACTGTAGGTCATAATAGAATGGCAAAATCATAAAACATGGCAACAAAGATTAAAATAATAAATGTTCAAAAGTCTGCAAACCCCTAGTTCTTAATACTCTGTAATGCCCCCTTTAGTATCAATGGGAGAGTGTAGTCTTTTGTAATAGTTGTCTATGAGGCCCCGAATTCTTGCAGGTGGAATAGCTGCCCATTCGTCTTGACAAAATTCCTCCAGGTCATGCAAAGTCTTTGGTCGTCTTGCATGAACTGCACGTTTGAGATGTCCCTAGAGCGGCTCGATGATATTAAGGTTAGGAGACTGATGGCCACTCCAGAACCTTTTTCTGCTGTAACCACTGGAGGGTCAACTTGGCCTTGTGCTTAGGGTCATTGTCATGCTGGAAAGTCTAAGAGTGTCCCATGTGCAGCTTTCGTGAAGAAGAATGCAAATTGTCTGCCAGTATTTTCTGATAACATGCTGCAATTTTCAGAAGATTCCCTGTGCCTTTAGAGCCCCCCCCCCCCCGCCCCCCCCAAAGAAAAAACATCAGTGAGCCACCACCATGCTGGTATTCTGGTATGGTATTCTGTTCACTATAGGCCTCGTTAACCCCTCTCCAAACATAGCACTTATGGTTGTGACCATAAAGCTCTATTTTGGTTTTGTCACTCCAGATTACAGTGTCCCAGAAGCTGTGAGGCAGTCAAGCTGTTGTCGGGCATATTGTAACCAGGGTTGTTTGTGGCATTGACGCAGTAAAGGCTTCTTCTGGCAACTCGACCAAGCAGCTAATTTTGTTCAAGTATCGTCGTATTTTGCTCCTTGAGACAACCACACTGTCTTTTTCCAGAGCAGCCTGTTTTTCTCCCGAGGTTACCTGTGGGTTTTTCTTTATATCACAAACTATTCTTCTGGGAGTTTTGGCTGAAATATTTCTTGGTCTATCAGACCTTAATAAGTGATTTCACAGTACTGATTGGCATTTGCAAGGCTTTGGATATCTTTTTCCATCTTTATAAAGTTCCAGTACCTTGTTACACAGGTCTTTTGACAGTATTTTTCTGCTAGCCATGGCTCAGTATCTAGCCTGCTCAGTGCATCCACGTGAGGGCTAACAAACTCAGTGACTATTTATACACAGACACTAATTACAAATTAAAAAGCCACAGGTGTGGGAAATTCTCCTTTAATTGTGATTTTTACCTGTGTGTGACACCTTGTGTGTCTGTAAGGCCAAATATTCAAGAGTATGTAAGCTTTTGATCAGGGCCATTTAAGAGATTTATGTTAACATTATAATTAAAAAGGAGCCAAACCACTATGTGATAATAAATGGGTTCATATGATCGCTATCCTTAAATAAAAGGGGTGTACTCACTTTTGTTGCCAGCGGTTTAGAAATTAATGGCTGTGTGTTGAGTTATTTTGAGGGGACAGCAAATTTACACTGTTATAAAAGCAGTACACTCACTACTTTACATTGTAGCGAAGTGTCATTTCTTCAGTGTTGTCACATGAAAAGAAATAATCAAATATTTGCAAAAATGTGAAGGGTACCTCACTTTTGTGAGATACTGTACATATGTATATTCAGTTGGGTCCAGAAATAATTGGACACTGACACAAGTTTTGTTATTTTGTCTGTTTACCAAAATATATTCAAATTACTGTTAAATAATGAATATGTGCTTAAAGCGCAGTCTCCCCAAGGAAGGGTTTAGGAATTACAGCTCTTTAAAATGTAGCCCTCTTTTTCAAAGGACCAAAAGTTATTGGACAATTGACTCAAAAGTTGTTTCATGGTTAGACTATTCCTTCATTATTTCTTAATCAATTAAGCAGGTAAAAGGTCTGGAGTGGATTCCAGGTGTGGCATTTGAAATTTGGAAGCTGTTGCTGTGAACCCACAACATGCAGCCACATGAAGAACACTCTCCAGGAGGTAGGCATATCATTATCCAAGTCTACCATAAAGAGAAGACCTCACAAGAGCAAATATAGAGGGTTCACCACAAGGCGCATTCATAAGCATGCAAGCAAGTTAATTTAAATAGCACAATTCATCCACAGAAGCAATTCAATGTGCTTTACAAAGAAAAAGAATATGCAAAATTAGAATCAAACATGATAATCAAACATAGAATAAGAAAATAGAAATAGAGTAAAAACTAAATAAAAAACCTTTTATTAAAAGGTATGAAAACCTCTTATCAAAAGGTATGAAAACCTCCCATCAAAAGGTCTGAAAATCTCCCATCAAAAGGTCTGAAAACCTCTCATCAGAAAGTCTGAAAACCTTTTTCCCCAATGGAGTAAAGCGCTCATTCATAAGCGCGTGAAAAGAGGTTATTCCTCTGATAGCACACAAAACTTGCATTAAATTATTGGTAAAACAGAAATAGAATAACCACAAAATAATAAAACATTAAATCCAAGAAAAAGAGAAATATAACATTCATCATAATAATAAGACATTGCCTAAGAAAATAGAAATATTCCATTAGGAAGCTATAAAAGCAGGAAGGCAATATTTTAAGCACTCAGCTCATAGGCGTGTGAAAAGAGAAGTGTTTAGTTTAGACTCTGGGCTCTACCAGCTGACCTGTGTTCATGGATCTAAGAGCCCTGCTCGGTTTGTAACCTTCAAACATATGAGAAATGTATTCGGGACCTAAACCATTCATTGATTTATGGACTAAAAGCACCACTTCGAAATCTATTCTGTAACTGACTGGAAGCCAGTGCAAAGATTTAAGAACCGGAGTGATGTGCTCAGTTCCCTTGGTCCTGGTTAACATTCTAGCAGCAGCATTCTGAATTAGCTGCAGCTGTTTTACAGTCTTTTTGGGGAGTCCAGTTAACAGGCCATTACAATAGTCAACCCTACTAGAGATAAAAGCATGGATAAGCCTCAAGAATAGAAAGGCCAGATTAGACTTTGCCAAAAAAAATCTTAAAAAGCCAGCCTAGTTCTGTAATAGCATTCTTTGGACAGATGAAACTAAGATCAAGCGGCACCAGAATAATGGGAAGAAAAAGTATGGAGAAGGCATGGAAGGGCCATATCATCTGTAAAACAAGGTGGAGGCGGTGTGATGGCATGGACATGCATGGTTTCCAATGGCACTGGGTCACTAGTGTTTATTGATGATGTGACTGAAGCAGCCAGATGAATTCTGAAGTGTATAGAGATATATTGTCTCCACAGATTCAGCCAAATTCAGGGAAGTTGATTGGACAGCGCTTCACTTTACAGACGTACAATGACCCATAACATACTGTGAAAGCAACCCAGGAGTTTTATAAGGCAAAGAAGTGGAATAATCTGCAATGGCCAAGTCAATCACCTGATCTCAACCCGATCAAGCATGCACTTTACTTGCAGAAGACAAAACATAAGGCAGAAAGACCCACAAACAAACAACAACTGAAGACAGCTGCAGTAAAGGCCTGGCAAAGCATCAGGAGGAAACCCAGCATTTGGTGATGCCCATTCATTCAGACTTCAAGCAATCATTGCCTGCAAAGGATTCTTGACAAAGTACTAAAAAGGAAAATTGTATTTTTGATTATGTTAATTAGCCCCTGAAATAAGGGGACTGTGTATGACAATGGTTGCAATTCCTAAATGTTTCATACAATATTTCTGTTCAACCCCTTGAATTAAAGCTGAAAGTCTGCACTTCAATTGTATCTCGGCTGTTGCATTTCAAAATGAAACATTTCATTTGTCCAAATGTTTCTGGATATAACTGTAACACTGATCAGCTATAACATTATGATCACCTGCCTAATATTGTGTAGGTCCCCCTTTTGCCACCAAAACCTCCCTGACCCGTCGAGGCATGGACTCCACTATACCTCTGAAGGTGTGCTGTGGTATCTGGCACCAAGATGTTTGCAGCAGATCCTTTAAGTCCTGTAAATTGCGAGGTGGGCCTCCATGGATTGGACCTGTTTGTCCAGCACATCTTACAGATGCTCAATTGGATTGAGAACTGGGGAATTTGGAGGCCAAGTCAACACCTTGAACTCGTTGTTGTGTTCCTTAAACCATTTCTGAAGCATTTTTGCTTTGTGGCTGGGCGCATTAACCTGCTGAAAGAGGCCAATGCTATCAGGGAAGGGTGCACATGGTCTGCAACAATGCTTAGGTAGGGGATACATGTCAAAATAACATCCACATGAATGGCAGGACCCAAGGTTCCCCAGCAGAACATTACCCAAAGCATCACACTTCTTCTGCCGGCTTGCCTCCTTCCCATAGTGCATCATGGTGCCATGTGTTCTCCAGGTAAGAGACGCACACGCACCCAGCCATCCATGTGATGTAAAAGAAAACTTGATCAATCAGACCAGGCTTCCTTCTTCCATTGCTTCGTGGTCCAGTTCTGATGCTCACGTGCCCATTGTAAGTGCTTTCGACAGTACAGGGGTCAGCATGGGCACCCTGACTGGTCTGCGGCTACGCAGCCCCATACACAACAAATTGGCATGCACTGTGTGTTATGACACCTTTCTATCAGTACCAGCATTTACTTTTTCAGCAATTTGAGCTACAGTAGCTTGTCTGTTGGATTGGACCACACGGGCAAGCCTTCACTCCCCACGTGCATCAGTAAGCCTTGGCTGCCCATGACCCTTTTGCCGGTTTACCGCTTTTCCTTCCTTGGACCACTTTTGATAGGTACAGCCACTGCAAACTGGGAACACTCCACAAGGACTGCAGTTTTGGAGATTCTTTGACCCAGTCGTCTAGCCATCAAAATTTGGCCCTTGTTGAAGTTGCTCAGATCCTTACACTTGCCCTTTTTTTCTTTCCTTTCCAAAAAAGTTGTAAAGGAAGGATTTGAGTGAGGAACAGAAGGGTTAAAATTAAGAGACCACTGCAAATTGAACGCTTCTGTTCCTCACTCAAAACCTAAACTTTTCAACTTTTTTGGAAAGGAAAGAAAAAGGTGCCATGGTCTTGTAATTTATTCCAGAGCTGTACATCAACTTTAAGGTGAGAATTTTCACTTGCTGCCTAATATATCCCACCCACTGACAGGTGCCATGATAATGAGAATATCAGTGTTATTCACTTCACCTGTCAGTGGTCATAATGTTAAGACTGATCGGTGTATGAGATAATTGTAGATATGCTAATATACTGTAGTAACCACCATAAAAGTATTACACAATGTTCATTAAGATCAAATAGTACTTCATAATCTCAAATAAACCAACACACATGGGAAGTGGTTTTTGCCTGTCCTTATCAGTACCAGAATAAAACCTGGTTAACAAACTGAGCAGTACATCTCTAATCTGTGTGGCATTGACCATAGAATGAGAGACACGTGCGTGTCCCAGATGGCATCTATTCCCCTTGGGCACGGTACAAAAGAAGTGCACTACAAAGTCCTAGAAAGTAGAAAGAGAACCATTTTGAAAGAAGAGAGCGTATGTTTCCTTCACATCCAGTGAGGAGCCAGCATTACTGCATTCATTGAATTATGTACTGACACATCATGCCGAGGGAAACCAGCCAGTCAGTAGGAAGTGGCTCCAACACATCGTAAAGACTACAGACCAGTCCTCCTCTTGCCTTACTGTAGTTGGAGGGCCAGGGTACAAAGAAGGCGGTAGATGCAGGGCTGGTTCTAGGCATAAGCGACATAAGCGGTCGCTTAGGGGCCCTGACTGCTAGGGGGGCCCCAACTGCTATGGAGGCGAAGGCCGTTAGGGCAGATGCGGCCCCAATTCAAATTTTGCTTAGGGACACCAAAAGGCTAGAGCCGGCACTGAGTAGATGGGACAGTAGAGTAGGGTTGTCCAGTCCACGTCGTTCGTAACTAAAGGGGACAGGTGAAAGACCAGCTGGCTGAGCTCCATTCTGCTCTGCCCTTTCAAGGAATTCCTATTTCTAGGAATTTGACATGATGTGACGCCATTTTAAAAAATCGGGACAATGGAAAAAAATTCTGTGGACAAGAGAGCGGTTTTAGAAGGAATGTGAGAAGAGACAGAGAAAAAAAACTCTGTGTGTAGTTTGTTCTAAGCATTTTGTTTAGAAAGCTGGAACAAATCGATGAGGGCCCGGATTCACAGGCAGGAGGGGCAGATGAGGTGTATGTGTTTAGGCTCAAGGTGGAAGGAGAGGAAATGCACATTCCAGTGCATTGTGAAGTTCAACCACCTTCTAGGATCAAGGCCGGCTGACATAATCAACCTGACAGGCTTATATCATCAGATGGAAAGTCATTCAGAGCAAGTATAAGGAGGGCTGGAGGCCATCCTCCACTGTCTATCCCCGTCACATCCTTTCATAATCAGAACCTTGAACCGTAGCGTTTACGTGTCTGCCTTTCTTTTCTACGTCCTTAATAGAAAAGCACAACCGGACTTGACAGTAAGAGGTATAAAATCCCCTGCAACCAGCCTTCACTGAGTACAATATGCACACGCACCAATAACTAAGTCACTCAACCATCAACATCCAGTCCGCTGTATGCTATATACTCTCAAAAACCTGAGTGGCCCATCCAACACTGTGTCTTGTATTCAACACAAGGGTGTCTGCAAGGGTGAGGAGATGTTCCCTTGACACGTGGGCTGACACAGGAGATAAAACTGGAGACAAAGACCTGTTCTCAATGCCGGGTGATTCCTCACGCCTGTATGTGTTTTTGGGTGGAGATGCGTTGAGCCTTGAGGGCGCCAGTCTCCCCAATTCCCTTCACTTGGCACTGACGGGAATAA
This sequence comes from Esox lucius, assembly GCF_011004845.1. Classification (NCBI taxonomy): domain Eukaryota; kingdom Metazoa; phylum Chordata; class Actinopteri; order Esociformes; family Esocidae; genus Esox; species Esox lucius. The sequence goes on along the minus strand of NC_047581.1, from coordinate 9,645,550 downwards.
TCAATCAAGGAGGAAAACCTGGAGGAAAAAGTGTTGTCTCGTTTTGACGTTTTACAAGTGTTCGCCAACGGAACCTCATCCGCAGGTGATTGAAACGAAAGCTGAGTAGGTTTAACAGTGAGCCACTTCCCTGTGGGGATTTGTGGTATTCTGCTTCAGTTTCTTTGAGGAGAAGAGCCATTTTTGCTTTGAAAATGGACTCTCTTATAAATCATATCTACGATCTAAGTGGATGACAGCATTTCAAAAAGATCTTCATGTCATGGTGCGGTGAGCAGCAGCGCCACCGTGCCATATTTCCACAAGTTCCCATATTCTCACGAACACATCCCGGACTGTCACATGTTTCCCATCTTCCACACCAGGTCCCAATCTAGCTCGTTTGTATGTGTATATATGTTTCCCCTCTGCTCCCCACATTGTGGATCATTGTTGCTGTCTGTTAGTTAATCGGTGAGTGTTGCTTAATGTACTGTTTGAATGTTTATTGTTAAGACGCATGTTGCGCACTTTGATTTCATTCAGTCATTAGTATTGTTTTCCGTTCGTGTTTGGTTTGTTTGTTGTTTAATAAAACCAACGAACGTGATATCTGCCTGCGCCTGGTTCCCTCCAACACTACACCAAGACGAGTCGCTACAGAATGATCCACCACAACTGGAACCAGCAGGCAGCCCCTCCAGAGAGGATGTATACCTGGAGGGGCGATTGGGGGTCTGACTCCCTCTCATCGGATGATGATGAAGCGGTCTACGAGAGAGTGGAGGAGGATCCCCTTGGGGAGCAGTGCTGGGGGTTGCCCCAAGATGGGTTCGGGGTGCCGCTGTGGGGCATGGACCAGTACGGAGTGGTCAAGCCCCTCACCAAAGAACAAGGGGAGCTGGTGAAGGGTCTCCTGCAGGACATGCAGGAGGCAGGAGGGACAGGACGTAGGCGAGGCCGGAGGAAGAAGAGGGCGAGGTGCCCAACGCTCGGTCCGAGGTCCCCCCAGGAAAATTTTAGGGGGGGGCTGAGTGGGTGCCCGGGGGAAGTCCAGACGACGCCCCCTCTATGTCCGGTGCCTCCTCGACCCCGTGCAGGCTGGCCAGGCTGTAGGCTGGCAATTAGGCGCACACCGCTTCCTGCTCCGCGGCCTTCCGCCGCCCCTGTCCCTGCGCCACGGCGCCGATTGCCCACTGCTGCATTGGAGCAGCAGCCAGCGCCTCCTTCCTGCCAGCGGCAGCAGTGGCCTGCACCGCCTGAGGCCGAGTGGCCTGCACCGCCTGAGGCCGAGTGGCCTGCACCGCCTGAGGCCGAGTGGCCTGCACCGCCTGAGGCCGAGTGGCCTGCACCGCCTGAGGCCGAGTGGCCTGCACCGCCTGAGGCCGAGTGGCCTGCACCGCCTGAGGCCGAGTGGCCTGCACCGCCTGAGGCCGAGGAGGAGTGGCCTGCACCGCCTGAGGCCGAGGAGGAGTGGCCTGCACCGCCTGAGGCCGAGGAGGAGTGGCCTGCACCGCCTGAGCTTGCCGGGGTTTGGCCGCCCCGGCGCCCCTTTCTGTCCCGGCCGCCCCGGCGCCCCTTTCTGTCCCGGCCGCCCCGGCGCCCCTTCCTGTCCCGGCCGCCCCGGCGCCCCTTCCTGTCCCGGCCGCCCCGGCGCCCCTTCCTGTCCCGGCCGCCCCGGCGCCCCTTCCTGTCCCGGCCGCCCCGGCGCCCCTTCCTGTCCCGGCCGCCCCGGCGCCCCTTCCTGTCCCGGCCGCCCCTTCCTGTCCCGGCCGCCCCTTCCTGTCCCGGCCGCCCCTTCCTGTCCCGGCCGCCCCGGCGCCCCTTCCTGTCCCGGACGCCCCGGCGCCCATTCCTGTCCCGGTCGCCCCGGCGCCCCTTCCTGTCCCGGCCGCCCCGGCGCCCCTTCCTGTCCCGGCCGCCCCGGCCCCTCCTTCGGCTCTTCCGGCCACCGACCCACCGTCGGCTCTTCCGGCCACCGACCCACCGTCGGCTCTTCCGGCCACCGACCCACCGTCGGCTCTTCCGGCCACCGACCCTCCGTCGGCTCTTCCGGCCACCGACCCTCCGTCGGCTCTCCCGGCCTCTGACCCTCCGCCGGCCACCGACCCTCCGTTGGCTCTCCCGGCCTCTGACCCTCCGCCGGCCACCGACCCTCCGTCGGCTCTCCCGGGGAAACATATATACACATACAAACGAGCTAGATTGGGACCTGGTGTGAGCCGTCGGCTCTCTCTTTGGGGGGGGGTACTGACATGGTGCGGTGAGCAGCAGCGCCACCGTGCCATATTTCCACAAGTTCCCATATTCTCACGAACACATCCCGGACTGTCACATGTTTCCCATCTTCCACACCAGGTCCCAATCTAGCTCGTTTGTATGTGTATATATGTTTCCCCTCTGCTCCCCACATTGTGGATCATTGTTGCTGTCTGTTAGTTAATCGGTGAGTGTTGCTTAATGTACTGTTTGAATGTTTATTGTTAAGACGCATGTTGCGCACTTTGATTTCATTCAGTCATTAGTATTGTTTTCCGTTCGTGTTTGGTTTGTTTGTTGTTTAATAAAACCAACGAACGTGATATCTGCCTGCGCCTGGTTCCCTCCAACACTACACCAAGACGAGTCGCTACAGAATGATCCACCACAACTGGAACCAGCAGGCAGCCCCTCCAGAGAGGATGTATACCTGGAGGGGCGATTGGGGGTCTGACTCCCTCTCATCGGATGATGATGAAGCGGTCTACGAGAGAGTGGAGGAGGATCCCCTTGGGGAGCAGTGCTGGGGGTTGCCCCAAGATGGGTTCGGGGTGCCGCTGTGGGGCATGGACCAGTATGGAGTGGTCAAGCCCCTCACCAAAGAACAAGGGGAGCTGGTGAAGGGTCTCCTGCAGGACATGCAGGAGGCAGGAGGGACAGGATGTAGGCGAGGCCGGAGGAAGAAGAGGGCGAGGTGCCCAACGCTCGGTCCGAGGTCCCCCCAGGAAAATTTTAGGGGGGGGCTGAGTGGGTGCCCGGGGGAAGTCCAGACGACGCCCCCTCTATGTCCGGTGCCTCCTCGACCCCGTGCAGGCTGGCCAGGCTGTAGGCTGGCAATTAGGCGCACACCGCTTCCTGCTCCGCGGCCTTCCGCCGCCCCTGTCCCTGCGCCACGGCGCCGATTGCCCACTGCTGCATTGGAGCAGCAGCCAGCGCCTCCTTCCTGCCAGCGGCAGCAGTGGCCTGCACCGCCTGAGGCCGAGTGGCCTGCACCGCCTGAGGCCGAGTGGCCTGCACCGCCTGAGGCCGAGTGGCCTGCACCGCCTGAGGCCGTGTGGCCTGCACCGCCTGAGGCCGAGTGGCCTGCACCGCCTGAGGCCGAGTGGCCTGCACCGCCTGAGGCCGAGTGGCCTGCACCGCCTGAGGCCGAGTGGCCTGCACCGCCTGAGGCCGAGTGGCCTGCACCGCCTGAGGCCGAGTGGCCTGCACCGCCTGAGGCCGAGTGGCCTGCACCGCCTGAGGCCGAGTGGCCTGCACCGCCTGAGGCCGAGGAGGAGTGGCCTGCACCGCCTGAGGCCGAGGAGGAGTGGCCTGCACCGCCTGAGGCCGAGGAGGAGTGGCCTGCACCGCCTGAGCTTGCCGGGGTTTGGCCGCCCCGGCGCCCCTTTCTGTCCCGGCCGCCCCGGCGCCCCTTTCTGTCCCGGCCGCCCCGGAGCCCCTTCCTGTCCCGGCCGCCCCGGCGCCCCTTCCTGTCCCGGCCGCCCCGGCGCCCCTTCCTGTCCCGGCCGCCCCGGCGCCCCTTCCTGTCCCGGCCGCCCCGGCGCCCCTTCCTGTCCCGGCCGCCCCGGCGCCCCTTCCTGTCCCGGCCGCCCCTTCCTGTCCCGGCCGCCCCTTCCTGTCCCGGCCGCCCCTTCCTGTCCCGGCCGCCCCTTCCTGTCCCGGTCGCCCCTTCCTGTCCCGGTCGCCCCGGCGCCCCTTCCTGTCCCGGTCGCCCCGGCGCCCCTTCCTGTCCCGGCCGCCCCGGCGCCCCTTCCTGTCCCGGCCGCCCCGGCGCCCCTTCCTGTCCCGGCCGCCCCGGCGCCCCTTCCTGTCCCGGCCGCCCCGGCGCCCCTTCCTGTCCCGGTCGCCCCGGCGCCCCTTCCTGTCACGGTCGCCCCGGCGCCCCTTCCTGTCCCGGCCGCCCCGGCGCCCCTTCCTGTCCCGGCCGCCCCGGCCCCTCCTTCGGCTCTTCCGGCCACCGACCCACCGTCGGCTCTTCCGGCCACCGACCCACCGTCGGCTCTTCCGGCCACCGACCCACCGTCGGCTCTTCCGGCCACCGACCCACCGTCGGCTCTTCCGGCCACCGACCCACCGTCGGCTCTTCCGGCCACCGACCCACCGTCGGCTCTTCCGGCCACCGACCCTCCGTCGGCTCTCCCGGCCTCTGACCCTCCGCCGGCCACCGACCCTCCGTCGGCTCTCCCGGCCTCTGACCCTCCGCCGGCCACCGACCCTCCGTCGGCTCTCCCGGGGAAACATATATACACATACAAACGAGCTAGATTGGGACCTGGTGTGAGCCGTCGGCTCTCTCTTTGGGGGGGGGGTACTGTCATGGTGCGGTGAGCAGCAGCGCCACCGTGCCATATTTCCACAAGTTCCCATATTCTCACGAACACATCCCGGACTGTCACATGTTTCCCATCTTCCACACCAGGTCCCAATCTAGCTCGTTTGTATGTGTATATATGTTTCCCCTCTGCTCCCCACATTGTGGATCATTGTTGCTGTCGCTGTCATTGTTGCTGTTTGTTAGTTAATCGGTGAGTGTTGTTTAATGTACTGTTTGAATGTTTATTGTTAAGACGCATGTTGCGCACTTTGACTTCATTCAGTCATTAGTATTGTTTTCCGTTTGTGTTTGGTTTGTTTGTTTAATAAAACCAACGAACGTGATATCTGCCTGCGCCTGGTTCCCTCCAACACTACACCAAGACGAGTCGCTACACTTCAGGTGTATTTTTTCACTTTCAATATATTTGTCAGGCAAGAGGTTGCTTTCAGGGGTGTGAGAACAAGACAACGCTACAGGTGAAATTGGTATCTGTTGTCCTGGAAACTTAAGGGCCAGAGAAACATGATAAGCATGTCTACTTCTAAGACTTCATGTCATGCTACTGCACTTTTCAGTACCAGTTTCATTGTATTGCAGCTGGAATAAGATACAAATTGATATTGTAAAGTACACTTCCCTGGCTGAAGTAAGAGTTACCAAAAGTTAGGTTGCAAATATATTGAGCAGGTTAGAAGGAATACAATAGGTTTGTATGAACCAGGTTTGAACCCCTGAGTGTGTGTATATATGAATCACACTTTTAATGTTAAACATAGGAGCCGACATGTCATCGAGACCAGCAGGTAAAGCTGTAGGAGAGGAGAAAAAAAGATAGCACAAGAAAATAGAGAGTATGGGAGAAATGAAGAGAGAAAAAAGTCTGAAGATAGTGTGTGTGTGTGTGTGTGTGTGTGTGTGAGAGAAAGTGAGAGAGACTGTGTGTGTGTGTTCTGTGAGTCTAAGAGAGGGTGAGAGGTGCTGGCTGTCCACAAGCATGTCCTGGTCACCAGTATAGATCATCTCCGGTCTGTCTTCACCCCTGCTGTCGTGCACAGATGGAGCAGAGCAGGGAGCAGGCAGCCCTCATTCGCCTCCATGTCTGCTTCAGAGAGGGGGGCTGCTGTCGAGGATGGTGGGTGTTTAAATCTGATCACAATTAATTTAAAGTTCAACAGAGAAATCCAGAACAGAGACGACATAGATACATACAGTGCACAACAACAACAGACTTTAGGGAGTTAGTGAAGCTGATCCAGATATGAGGAACGTTAGAATAAAACAAAGCAGACAAAACATTAAATGGGTAAAAAATGCTTAATTCAGTTTATAAAAAAATGGTTCAAGGGTCTGCCTCCTCCTCACAGATTGGCAGGCTTTTCCAGAGCGATTGGATGGAGGGAGAAAAAGTTGAAGAGAGGGAGGCCTGCTGACAGAGAGTGATGACAGGAGACATGAGATTGGATACTCATGGCTGATACAGCAGAGACGTGTGCTGTCCCAGAATCCATCTGGTCGGGTGGATGTAAGCTCCATTGGAGACGTGTGCTGTCCCAGAATCCATATGGTCGGTTGGATGTCAGCTCCACTGGAGACGTGTGCTGTCCCAGAATCCATCTGATCGGGTGGATGTAAGCTCCATTGGAGACGTGTGCTGTCCCAGAATCCATCTGATCGGGTGGATGTCAGCTCCATTGGAGACGTGTGGTGTCCCAGAATCCATCTGGTCGGGTGGATGTCAGCTCCATTGGAGACGTGTGCTGTCCCAGAATCCATCTGGTCGGGTGGATGTCAGCTCCATTGGAGACATGTGCTGTCCCAGAATCCATCTGGTTGTGTGGTTGTCGGCTTCTTTGGATATGTGTGCTGTCCCAGAATCCATATGGTCGGGTGGATGTCGGCTTCATTGGAGACGTGTGCTGTCTTAGAATCTGTCTGGTTGGGTGGATGTCAGCTCAATTGGAGACGTGTGCTGTCCCAGAATCCATATGGTCGGGTGGATGTCAGCTCAATTGGAGACGTGTGCTGTCCCAGAATCCATATGGTCGGGTGGATGTCAGCTCAATTGGAGACGTGTGCTGTCCCAGAATCCATATGGTCGGGTGGATGTCAGCTCAATTGGAGACGTGTGCTGTCCCAGAATCCATATGGTCGGGTGGATGTCAGCTTGGGACAGTGAGGTGTCATTAGGTGGTACATATATGTATAGCTTTGTTATTCATCACTCTGTGGAGACTAAATAATTGTTGATCAGCTGACTATTTGAAATGCTGCTTCAGATCTTTATTACATCACACCGTGTCAAGACGACCAAAATGGCTGCCGATGCCTTTGCTGTCATAACGTGGGTGACATACAGCTGGGGGTACAACAGCAGCTTTGGATCCCTGGCACATATTACATCAGTTAAATGTTCACTTCAGGAAAAGAGCAGCTGGCTACATTAGCGTGGGAAGGGGCTTCAGCGGTCCTAAGAGCATAAGCAGATGATGCAGTGCAACAAAGAGAGACAATTAGTCACAGGAGGGTCAGGGAAACCAGCCAACAATAACACAGAACCAGCCAGGCCCACCTCTGAATAGTAATCCTGATGGGGATTGACTGGATCAACAGCGTCCTCTTTTGCTCTCTAGTGGTGACGTTCTGGAAATACAGGAGGTTTTCTGTAAGTGATTATAAGCTCATATTAAAAATAGGAATAATGAAAATACATTTATTTATTATACTTTACATGAGTCTTCTAATTGCATTTTGAAATAAATATATTTTTATTTGACATTAAAAAAAAACCTCTGCAATTCATGAAAATTATCATCCTAATTGTGTTTTTTTAATTTCAGTTATGGGTTTATGGCATCCACTCGTAACTGTTCAGACAATTAAAAACAGTGGCACATCAGAAGCATCTATACCGTTTCGGACATGAGAATCTGCCTGATTCGGATTTTTGTGCTACATCTTGTTTTTATGCTGTTTTTCATGGTGCAGTAGCAAGACTTGTTTAATTCTATTATGACATTGATAAACTGTACTGATGTTTTTTTTAGGAAACTGTGGTCTTCACCCAGGCAGCTGGCAGACAGGATGTGTGAATGCAGCTCAACATAATTTGATTGACAGTGCTGGTTGCCTAGTGATGGACGTTAGTCTCAGCTCAGACAAAGTATTTCTTTACAACCCTAGAAAATGATGGTTCAATGGCATTTTGAAACCTCCACTTGAGAACAACAAGGCAAGACAATCAACTTCAATTACTAACCGCCAAACCTGTGCTGGCCAATTAAACCGCCTTCCACAGGACCCTTGGGCTAATTTGAGATATACAGCTCCGGAAAAAATTAAGAGATCACTGAACCTTTAATCTTTCCTTTCCAAAAAAGTTGAAAAGGAAAGTTTCGAGTGAGGAACAGAAGTGTTTAATTTGCAGTGGTCTCTGTTCCTCACCTTTTTTGGAAAGGAAAGAAAAAGGTGCAGTGGTCTCTTAATTTTTTCCACAGCTGTATTTACATTTATTGAGTAGCCAAGCCTAAAGGTTTGGTCATAAATACAACCTCAAACTCAAAATGTTTTATTCTGATTGTCTTTGCCCACAAGCTTGTCAACAAAAATCATACCAGTATGTAAACAGTGCAGAATATAATATCAAAAAGCCCTTTACATAGCAGTGGTTACAGAAAATTCCCAACCAGAGACATAAATTTACTGCAGTTTATTTCTCATGTGTTGTAGTATGTAGTAGCATATGTAGTCAGAGGGAAGCAGTAGGAAATAAGGTCAGGCTGTTTAAATATGCATGAGGACCCAGTGTGACATGGTGACAAAGCTGTCAGTTACTCAGGTGTGGGTTGTTCCCTCAACATGGTGGCAGTGAAGAAGAGACACTGCATATCGCCTAATTCTAACATTCCCATCTCAAAAGGTTGTTTCAAAAAATATTCAGTGAGTACGTATTTAATAAGGGATGACAATTTCATCAAATCACAGACGATTCCCTTGTAATAGGGAATGGAAATGTGTTCTGTGCAAATCGGGCCTGAGAATTCCCAATTTAGCGCTAAACACAGCCTAGCAACTCCCAGCAGGCTTGAGAGAGTCAAAGGTCGAGACACCTTTCCCCTGAAGCGTAACTTGCCAAGTCATTTTGCTTCTCATTACACTGCTTGCTCAACCAGGAAGTACTTTCCAGCACCTGTGTGCTTGGAGAAAACTTTAGTTCACAATACAGGGTTGACCCTAAAGCGGGGGACAGACAGAAAATAATCACACACAAAAAACATTATATTTCATTTATTGGAGAGCATTTAATCTAATACATGCGTTTGACAATTCAAGATGAGGGTAACAGTGTTAATTAACATTTGGGTCATATTAAAAGCCACTACTTTTGGGAAGCGACCCATGTGCTCAGGTGACACTGTCAGTGCTGTGGGTGTGAGACCCGAGCACAGAACAGAAGATCAACAGGGGAATTGGAGTCAGATTTCCTCAAGGGAGATTTGAAATAAACATACAAACCATTGGGAAGACAACAGGTATGATGCTGTTTACATGTAGTTTGTTGCTGTTATAGTATAATCTGTATCACTGATAGTTACTGGTCAGATGAATAGATTATATGTAGATTATATGTTTTACAACAGAGGTTATTGGGGAATGAGAGATGTATCAGAGTACAATTTCAAGATGTAACAAGGCACAATTAATGTTCTGCTTAATAGTGTTTTTGCTTTATGACTCTTTAAATGTCTGTGATACTGGCCCAAACTCCTCCACAACATTTTTGAATTATTACCGGTAGAATGTAATGTATGTAACAAGAAGTTACTGGGTTATAATTGACGTCTTCCAGTAGATGTCAACCCAATACAGTCTTCCGAGGTAGCAAGCAACCTACCCCCTCTAGCAGTGTGTTTTAATGAAAGCAGCCTGAAGTCAGTCCCTGTTCCCTAACATCTGATGTTGTGGTCATGCATACTGTAACCTAAGTTATGGCCAGATGACTGTCTGTTAGAGAGGACCCTGGCTGCCTGCCTGCCCGCCTCCTGTTCCAACTCCACTCCTATCTGTCTAGCAGACGACGCGGCCGGCGATTAGCTCGTTTCGCTAATTCACGGTGATAATGCTGAAAAGATTTTGGCAAACTGAAGAGTAGCATCTCATCTACACTTACGGTCTAGTGAATGTAAGGGTTTGGTGAAACCGTAATGTTCCCGTGTCTGGATGCAGGACAGTCTCAGGCAGACAGCAGTGATGGCATCATATCAGGAGGAGTCTTTGAGGCGGATGAGAAGACACAGTCAGAGCCTCCTCCAGGATCTCTTCTATAGTGGAGTTCAAGCTAGGGACAGAGACACACCTGTGAGTGCACAACTCTGAAGGATGGACACGTATTTCCTAGGGATAAAATGTTTCTTGAGGGATCTTGACCTGACGTACACGTGATCTATCACGCTACAGATACCAGCCAAATATGGAGGTGCTAATAAAAGTGTAGCTGCGAGAGTCATCAATGGGAAAACCAACCTTCTTCTGTTGGAAAACCCTGACACTGTGGAAATTTACAAGGTACTTCTACCTATTCTGTGGTTACTTGATTATTTTACTCATTATCTTGTCATTGACTAGATTAGACTGCACTTAAGTTCTTGAAATGGCCCATATATCCGCATACCACACGTATAGTTCGACATATTTACGGTGTTAAAACATTGCTGTCCTACAGTGCTTGCATTAACATTAGCAATTTAAAGAAAAGAAAAGAACAGAGTGCATGTCCCGCAACATATAGTTTAAAGTATCTGTGGCCTAGTGCTAAAACCATGTCGGAATTATTGTAACTTGACGTACCTTTGCCATTGAACCAACTGCTGGAGTATAAAGACGACCAAAACAATTTAAACGATGAAGTATAATTTCCACACTAATTGTGATCAAAATCTCTGCTCACAGTTTGTTTCACGGCATTCACCATAACGGGTTGTGTAATGAATTTCCACAGCTCAATAAACCAGTGGTGCGACAGGGGCTAACAGGAATCGGACATGTCTATCTCCCAGCCTTAACAGCCAAGAACAAGGCCTCCAGTCTATCTTCAGTCAGAGGTTCTCTGACTTGTTTCTCCCCCCATCTGTACGGGAATCACAGAGGATCCTTGGCCTCTGTAGGCTCTCAGAGAACATCAGACTATGACAAAAACCAACAGGTAATTAAGACAACTTACCAAGACGTATTAAAACAATAAATGAAAACAAATAGGAGAACATGTAATATCTACTGTTTGATCACCTCACCTTGGTCCGTTATACCAGAGTAACCTCAAAGCTTTGAAGGAGGCCAAGAGGTCTAACGTTACTGTGACAATGACATACCTGGGGTCAACTGGTCACATGCGGTCAGGGTCGGCAGTGCCACGGCAAGACGAGCTGAAAGTGCTACAGCAGGTCTGCGGGGGTGAAAATATGTCTGTCTTCAAGGGTATGGTAAAACCAGGAGGTAGGTCCAAGAAGGTCTTTACTGTACAGGTCACTTCATAACTTATTTAACTGGTAGCATTGGAGCTCCCAAACTGAGACCACCAAATGGTATTTAAAAATAGATAGACACTCGTTTAAAAGAATTGTAATCTCATGAAGTAAAAAATATCCATGAGCCCTTTTCTTTTCTGCTGTGCTGTCAATGACTGATTGTCCAACCTAGCTCTCTTAAGACGAAAGCACAAACTGTGAGTTGCTTTAGGCTATGAGAGTCAGATAAATGACTAACGTAAAACTGAGCCAACTTTACCAACAAAAAAGAACCCTGTGGAAACAGTCATTCAACTGCTACAGGGGCGGTCCAATACAATATACATGTATGGCGTAGTGTGCGTGTCAGGAAACAAAGACAAGCTAAAGCCTGTACCTTTCAGACTAGCTAGAATTAATTCTGTTATACACTTTTATATCCTCAAATTGCACCCCGGTCTGTTCTCCTGTGTCCGCTGGTGCAGAGCAGTTCCAGTGGGTCTCCAAAAGGCACCGGGGTTACCCCTTTAGCTGCACCCTGTACTTGAACGGCCTCCTGGCTGCCAGGATCAGCTCCTGCTGTGAGTACCGCTACGCCCCGGGCTTCCAGCAGGGCAGAAACAGCTGCTTCAGACTCAACTGGCTAGCGGGAGGGTTGCCCTGCTATAGGTGAACATTGAAACCATCGATAATATCACTGTTACATTACTTCTAGATTAAGTCTCTCTGTTTGTGGAGTAAGACTGGAAATGTTGGATTCATTGTTAAGACTAGAGACATTATTTGCCATTCAGAGAAATGTTCTCTTTTATTTATTTTTTGACATATGAGAAAATCCATGAATAAATACAAAAACTATAGTAAAGTCCTGAAAAATGTATATAGTTCTAATTTCTAGCCTACACATCAATTTTAGCTTAAACCAAAGCCATGGCTATAACAAAACCATTACATTTACTTTAAAGATGCTGAATGCAGAAAGAAGAAAAGTTCCATGTAATGTTGTATGACATCGAAGAATGATGTCACCCATTGTGTTTCTATTGGCCCTATATTTTCACTGTGGAAATATTACAAAGTATATTTTTAATCCTTTTTAGATGTACAAGTCTCCGAAGAAAATACAGCTCCTGCCAGCAACTGAACAATGACACACAAGAGAACCTCAGTCTCCCACCAGACCAAAACCTTGGCAATGGTATAAAGCATCACTACAACAGTCTTTCACTTTCCTAAACGTATTCGTATTTTTTTGAAAGATGATACAATGCCTGTTTTTAATATTCTGCAGAGTCATAATGTCATAAAACAGCACAGTACACATAAACCCCTGCCTCTTGGTTGTCCCTATTGTAGACACATCAAGTAGGCTATTGCAGAAACAAAGTGATTTACTGCTTTAGTCAGAAAGAATGGACTTTATATTGTACTATAGTAATATACTTCAATAATTGAACTATCTTCTGTGCAGAGATGGTGGGGTCATGTCCCTCCTCTCCTCTGTTCCTCCCAGTCAAGCCAAAGAAGGCTGTGAGGAGGAGAGCCAGGAAACACCTGAAGCATGGGAGCACGGGCAGCAAAGCCACAGACAGTAGTGAAGACTCCGCTAGCACCAACATGAAGGGGAACCACAAGCTAATGAAGCCCAAACAGCGCAGGTGTCAGTCCAGTCCAAAAGAACACAGCAAGGTCCTTGCCAGCAAGAGGGAGTATATTGAGGCCCCGGACAATCTCAGAGAAGTCAGCATTGCCCCTGCTAATGAGAAAGAAGACTGCGAGGGGTCAATGGTCACAGGTGAGAGGTGGGACCTGTCCCAGTCTGCCACTCAACACAGAACTCATAGGATGAAGACCAGAAATGTTAAGACGACCCCAGAAAAAGACAATCTCAATAACTCCAAAAAATATGATCATCAAGAATTCAACAACTCAGCAAAAGTGTCTGGTGAGTACTATTTAACAGCTTTTACTGCCTGTGTCTGTTATTCACCTGGAGGGGAGAGAATGGTAAATGTCCAGTGTCGTATTGTGCTACCGTACTTTGAGGTTAAGAAACAGATGACCTGCCATTCATTTTTATCAAGGTATTTCCATTTATACGTACTTTGTAAGTTGGAAAAAGTTGGAACAAACCGAAGTGTTGCTTTTTGAAGATTCATTGCAGGATGAGGAAGCTCTGAATGAGGAGAATGGGAAGAAAAAGAAGTATCTAGGAACAAATGGGAAAAGCAGAAATGGGGAAAGACTGAAAGACTTCTATAAAGAATGTGTGGAAATGAGTGCTGGGTTGGACATGAGCCCAAACAAACAGAACTGGTTCAAGGCAAACAGTGAGTAAAAAAACTTGCAGCTCAGTAGAGATGACCAGGGTACTCCCAGACCACTGTATCTGATTTACATAAGACATGTATAAATTTGAGATCGAGAATAAAAAAATTATATCAATGGGTTTCTAAATTTAGACTCATGATGCGTTTCATGATTGTTTTATGATGTATTTTCTCATCCATTCAACTTTTCCTTTTTATCTAATTAGTGAACTGACAATTGTCTTTGTTTTGAAGTATTTTTTATTAGAAGCAGTATACAGAGCAGTTAAATTTGCAGAAATGATTCATTTTTTAACATTTAAGACAACATGTGAAACAGACAAAAATAAACAGAGACATCAAAGCAAAGTACACACCAAACTATTCTGCCAGAAGACAGTGACTACCACTGGGCTACAAACTTGCATCAAGTTACACTCATTGGTCCACTCAAACCTCTCACATTCCACTAATTGAATGTAAGCCACATCTTCTAATAATTAGTAGTTTCTTAGGGTGTCTTGCATAACATGCATTTCAATAGAAAAGCATGAATGAATCAAGAGTTTTATGAGCAGTCTAATCACTACATTTTGTAATATGCTACAGCAAGTCAGAGGGATTGGATCGGGCCATAGCCCGGACCATAATTTTGATCAATGATCCATGGAAGAAAGTCAAGAACTAATCAGGTGGACAAGCTAACAAGCTATAAGCTATATTAGCGAGAGAGGACAGTCTATCACCACTGCCACCTACAGTAACTAATTACGTGTCACATCATTAGACCCCCAACCAAGGCAGACCAACATAAAGTGCTGTCTGCAAGTCTTCTAATACACAGTGGCTTCTTTCCAAATCTGTCAGACTTAGAAACAAATTCTGGCAGTATTGTTTGGTCTTTGGATGTAATTCTCAGCTTGGCAGAGTCGAGGAGAGTTGGAAGAACCTGGAATAGAAGGGGGTCATTTCGAGTAAGCAAAGGATTCTCAATGTGTGCCTCCCACAGCGTCTATCCAGTTGCATACTTAGCAATTTAGCATGGAACTGGCCTTTTAAAGCATAGAGCTGCAAGTAGCCTAATGGTTAGAGCATCTTACAGGTCACCGAAAGGTTAAAATAAAGGTAAAAACGTCAAATAAAATAGTGCATGTCGTTATCAACCAGCCTTCCAGTACTTTAAGCAGAAGTTTCAAGGTCAATAATCAGCTATTATTTATAACTATACAGTAGATACAATCAGGGCTGGCTCCAGGCATAAGCAACATACAGTGGGGAGAACAAGTATTTGATATACTGCCGATTTTGCAGGTTTTCCCACTTACAAAGCATGTAGAAATCTGTAATTTTTATCATAGGTACAATTCAACTGTGTGTGACGGAATCTAAAACAAATATCCAGAAAATCACATTGTATGATTTTTAAGTAAATCATTTGAATTTTATTGCATGACATAAGTATTTGATACATCAGAAAAGCAGAACTTTGTTTGCATTACATAGATCATACGTTTCCTGTAGTTCTTGACCAGGTTTGCACACACTGCAGCGGGGATTTTGGCCCACTCCTCCATACAGACCTTCTCCAGATCCTTCAGGTTTCGGGGCTGTCGCTGGGCAATACGGACTTTCAGCTCCCTATTGGCTAGCCCACTCCAGGACCTTGAGATGCTTCTTACGGAGCCACTCCTTAGTTGCCCTGGCTGTGTGTTTCGGGTCATTGTCATGCTGGAAGACCCAGCCACGACCCATCTTCAATGCTCGTACTGAGGGAAGGAGGTTGTTGGCCAAGATCTTGCGATACATGGCCCCATCCATCCTCCCCTCAATACGGTGCAGTAGTCCTGTCCCCTTTGCAGAAAAGCATCCCCAAAGAATGATGTTTCCACCTCCATGCTTCACGGTTGAGATGGTGTTCTTGGGGTTGTACTCATCCTTCTTCTTCCTCCAAACACTGCAAGTGGAGTTTAGACCAAAAAGCTCTATTTTTGTCTCATCAGACCACATGACCCTCTCCCATTCCTCCTCTGGATCATCCAGATGGTCATTGGCAAACTTCAGACAGGCCTGGACATGCGCTGGCTTGAGCAGGGGGACCTTGCGTGCACTGCAGGATTTGAATCCATGACGGAGTAGTGTGTTACTAATGGTTTTCTTTGAGACTGTGGTCCCAGCTCTCTTCAGATCATTGACCAGGTCCTGCCATGTAGTTCTGGGCTGATCCCTCACCTTCCTCATGATCATTGATACCCCACGAGGTGAGATCTTGCATGGAGCCCCAGACCGAGGGAGATTGAGCGTCATCTTGAACTTCTTCCATTTTCTAATAATTGCGCCAACAGTTGTTGCCTTCTCACCAAGCTGCTTGCCTATTGTCCTGTAGTCCTTCCCAGCCTTGTGCAGGTCTACAATTTTATCCCTGATGTCCTTACACAGCTCTCTGGTCTTGGCCATTGTGGAGAGGTTGGAGTCTGTTTGATTGAGTGTGTGGACAGGTGTCTTTTATACAGGTAACAAGTTCAAACAGGTGCAGTTAATACAGGTAAAGAGTGGAGAACAGGAGGGCTTCTTAAAGAAAAACTAACATGTCTGTGAGAGACGGATTTCTTACTGGTTGGTAGGTGATCAAATACTTATGTCATGCAATAAAATGCAAATTAATTATTTAAAAATCATACAATGTGATTTTCTGGAGTTTTGTTTTAGATTCCGTCACTCACAGTTGAAGAGTACCTATGATAAAAATTACAGACCTCTACATGGTTTGTAAGTAGGAAAACCTGCAAAATCGGCAGTGTATCAAATACTTGTTCTCCCCACTGTAAGTGGTCACTTAGGACCCCTGACCGCTAGGGGGCCCCTGACTGCTAGGGGGCCCCTGACCAATAGAAGGTAACATTTTGCTTAGGTCCCCCAAATGGCTAGAGCCAGCACTGGATACTATACTGGGTTCTGTCCAGTCCAGCATGTGCAATCTTAGTCCGCAACAATTGCAACCCAATTTTATGACCAGAAAAACCAGGTCAGTGAGTGCCTGTCAGGCAAAATGTGCAGTTGTCACAAAATGCTTTTATAGACACCCAGCCTGAAACCCCAAAAAGCAAGCGACTGATGAGTCTTGTTTTCCCTTGTGTTTTTCCCTGTGTGTCAAGTCCTGGAGAGGCGGCGTCTGAAGAAGAAGCTGTCGTCTTGTTCTAACATCTTGGGCTCAGATGTGGAGCTCAGTGAGGAGAGTGACAGCACTCGGCACCCTGAAAGAGTGCTAAGGGACGAGGACAGAACTAAACTTAACAATGCTCAACCACACGTCCTAACGACAGAACGAGATCTACATGTCCAGGTGTAGTACACGTTGTGTAAATATAGGATCTTTGTAGGCTGTATATTTAGGAAGTGAAACACAATGGAAGTAATGTAGTGCCAAAAATAACAAATGTACTAATTGGAGAACAGGTGTAGAAAAAGTTGCCAGCTTCTCCAGTGTCACCCTGCCTCGCAATGACATGGCTTGATAGAGTACATTTAAAACACTGCAGTTTGTGTGTGTCAGTTACTGTGTCTGTTACACACTTGGCTCAGAGTTAACTTCAAATGATGATGAAGGAACATTTGCTTCGACATTTCCATCGTAGAATAACCTTCAATGGTAACTCTTTATTAAGCACAGTTTAAGTATTCAAAAGGATTTAAAATATGTATTCAAATCCAGGTCTGTTCTCTCCATACCTCCAGTCCGTACCACCACAGTCTTAGTCAGAGCTCTGTCCAAGACATTCCTCAGTTATGCTCATAGACAGACAGCAAATGCCTCAAACCTATGCTTACATATTAAGGTTCCAAAATGGCTTACATTTCAATCAAATGTGACCCGGGTGGCAACAGGAATCTCAGATATTCTGTAGTCTGAGCCAATAACAATAGATCAGAGTATGAAACATGTAACATTTATTTAAGTAATACATCATTCTTGCTATTCTATATGGGTTGTAATTCCTTAGTAGGATGAGAGGTGCAAAATGTAAAAACAATTTAAATAAAAAACACTCCAGTACTTCACAAACAGCTGGATTCCAAGACAAGTTGATGACAGGCTGTCGCTTTTTCTCTCGGTCATAAAACACAAACCACCTACTGTACAACATTTCAAACAGATATGACTACTTTTATCTAGCAACCAGAAATAAATTCTCCCTCTGTCTCCTTTTCTGGTCATCACCATTCCTGGCCATATAATTAGGGTTCTATTTTCTCCCTCTCTCTCTTTCCCTCTTTCTTTCTGTTGGCGGTGCCCTGTCCCTGTCTCCCTTTTTCCTCTGTACTCTAACATTTCTGTCTTTCTTTCTCTTTCTTTTACAAAACCTCTAGGCGTTGACACTGGTCTATCCCTGATATAACTGTACCTCAACCCTGCCTGAATTGACATCGGTTTGTCACTAATAACATTGCAGCTTGTTGTCTGTCTGCAGCTGGAAGCCATGATGCAGGTGCTGGACACATCTGACGAGGTGGAGCAGCTTGTGCTGAGGAACACAGGCCTGACCGACGAGCTCCTACTGAGCCTGGCTGCGGCTCTAAAGAGGAGCCCCTCAGAGGTCACGCTCCTTAACCTCAACCTCAACCACCTTGGACCCAACGGGGCCCATATCCTTCTGGACCTTCTGGGGTCCGTGCCCCAAGTCAAAGGACTGCTGTGAGTCACTGTGTGCGTGAGTTCCTGTGGTATAATACTAGCGACAACCTGAATTCCCTGCCTCTTGGTTGGAGCAAACCAAGGGGAATACTGACGGGTGGGAGGCGAGTTTGTTTTAGGGGTTAGCCACTGACTTACTGAGCATGTAGACCACATCTCTGAAAAATACCCCGCCCTTCGTCCAGAGGGCTGCTCTGACTGAGTGTCACAAACCCTTTGATGTCTAGTTGCAACTAATGCCATACCATTACCTCTAAACTATTGTTTAAACCATGGGCGTACAAGCATACACGTGTATAACTCTAAAGAAGATGTGTGTTGTCAGTTGAGAATGCCCTCCGGTCTACTCTGGACAGAGGTATTTTAACACCAATGGGTTGAAATTGGTTAAAGGTCCACAGCACAACAGCTGTCCAAAGAAAGCTTTGGCAGTTAGGTGAGGAACTTCAAAGACAAAATTAAGATGTTCTTTGGAAGGTGTTACTGACCGCTGATGCCTTTTCTTCTTCACAGCTTGTTCGGAAACCATCTGGGAGACCCTGGAGTTCTGACACTACTTGCTGGACTCGCTCAGCTCCAGGAGAGAACCATGAAAGACCTAACCACGCAACCGCGGATCGAAGAGCCACAGGATCACCGCCTGAATCCGATAACACCCTCAGTTGACAGTGTCCCTCTAAACACCAGGGGCGCTGCCTACCCCTTTTCACTGTTGGAGCTGGACCTAGGAGGGAACAGACTCACCAGCAATGGCCTGAGAGGGCTAGCGTTTTATATGAGAAACCACTCCAGACTGCAGTACCTGGGGCTGGCCCAGACTGACGGTGCAGACCTAGAGGCTTGGCGGGAGTTCTTTGACAGTCTGAAGGGAAACACGACCCTCAGCCATATTATACTGGATGAGAGTAATCTAGGAGACCAGGGAGCTAGGCTATTTGCTGAAATGCTAAGAGCCAATCAGAGCCTGAGGCAGGTGGATCTGGACCGGAATGAGATTGGCGAGGCAGGAGGTAGTGACATCATAGAGGCGCTGCTTTATAGGCGGAGACAGTTTCCGCTGAAACACCTGAGTCTGGAGGGGAATGGTATCAGTGCCGTGTTGCTGGAGAGAATACAACAGGAAGTGATATTTAATTGATACAAATGTACAGAGTTGTTCAGAAATTCTGGATACTGAAAGGTCAGAGCCCATAGCAAAAAAGAGGAACAGTCAAAAGAGATGATATGTGACTACAGCAACATTATTGATATAGATTTGTCGAACTGCAAATCAGACTATTCCTCTTTCACAAATGACTTCTGACAGCTATGTTGAATCTTCTCAGTTGAATCTCAGTCAGTGTAAATTGCAGGTCAGTGGAAAAAAACTGGAAAAAAAACATTTGAGACTCTTTGCCAACAGGCATGGAGGTCCTTTCCCTTGACTTCTCGGGTGGCCCTAATTTAAACTACCTTTGTAGAGCTCTCAGTCACAGACCTGACTTTCAGCTCAGCAGGTACGAGTGGTGTTGTGATTAAACTAGGCCAGGTCTATGGTGTGGATGAGTCTTCAGAGCGAAGCCCCATGAAGTAGGCCTTTCTTCAGAGCGTCTGTGGTGAGGCCAGGCAGAGACATTCACCTTGTGTTATTTTCCCCCCCCCGATCCTATGTATGCACGGACACTGCCCTTCGGACCACACTCACTTCCTTGTTAGAGTTTGTTATTCCCCAGAGTTTAGTAATCCCCTGGAATACTTTGATGGGATACATTTCCATCCCAGTGCAACCACGGTGACGCCAACATGAAACAACACTATTAAATAGCACTTCCTGTTAGAGACTGGTGTCAAAAGCCATCTCACTACAGTTCGAAGTCAGTAATAAAGACATTCACATCCCACCTCACGTGCATGTCTGTCATACTTCGGTTCATGTAATGACCTCAGTAGGTGTTTTTATCTGTCTGTCATATGAGGGACAGAGAGGGATAGAGGGATTGTATGAAGGGAAGCTTTAGGGCAGCGAGTCCAAGAAGCAGAATGTTTGGTTTCAGTAGGAAATGCACTTGACAGAGCTGGCTGAGGAGTACTGAAGGTGGAGTCATTTCAAATGCACAAAGTCACTATTCTATCTGAGGGAAATGAGAGGGCGGACAGTGGCAACATACGAATTTAGCCCCAAAAATAACCTGCTAATGCACACTCATTTCTTTCAGATGAAAGAAAGGCACAGTGCTTTTCTTCTAAGTGTCTCAAACCCGGAGAGGGAAAACGTCACTATGGTGTGGGAGTGTTCATAGGTAACACATTTCGTTGAGTAGAAACACTGGGTACACTTTATATGGTTGGGCATTGCTACACGGTATTTACTTCAAAATTACCAATTCAAATTGTCATTACTCAGTAATGACTAAATAATGACTTTTAAGGGATATTTGAAGGTAATTGTCCCTTTCTAAGATAAGGACTTGCCATAGTTTCTTTGCAAAGCACCAACTGTTCACTGTTTCTAAGGTTGTACTGTAGTAGAATTGAAATACTAAACCTTCTATCCTGAATTTAATGTAACATTCACCCAGAACACATTCATTTTAATAACAGCGCCACTACGTACGGTGCAGAAATACTGCTGCAGGGTAGGACCGATTACCGTCTAATCCCTCCTCTATTTCCCACTACTTCACCGTGTCAAAACATAAAACAGCAATCAGTCAATGGACAGTAGTCACCGTTCAAAAAAAGATATATAACGTTTACAAATCAAAAATGGAACACAGACAATTCAGCCAAACCACGTAGTGTATTAGTGTATACTGCAATTTCCTTGTTCAAAACGTCCTTTCAGGACAAGATTCTAACAAGAGCATGAATGTTTCAGGCAGAGGAGAGAGAGAGGAATTGGAGAACGAAAGAGCTGAGAGAGAAAGCGTTTTGGCCCCTGCATATACATGCTATTGTTCTTTGGACCGACTGACATTCTGAGAATAACTGTAGAATAACTGTATTCGTGTGATCAAAGCCTGTTGTCATGCTGATTACCCCCAGGGTCAGGGCTGCTGCCAATAGATGCTTGGCTGAAACCAATTCCTCAGTCCCTCTATTCCTCTGCCCTCCTGAAACCAATCCCCACGTCGTCCCTCAGTAGCCCTCCTCCCCTGGCCTAGTTTCCTCTCCACAGCCCCTGATAAGGGGTCCTTTCTGAGCCTTTCTGTGGGCTGACAGATGGATGGATGGGGGTGACTGACCGGTGCACCTGACGATCATCTCAATGAGACCGTTAGCTCATTACGGTTGTGCGGTATAGCGCCCGCTGACAAGATAGCGTGGGAATCCTGTCGGAATGCGTGTCGTCTCCATCAATGATACCTCAGTCATGACAAACATTTTGTACAGATATCCTGACTATTATGTCCCTTTGAACTCTATATTCTTTTTGATTCCTCTTATTGGTAATTCAAAAATAAACTTTAATCAGGACAAGCGGTCACACACCGATCAGTTGCTGAGGTGCAGGAGACAACCAAGAATGAACGTAGTGACTGAAGAAAAAGGATCTTCACTCACTCAACTTATGTACATTGAAAACTCATAATTGAAAACCCATCATTTTATTTTCTACCATTTACATGGGAATATCAGGGGCCTACTAAAACTCATCTCTGGGGTAGCCAACAGATCTTACTGTTTTTGCCCTGATGGTCAAAGACCTTCCAACCTCTATGTACAGTTAATGGAATATTGTTAAGACAAAGTGGTGCACAATTATAATTGTTCTGCTCCAATGCATAAACATTGTTTCTTGTATTGTTAAACCAGCCTGGACAACAAAGAGCTGGACCGTAATCTACTGGAGACCTTCAGGCTTCTCTTTTACCACTGGACTCAGATCAGTGACCCCATTGTCTCCCCAGCAATGCTATCTAAAATCAGTCCTGAAACGAATACTGTTACAAGGCTCTTTCAACTGTTCTGCCTCTACCTGTACAATAATGTAATGTTGGAAAGGCTTTCATGAGTCTTTCCAACTATTCCCTCTGCCAAAAACAGCGGCCGATGATAGGACCTCCGACTTCAAGATGCTTACAGGTATGCTCGGGGAAAAGAAAGGGATTTTCATTTCAACGCTTGGCAGCATGCAGTGACAGTATACCATATGAAGGAATCGTACACAAGCCTGACCAATTAAACAGACATTTTCTGCTAAATACATTACTTCAGTGGGACTATTTCCATTGCAGTTATTTAGATAATGGAAACATTATTATATTTTGTTACATATGAACCTAAACAAAGTATCAAAGCCAAAGCCAATTCTCTAAGTGTCACTTCACAGAAGTGTGTTCTGGCTGTGGCCCAACCCATCGGTTTCATTGAACAATCAGATGTTTTGGTCTTCTTACAAACGGGGAGTCCTTATATCAAGATGAATAATAATAATACATTAAATGAGCAGGTCCAGATTCCTGGTGGAAACAACTGCCTGTACAGTTTGGCCAGAGCAAGGACTGAGAATATTCAGGCAAACTGTAAAAAATAACATACACGTTATGACTCTTTGTAGGTTTCAGTGTCACGTGCAAAACCTGGTTTCCTTTTTCTAGACCGTAACAGGTCATTTAAGTAATTATTTTAAGTGATTCAACGTCTCTTAAATAGTTTCAAAGACCAGGTTGTGTATGTTAGTCACTGAGTCGATATTTAACTTTACTTTTCAGACACGTAAAGGGTGACGTCCCTGGAAAGGTGTGAAACACACAAACACAGGTCTTCCTCTGTGCATCCTTCTGACCGGTCATATTAAGGTCTGTGCTCACTTGTGAAAACGCCTCGGTCACACCTCTTTTGTCAACGTGCGAACATCTGTCTGGGCGGCAGGTGAAAGTTTCCGCCCCGTAGTCATTTGCTGAAATGCACACGGCTGCCGACCGATCAGTAAGTTAACTGAGACATGTCACAAACTGACTTGACACGGGTTCAAGGATGAGGAAACACGGTCGGTTTGTTCCAGCGTTTAAAAAGGGTCTTGACCACACTCGTCAGCGAGTTGTAAACACTGGGACGCTTTCTGACACTGGCTAAGACACAGACATAACCCTGTTACTCTCTATGTTGGGTCTTTCACGTCGCAGGTCACAGATCATTCCTTTGGGTGACCATCCCGTTATAACGACACGCCATTAACAAATGGTAGGTCCTGAAATAATTATTTGATCAGTGTAGCCAGTAAGGGTTAGTTGGCCCTCTGTGTCTCCATCTCAGAACAGGGAAGGGCTTGGATGAAGTGTGTTTACTGTACTGTAGTATACTGTAGAGCTAGTCTTTTCCAGTCCCTCCATTTGAAAAGCCAGGCAGTGTGTTTGTGTGTACAGAGGGCTGAAGGCGGTGTATAGACCAGTGCCTGTGGCTGAACAGCGGAGCCTCTGTTGGGTCGGTTTGGGTTCGCGCTGTACTGGCTCTGTGCGCGCACCGGCCTAATTTGTTTTTGTCTGGTCTGAACCAATCAGATGTCACTGGCATCGTTTGACCGGCGCAGGTTGTTTATTTTCAACTCTAAATATTAGTTTAACAAGTGTCGTGAAGAGCCAGCGGAGTCAGTGCTTATGGTAGCTCGGCGGTTAGTGATGTCACTGTTTGGTGTTCCTGTTTGCCAATCTGGTGGATAGAGGAACAGAAGATTCTGTAGTGAGTTTGTGTCCAACTGATATCGGTCTGGTATTAGTGATATGACAAAATGGTTATGACATTACTACTCTTTCACCTGCTAAAAAAAAATGGTGCTCTCTATTCATCATCATCCTCCTCTTCTTTCTCCTCTTTACCCGAAGGAGGATCAACTGCTTTCAGTATGTGAGACGTACAGTAACAGAAAGGGCAGCCAAAGCTGAACCATTGCCAGTGGCACTTTCCATAAGGCAGAAGCGGCCACTGCCTCAGGCTTCGCATCATCAGGGGCTTTGTGTACTAGACAAAGTCAAAAGAACACAATGATACAATTTTAATTTAAAGAACAAGCTCGAGGACCCTTCTGCCTCTCCGACGACCTGAATGACCCACCCCAAGTAGCACAAGACGTTGAAAAGACTTTCTGGTTTAAAAGACCCCGAAAAGGACATTACAAATAATTATTTTTTATTATTTTCCTCAGTGAGACTGTTGCCGCCTGTCCAGCTCACCGTTCTTGTTCAGTATGGTTGCAGCATTGGTGATATTAAGTTTAGAAATAATAACTTTTTTTGTGACAACTCTCACATTACTGAATTGATTTCAGTAACTCATTCATTGAATCATTTTGTTGACCTGAAAGCCGTCATGACTTCTACAGCCGGATTGGTATCCAGCAATTGTACATCATGAACATACAAAATGCTGTTGGAAGCCTAGAGGGGCAAAGGATACATTTGGAATTGATAATTCATCACAGTGGACCAAGAATTCATACAATTTGTTGACTCCGGCATGTTAGCACATCCAAAAATACAGAATTTCGATTGGTCAAAAGAAGGCAAGGAAATGGACAATGGAAAAAGGGAACGTTATCTCTTCCGCCTTGTTACTAAGAAACACCATCCCTCAAATGAGCAATGGGAGATGGGGGCAAGCAAAATCTCTCATTTCATGGTTTCTTAAATTCTACACAGTTCACGCAATTTCTGTTTGAGTGACAAAACATGCACTGAATAGTGTAGGGCAAGGGTTGGGAACTATGTTTTGCCCAAGGACAAATTAGTTTTAAGCAAATTTTTCACAGGCTAGAACATGAATTACCCTGCAGTTAATAGAGAATTGTACCTATTGATGTAACACATACAGCATAAATACATGAGAAATTCAATGACTGCAAGTTAATATACAAACTCTTGTAAAATATGTAGGCCTACATAAAATTATTGAATTATTACTGTTGTTGTGATATAGGCCTATTTCTCTGTGCGTTCATTGGTGGCAAAAATAGGTTTGAGTAAAACATACATTTTATGTCCAAATGAGCATAAAACTATTAGAAAAAAAGTCACAATTGAAATGTGTCAAAGGAGAAAAAATATGTTTGGTTGGGTTAACTCCTTCTATGGACATGAGGGATTTTTAGGTAACATCCTTATTTTTTACCAAAATATTTGAGGGGCCAAAAACTATTGCCTGTGGCCCACCTGTTGCAGACCACTGTAAAAAATATTAAATATCCAAAAATATTGCTTATACAGCTTTTTTAAGTTGGTTGACCAACAGTGAAAGTTAAACTTGTCAAGGGATTAGTTAGCAGGAATGCACTGTTGCTAACTTCCATAAGGTGGCAGCCAGTTAGCGATACCCTTTTTAACAAAAATTACTTTCATAGCAGTAAAGCAATTCCATCCCGAAGCCGGACTTATTTTTGGTTCCTCAATTGGAATAAAGAAAATTGTTTGAGTGAGGAACAGATGCTCTCTGTGGTACCAGATCAGGTGGGGCAGTATCCAGCTAAAAGTGGTAGTCTAGTTTGTACTGTCTGACGACACATGGCATTTATTTTACCCTTAGAAACATTTTACATTTGGTTTGTTTCATAATTATCTCTATTGTGCATTTTCCTTGTGATTATACTATACTAGTCTCTGTTAGTAAGTACTAACTGTCTCTACTGTCTATACCGTATGGCATTTATAAGAATTCATAATTAACTACACTTAACTACAGGCCAACTGATGAGATAATTATGACTATTAGTGCTGTTTTCAGGAGGTATAGTGAGTTTTACATAAAGGTTGGGACATGGTTTACCTGGTTTAGGATCTGGATGGTTGAGTGCGCTCAGATTGGCTTCTACCTTAGGCCTCCAAATCACTAAATCAGCCCCTAGTTCAGCCAGCATAAAATAACTAGCTAAAGGATGCCTGTGGACAGGCTTGGCTGAGGATGAGGGAGAGTGAAGCTAGCTATATATCTGTGAGATGTAGCGCTACAGTGAGATTTCTCCAAAGCCCAGTCGACAGGGCTGTTGGTCTTTTGGGCAGCCCACCACAAAGGCTCCGGCTGGGGCGGGATGAAGGCTCTGCCAAGGGTGGATTTGGAGAGATCTTGGAGAGGTCTTACTGTAAAGCTTGTGATTTATAGAAGGGCTCTAGCTCTGTATAGAATGACCATTCAATGTCACATGTAGCGGTACCATAATACTAACACACATTTTGGGGTAAAATTGTTGAATTAAAGTAACTAGTGAAAAAAAAGAATTTGACATCATATTGAGAGAAAGCGTCAGAAATGTATCTACTTTTTTACTACTTTTTTACTACTTCTGTGTTATTGGCAGTAAGTATGCCACTTTGCCATTTCATTATCTATTTACCATGCAATGTCACCTGGTATTTCCATGGAAAATGTCATGGCTGTTCCATGAACAATGGCTCATGCTGCTCTTTGATATTACTACACAAAAGGCCATGCTTTCATGGACATATGGCTGATTATGTTGTGTTTGATTCACTCATACAAAGGTACCAAATCAAATTAACAAATATATATTAACTCTGTTTCTGCATAAGCTAATTTGGTTAAGATAGCAAATGTTACAGACTTTCAAGAAATGTTATGTTTTACAACTCAATCGATACTTAACAAGTTTCTTTCACAGATATGTGTTATGGAAAATGTCCAAAAATACTTTCTTTCACATTTGTTTGCATCAGAACAGGTACTTACTTGACTAAACTAGGAACGCATGTAAATTAAATTATTTTGGGATGAAAGCATTCACACTCCCATCTACAGCAAAACATGCCACACCTACTGTAAGAATACATAAATACTTAATTATGTACCTTCCTAAGTTGAAGGTTTTTTTTTTCTAAATGAATTTACTACTTCACAGTGAAGACATTCTTTATTCAGGTACCACCTATGGCCTTAAAATAAAAATAAACAAATAAATATGAGGCTAAATAAGTCAGTGGTTTTAACCAAGCCCTACTTTTCCTTGAGATAAACAACACGAGTATTGTTAGTGTTCTGTGAGCTCTGTTGAAGTGTCTGTCTTCTACTGTCTATAGACTGGCCTTGAACCGACTGACTCAGGGGAATGGAAAATCCCAGAGCACCTAGGCCCAACCTCTCAGTTCTGACATTATCCACCCTAGCGCCTCACTGAGTGGGCACTCTTCTCTTAAACAAGTCTATATGGAATGATATCAACTACCTTCCTCTCAACTCCATTGCTAAAAGCTGTATTATATACAACTGACAAGTAACAGACTTTTCCACTCAATCCTCAAGAGGGAGTTACAGTTAGCAAGATTCAGCCGGTATGGGAAATATTTAAACAAAATATTACATTGTACAAAAAAGTGCTAACACATTGTGTTCTCTGTAATGGGAACAGTAAGCCTAATATAACAAAAGTGTTGGAATTCCTAAGCAGCTCTAATCCATATTTACTTTTGTCAATCACCACAAATTTCTTGGTATGTAGCCTACTCACAGGAATGACCACACACATACACACACACATTAAACACCCACTCAAGTGTCGGTCTGCACACCATCCATCCCCTTTCACACACAAACACCATATAGTCACCCACAACACCTGACATGCCTGGAATACCACCCACATGACATCTGTAAGGGTCTTCTCCAGGCCATATCACCTCATGATGTATGGTACCTTGGACCTCAAACCAATTCTCTAATGGCACAATTAATTTTTTTAAATATTTTTTTTTAATGTAATTATTGCATGGTCACATTTGTTTTATGTTGGGAAATATCCGTAAGAAAACAAAATCTGATTTGCATAAGTATTTAACCAGTGTCCTTTAAAAACTCCCAGCCTACACAGATTAAACTTCCTTGATACAGTTACCTTACGGTCTCAAGAAACATTTAATTTACTACAGACCTCCATTTGTGAACCATTAAAGTTGCTGTCATATTTTCTGGATTAAATACCCACTGTATTGGTCAGACTGTGAACCTGAAGGTTAATGAATAATGAAGAGCATTCTACAGAAGTTTGAGATAAAGCATTACAAATACATAGATTAGATTAAATGATACAAAATAATATCCAAGAGGTTGGATGACCCCGTGAGCACAGTTGGTTCTATTATAAGAAAGTAGAAGCTGAGTCACATCACCTAGACACTGCCAAGAAAAGTCTGTCCCTCAAAATGCTGTGCTCAAAGAAGAAAGACTTGTGAGAGAAGCCACAAAGAGGCCAACAATCACTTTGAATGAGCTAAAGTGTTGTGGAGACATGTGGAGAGAAGTGAAGTAATGGTTCAATAGTCAACCATATTAGGAGCTTTGCATGATACTGGCTGAAAGCATGAAAGCGATCCAGCTGCAATATGGAAAAAGGTTTTATGGTCAAATGAGACCAAGCATTCTGGCCAAGACTCAAAGTGTTATGTGTAGCACAAACCTAACAATGCCCATGCCTCAATACATTAGTATCTTGTTAAAATTGAAGAAAGAATGGATGGAGCAAAATGAAAGTAAATACTGCAAGAGAACCTTCTTCAGTCTGTTAATAAAATTAAGCTTGGAAGGAAATTACACTTTCAGCAGGACAATGATGTCAAGCACAAAGCCAAAGCAATATTGGAGTGGCTCAAGCACTAAAATGTGAATGTCCTACAGTAGAATGGCACTATTTGAAAATTCCGGTCCACAAGCATCCTCTAACCAACCTGAACAACCTGGAGCAAATCTGACAAGAAGAAAAGGTCAAAATAACTCTGACATTGTGTACAAAGCAGGTACACATTAACTGAAAGACTTAAAGCGGTTATTGCAGCAAAAGGTGGATTGACAAAACATGAATACAAATTTGTTGAATACTCATGCAAGCAACATATTTCATTTCATTTTCTTATGATATTCCCCAACTTTAAACCAAGGTCACCTTATAATAAAAGATTTGGAAAGTCAGTGTCTTACAATAAAAAATCAATCAGAACAAAATTTCAATGTATTTGCAATTCAGTAAAATTAGAGAGTTGTGCTAATATGAACGATCCTTTACACATTCAACATAGAACACAGGTTTAATAGTGGAAATACAAGCTCCATACAGGTATACTGTATACCTCAATGTTTGTATGGTAAGATGCCAAACCTTTTCACACCGAATCGAAAGGGAGTCTTCTACCCCAAATGAATAGATATTTCCTCCAAATTTCCTGTTTAAATGTATGGAATGGGTTGATGTCAGAGGAGGCCATATTGAATACAGCTGTGTCCTGATGGATGCTTTCAGCTGGGCCTAATTCTTAAAGACACGGGAGTGAAAAAACAACATCTCTGTGTTCATCATACAAGTCTTTCCATCGTTACAGTATCAACCTCATATTCAGCAACTTAATTAACTGGTAGAAGAAGCCCGAAGGGACTAACATCAGACTATGGAGAAATGATGACGATGACACTAACACCTTCACTGAATGTGCTGAGGTAGATGTTTCTAATATCACCTCTCTATAACATGAACAACATTACCATAAAAAGGTATAGATTCCGTCCATTAAAATCCAGGTTCTTGTTCAGGTCACTTACGTTGTACATCAACCTCATTTAACTCATCAATTCCATACATGACTTCTTGTTCCATGGGCTTGGAGGGTCCAAGGTTAGGCCTACTGGCCGTGCTCACTGACCGCCTGCAGGAACAACCTCCAATTTCCTGCAGACACTGAACTTCTTATATCCATTGTAATATCAGGGTATAAAAGGCCAGCTGACTTCAGTTATCTGCCACCGGTCTGGAATAAAGATGGATCGCAGAGCCTGCCACACCTGACAATAGTTAAAGACTGGGGTTGCAACATTGCAGTTATACGTGATGAATGGAAGAAAATCAACTCATAAACCCTAATATATAAACTGGCCCCTAGGTCTTAAGTCTTTCCCCAATATGACCCAAAACATCTGGTCATATTGTATGATATTTGTTGAAGCTGCGTTCTAGCTGTCCATTCATTTCCATGCTACTCATTGATGTTTTCCATCGAACAATTGGCAAAATGGTCGCAAATTTAATCTAATGTATTCTTGATGTACGCCAGGGATTGGCCAACTGAATGGAAGGCAGCGGTTGGATGATTGGCTGAGTTCTTTGGGGGGGGGGGGCTTAAATCAAGAAACAGTAACGTACATAGACATTCCACTGTAATATATGGTGGCCCTTGCTCCCATGACTCAAAGTACAGTGCAGTAACTTACGTCTCTCATCAAAAACCTACAGTGCTGAAACAACCAGACGCTCAGAATGTAACTGCTCTGTTCGGGGGCCGGACGTACATTGCCTCCCTTTGTCCGCAAAATGAGAGCCTGAGGTAACAGAATCTGCCTTCTGACATGTAAGCTCAGACAGGTACATGGGAAGCGCTCTCTCAAGCTGGGGTCTGGTGTGCACCCTTCCCGGGAATCATGCCAAATCGCACCCCGTTACCCCCGCTGTAGTGACCGGAGCTGGTACATAGTAGTGCACTAGATAGGGAATAGACAGTAGTGCACTAGATAGGGAATAGACAGTAGTGCACTAGATAGGGAATAGACATAGTAGTGCACTAGATAGGGAATAGACATAGTAGTGCACTAGATAGGGAATAGACAGTAGTGCACTAGATAGGGAATAGACAGTAGTGCACTAGATAGGGAATAGACATAGTAGTGCACTAGATAGGGAATAGACAGTAGTGCACTAGATAGGGAAAAGACAGTAGTGCACTAGATAGGGAAAAGACAGTAGTGCACTAGATAGGGAATAGACAGTAGTGCACTAGATAGGGAATAGACATAGTAGTGCACTAGATAGGGAATAGACATAGTAGTGCACTAGATAGGGAATAGACAGTAGTGCACTAGATAGGGAATAGACATAGTAGTGCACTAGATAGGGAATAGGGTGCCATTTGGCAACCAGCTCCAGTCCTAGCTGCATGCGAGAGGAGAACTGTATGGGGCTCTGTGCGTCGGGAGCCTGGGCTCCGGCACGGGGGATCCAGTTGCAGGGAGCTGAATCAGTGCTCTGTTGGGGCTCGGCTGGACACTGTCACCGCGTGTTTGTTGAGGGTGGGTCAATGAGGACTTTCTTTGGCAGAGGAATTTCACAGCACACGACTGCAACAGCAGCCTCAGAAATAGTCGGCGGAGCAGGCCAGCTCCACTCCGGCTTCAGCTCACTGGATTGAGCTGATGAATGTACAGTAATCACTGTAGGCTAGGGGAACCGGGAGAATTGCAGATACAGTATGGCCTAGGTGGAACACTAAATCTTGGTAAACAGTAAGAATTCAATAAAGAATGGTAGGCTAGTTCAAAGTCCAGGAGAGAAATGTGTCATATTTCACAGCCTGTATTTAACAATAGGGGAACTGCTGTATTTCCTTCTGATGTGATATATAACCTAGGGCCTGTGTGAAGTATGATGTGCTAGGGACAGGTTTGAGAGAAGTGAAATTCTGTGGCACCTTGCCCTACATTGAGCTGGTTAAACAAACAGGCCAGGCACTTATTTGTCAACAGTCTAAACAAGAGACCTGTCACCTGGCCCCAAAAAGAACAGCTGCACTCAAACATATCCTGAGTGAAGACAGTCTTAAAAGAGGTCTAGGTCATGGATGCCACTCAGTTTATGGCAATACATCTGCATGCATGGTACCTTACTAAGGCTAAGAACAATTTGAGAATGCTTGCTTTCCAAGCAACACACACCTTCTAATGAAACGTCGTCTTCTTCTTTACACCATTCATGTGTGTTACATTTGTTTCCTCCTTTAATGTCAGCTGAGGGCGACAGAGGGAGGTGTGTTTCTCCGAGTCCAGAGCAGAAAATTCCCTCACTCGCTCCACATCTTGCATATTAGAAAGGTCGGCGTACAAGGCGGTCGTAATACATTCCACCGTGGTACTCGTATGAGTGCGGAAGAGATTGGACTTCTCCCACATTGTGATATCCACCGGTCTGTTGGTTCCCTCGCGCGGAAACGTAACACTCCGATGGAGCTCTGTAGATCGAGGTTTCTTCTATGTCAAGATCGCCTGAAGGAAGATAACGGAACCACTTTGAAACAGGAGGAAGCCACTTTATATTGATCTGTTCATATCTTATCAACGGTGCTTTTTTGGTTCCATATTAAAGTTGTACAGTAAGGATCAGCTGTAATGGAAATAATTCGCGTATGTCTTCTGCCACGTCTGGACCGTTGTAAAAACTCTCAAGGAAGAATGAAGTAACCGCTATGGAGCCGGACAATGCCCCGTACTCCAAACTCAAAACAGCTGGAGTCGGGGGGTGAGTAGGCTACAAATTATCCAAACAAAAGGTCTCCCCTCTTATCTATCAGATTGATCATGAATCACTAAGTTGTGAACATCTGTGCAGCTGTAGCAACTCAGTGGAACCTTTCAATGCATTCCTGAAAAAGTGCATGTTATTCTTCTCGAGAGCGCATAAGAATAGGCAACGAACTAGGAATTATGTCGATTTCAATGAATGAATGATACGTATTATTTAATTCCAATGTGCTATATTTTGTTTAAATCATATTTTGGTTTGGGATTGTCATCTATCTATTACACCAACACGTTGTATAAACTCAATTAACCAGTGTTTTAGAGCATCCTCGTGGAATAAGAACTATTTTGGGGAAAGCTTTGTTAGTTTAGTGTCCCATGCAGAGGACTTGCAGAAACCAGGTCAGAGGAAAGTTGAATAGCCTCGTGGCTATACAGCCTAGTATCAACTATTAGTGGATTATTAGTAAGCCTATTAGTAATAGCAAAAAGACATACTTGATTTCAGACTCGGCGCACTGCAATTCAAAGCAGTTTGTTTTCAAAGTGCAAGCATTCCCCTTTTTCAACTCTGCTAGACCAATTGACTTGGAGTTGCATTCTGCTGCTTGTGCAGCTGTGCGCGGCTGCCAGTGAATGCTGTGGGAGTGCGTTTTTTGGGATAGGTTGGAGAGAGAGTAGGGCGGGGGGGGGGGGGGGGGGGGGTGGGATCCCCTTTGGCTCTTGTCTTTTTGCACTCGTCCTCTCCGTTTATTTCCTGAAATCTCTCTGTGCTGGTTGGATAGTTTGATGAGCGGGTGGGGATGCACAATTTATAGAGAAGTTGCATTTCATATTAAAACCGATTAAGTTACAACTCAACGAACTGCACATGATGGCCTTTTAATGTACACTTCTCTAAATGTTGAATATGAAAACAATGAGGCAAAATGCACAGAAAGATGACGATAGTGGTAATAGTAGTACTAAGTGTTATATGCCTGTGGTCACTTTGTGGCTGTTTTTGGGCGCTGGAATAGCACTCAGTGTCTCCCTCCTCTCACTGCCTAACTGGAGTCCCAGGCCTGTAGGTCACTGAGAGGCCTCACTGTAAGAAGAAACACCAGGAAGGCAATGAGTTTCACAGATTGTGGACAAGTAACTCCGCCATAACCACATACGGGAAATGGATCAAACACTCGTAGCTGGTGAATACTGCATAGCTGGTGAAACCAAATACAGGCGCAACATGGACGTTTCCACTTTGTTTTCGATGTAGACCCACGCTGAAACTGACATTCAGGCTAAAAACTCTTCAGACGTACCCCCGGACCGTCGATGAGACTCATCTTTCGGTCACATCCGCTTTCCGTGTGTGATGTTTGAAGTAGGTAGTCACGGTGCTGCAAAACGACCACGCGGGATAATGTCATCGTTGACGTGTGCGACCTCCGTGGCTGACTCTAAACTGTAGGTGCTGGCTGATGACTGTCGGTTTCCGGTGTTGAGTTCCTTTAGAGTGTATGTTTCCAGATGTGCCCCCCCCCGTTGTGGTAAACAAAGACCAGCTCTTTTTCTCTCTATGTTTACCTCCTTGATTTGATTCCTAAAGACAATTTGTTGGGGGGTGGGTGTTATGCAATTCAGGCCTTTGTAGGGTTCACATTGAGGCACTATCAAAAATGGCACCCTATTCTTGATTTAGGGCACTTCTTTTTGTGCTTGGTTCACGTTTCTCACTGTACAACGCTAGGTGGTAGGGGCTCGTAGGAGAAGAAGCTGGGGAGATCAGTTTGCACTTAGCCCCCCCTGAAGGGCAGATTACCTGGCTAGTGGATAAGAAAGTGTCCCAGTGACTAGAACCAGCTGGATGGGCTTTGGGTAAAAGGAATAGTTCTGCTTTTGGCAGTGGTGCCTCCTCTTTTGCTACTCTGCGTGAGATCTGACCACTCAGGAGCTGTGGTGCCTATCTACTGCTTAGGAACTAAGGATTAAAAGCATGTAGAAAATGAATGTGCTGTGTATACACTTTTGACAGTCTCTGTAATGAGGTAAAGGCTTTAGTTTAGTTTAGTGTAAGTGTTTGTGTGTTTGTTTACCCATGTGTTGTGTAACCATTCTGCATTCCCTGGACAAGACAGCTAACCCTAATTGCTCACTGAGTGCCCAATCTGGCAGAGCCCCGCTGTTCTCCAATGAACAGGGGTTTAGTTAAAAGCGTATCGTGATTGGGCCTTGTTTTTAATCAATGAGCTCACAATTGATTGTTTAATCTTGATTTTTTTTTTTTACCCCACAGGAGAGCTCTGATACTCTGGACGGTTCTCTGTTTTACATGTTTCTTTGGACTGACTAACGCACACCCTGAAGGTGAGGTTTCAGTCTTTCATTTTGTTTTGAACATGCGTAATGATTTTGGACTTTAATCATGCTTTTTCCTTTTGTTTAGTATTTCTATATAGCTGAACTTCTTGTTGTGTACTGTGGGTGTCATTGGGGGAAAATCTTCAATGGAAATAGCATTGGAAAGAGCGGGGGATCAAAAGTATATGATTACCGGATAGGGGTAAAGGGGGTTTTGGAAAATAGATATTATTCAAGATAAAACAGCTTTATTTCATTCAACCTTCCAAACATGAGTCCTTTATCATCGGATGTCGGAGGATTAACTGTGACAGTGGTAATCAGTGGATCCCTTCATAATGACAGGTTCAGCTGTCTCTGCTAGCGCCTCTGTTAGATCATCTATCTATCTAGTCCAGAGGCTCAACTGAAGGATGTTTTTCTGCTCGGGGAGAGATAACAATAGCGGTGCAGGAGGGATGGTTCTTATCTCCTGTAACCCTTTTTAATGTGGAAATGGAGACACAGGGGAGATAAAACTATATCTGTTCTATTTCTACAGTGGGATATGTCTATTAAATTTTATACTTGGATTATCTGGAATCTTGTGATATCTTTCAAATTTGGGATTCCATCAAACAATACTGTATATCACCCCCTCAGCTAAACCTACTTAAAAACACTGCCAATATTTTCTAAATGGGAATGTTTGTGGATATCTGAATGTACTTTACTTTAATAATGTAATAGGGTCAAACTTAAAGTGTGTTTCTGACTGAGCCCACTCCAAAAGCAACCTACTTCTTCTATAGTATATTATTTCATTTCATCATGTATCTTCTAAGTTTAATAGTGGATTTTCAAAGAAATATTATTATATCATGACTGTTTACACAATCCATCTAAAAAATTTTAATTGAACCCAAAGCATTCTTAGCCACAAAATCAGTGTGGGAGTTTGTTGAAGAGGGACATTTTTGCTCTGGTCTTCGAGTTCAGCTGCAGTTTTATGTTCTTTCCACGTGTGTGTGTGTGTGTGTGTGTGTGGGGGGGGGGGGGGTCTGTAAAGAGGTCATGACCTCGCTGCTGCTTCTTACCACTGTCCTGCGCATAGCCACGTTCAAAATGACACTCTACTTCCTATATTGCGCTTCTATGGGCCCTTGGTTAAAAGTAGTGCTCTAAGTTTGGAATGGGCTTTAAGCAGCTATAATAATATACATCCCACCCCTTTCCCCTAAACCAGACTTATGGCCCAACATCCTTCGGGAATCAGATTGTCTGCAGCGGTGTGTGTTTCCTACTCTCTCATTGTAACACTATAATTCAACATGCTGTGTGTCTAGTTGACTGTTGCCCACATTTGTTTTAAGTTAGCTCAGGAGGAAGCTGCTCTTGGACACCGGAGCCCTTGTACTGTAGCCTTAATGTAGCTCGCAGAGAGAGGATTAACCAGTTTCAGCCACCGGCCGCACTTCAACCTTTGGTTCGTTTAGTAGCAAGTGGAGCATAATATTGTGAAAGGATTAAATATGTGAATTATGTAGAATAGTGACAGCTTTGTTGTTTGTGTTGATTCTGTCAGCGATTTTAAGCAATGTTTTTCCTGCACAAATGCAGACTCTGCCTGGCTGGTACAGGGAGCTGGTTGACACTGCTGATTCAGCGTCTTATTGGCCTCCAACGGCTCAACGCTACAAGCACTGTACCCGGTGGGACCCAGATGGCTAATCTCACCGCCGTATTTCAGATACTTCACACCATGTTTCACGTAGAGACGAAGGACAGATTATTTTTTCAATGCAATAGACCGTGTCCTATAGGCAAGCCGTAGAAGTCGTACTGGACTGTGTCAGGCTGAACGGCGATGGGGTATGTTAAAGCAACTGGTCAGCAACCTCTAATGTTAAGCAAGTCTTGAGTTTTTACCCCGCTTGAATTGGAACACATTTCGCTGAGAAGGTGAATAATTAGTTGCTCTGTACTTCAGGAAAGTGCTTAACCCTGATTGCAAATACATACAGTTAATTTATATGTGTGTTTTTTTTGTTGCTTGTGTCCCACCACAATCCCATGGTGGATAAAAGACCAGACTCAATGGGCTTTTCAGAGTGCTTAACTACCTAGATAATGCACACCTGGAGAGGATATTTCAGTTTGCTAGTTACTTTTTCATGCAGAATTGCAGAAATTAGAATTACAGTAGGTCACCTTTATTCATCAAACAGAATTGCATCAAAAGTTCCTCCCCATCCCAGAAATCACTACAACTGCATACCCCTTCCTGTTCGTAAGTAAAATCCCAAACACTAAGGACCAATAATGCACTCGATATGTATGAATTGGATGCTAAACTACAGGACTGTATTGTGATCACAGGCTGGATTATGTTTCGGTGTTTGTTCAACACTGAACACTGAAGAGTTTGTCTCATCGTTCAGTGGCTTTATTGATAAGTGCATTGATGACTTCTTCTGTACAGTGAGCATGCCTACACACGTACCCCTACCGGAAGCCACAGATTACAGCCAAAGTACACTCTGAAGTCTAGAACTGCAGCTTCTAAGAAACATCCCCAAAAAAGACCTCCAGGGACCCATCAAATGGACAACTCTGACTTTCATCGAATGAAGCCGGTTGTGCTAACTAAACTACCAGATTAACTAAACGCATTGTACGTTGGCCTGACCCAGGTAACACTGGAACATGCATGGGAGTGTCTGCTGTTTTGGACAACTATGTGATCTCGCTCCCCGCAGCTGATGTGAGTGAGACTATTAAGCAGGTTAACATTCCCAAGGCCAGGTTGTGTGTTCAGAGTATGTTCATACCGGCTGGTAAACCAGTTATACCGACCGGCTTCAAACCGACCGCCATTGTCCCTGTGCCCAAGAACGCAGAGGCAACCTGTCTAAATGACTATCGTTCATTAGCGCTCGCATCCGTAGCAATGAAACGTAATGAAAGTCTGGCCATGGCTAACAACAACAACACTGTCGTCCCTGACAGACCGGATCCACATCATCCACAATGTCTCAGCCCTGAGGGATGAGAATGACCCCGTCCATATAGACAGTGCTGAAGTGGAGTGGGTTCGAGAGCTCCTAGTTCTTCATTGTACTCATCACAAAGAAATGGGTTCGGTCTTCCAAGTTAGAGAATTCCAAAGAGATTTGGAGCGGGCCCCTCAGATCCTTTCCTACACCATTGCACCATTTGAAACCCTCTTGACTGGCCGCATGATTGGTGTGGCAGCTGAAGTGCCATCCATCGCAAGACTCCTCTGGTAGTGGCGCGCACGGCAGAAGTCATCACCGGAGCCGGCAGGCATGGAAAGTGCATGATGTCTAGAACTGAAAGAACCTTTTACTGCTTCTACCCTCAAGCTATAAGGCTGTTAAATAGGGCTTCTGCATGGTTACTAAATGAGTACCTGGACTATTCACCCTGTTTCCACCCCTTTTGCACTAACCCTTTGGTAATTACTCTTTGCGCTTACACTATAATCTACCACCCTGACATTATTTTTTTGGCCTCTTCAGATGACCAGCATGTCAATACATAAATGCAACTGGGTGTGTCCAGTCTTTAGGCAGAATCGAGATCAGCTTTCCAACCAGATGAAAAAAGGACAGGGACGGCCACGTGCAGATGGCAGTTTAACTTACTCAAACATCTTCTAGGGGCAGAATGAAGTGTGATTGGTTCAGTCGAACACCCAATCGAAATGGAGAGGAGGCGCTGCTCGTGAACATTTCAAACTGGATCAAAAGAGCAAGTGAATGTTATCTAGAGCAAAGATTCTCCACTGAATGTTACCTACATCACGTTTAGCACGTAATCGAGTAATGTTCCTTATAACATAACAGGCAAATTTACTTTTTTGCAGACGTTAGCAGAAGTGTAATATGAAATCTAATATGAAATGTTCATGAGCACTGCCTCCTCTCCATTTCGATTGTGTGTTTGCTTGTACCAATCATATTTCTCTCTGCCTTCAGAAGATGTTTGAGTAAATAAAACTGCTGTGTGCCAACCGGCACAGGCTGTGGGCAGTGACAGCAGGAATCATTAGGAAGAATCTAGATCTGCAGCACATCCAAGAGGATTTTCGAAAAATATTTAATTCAGACTGACCCAAGTCCCCCTTCACATAAACTATTCTAGTGTAAAACTATGGACTGAGACGGGTGTCCAGAGACTCTATGCCCCTGTCTAGCCCCAGACAGGGCCAACCATTAACATGTATGAGTTAAGACAAAGCACTTAGAGTAGAGTAACTAGAGTACAGTTACATCAATTATTTATTCTATATTCTCCATTCTTTCCCATGAGATCACAATTAAAAATGTCCAGGCTACTATCAAGTTTCCGCAATACATCCTAATAAATCTTAACCCAAGTAAACTCCAGTCCTCGTCTTTACTCAGTACATCACATCTGTAAATATCCAATTTTTACGCAATAATTTTTTTATGAAGATTGACATAATGGTTACATAATCTGTGGAACATCAATTAAGCTAGACATTGATGTACATCCCCAGTGGAGATTGCTGGCTATAACTAAATGTGGTGTTTATCGGTACATTTCCATTTAGCTTATTCAGTCTCACATTTGGTTTCAGGGATCTGCCAGTTTGGACATGAAACAGGTTGAGGTTATGAAATAAATTCAGTTATAATGAAGATATCAAATCACATTATTCTATTACATGTATTGTTTTTAAACTTAAGCGGACCCACTGACAGATTTACTCAATTGCCAATACTTCAAAAGTGAAAAGTCAAAAGCCAAAAAAATTGGCATTTGTGATGTCCGCTCTTTCACTGTGGTTGGTCAAGCATCCTTAGAATGGGTTTGCTTACAAAGATTGATGGTTGGAACAGAACCTCAGGAATATGTATTACCATGTAGCTGTCGATATTAGAACAAGAAAGGATTATGACTGACAACTGAAATCACATTATAAATAGATCATGAAGAGTACATATTTTCTGTAGGCCTATTTATGGGCAGTGTGAGCAGTGGTGGCTACAGCTTTGGATAAACTGATTCAGCTGCTTGACCTCATGAGGTGTCAGTGTACGAGACATGCGGCGCTGCTTTTGGTAATACAGTAATGTCTGATATCAGAAAATCTATTAATCTTTTCCAATTAGTTTTATACTTTGTCTGCGTTCTTGTCCAGTATTGCGGTTAAAGCATGTCACAACTGACAATATTACAAAAGTTTGAATTTGAGGAGGTTTAAAAGCACTTCTGAATTAAACTAACACATTATGTAAATTCTGCAGAGCTCAGGAGAGGCTCTCTGTCTCGTAGAAATCCTGGAAACATGGCTGCATGCCTGGAACATATCCTTCTAGCAAAGAACAAGATCTCCTCTGTCAAGTTCACACCCCCATTACCCCCTTCCTTATGGTGATGGAAGACAAAAAGGCCAACACTGAGATGAATACCGTTACGCGTTTGGTGTCTTATCACAGTTACAGAACGAGCAATCTGACATCATCTGGAAACTGTCTTGAAGTACCATGTGGTTGAATCTTTGTGTCTGAAATACATTTGTTTTGGAATAACTTTTTGGACAGAGTATCTTCTGTTTTCTTTCCGTAGTGTCCCAAGGTGAATAACAATATCTACACCAAAAAGAATTAGGTTCTTGGAGGGTCTTTTATAATTTTTTTAAATTGAAACTGGGTGCACGGTTTATTTTGGAGTTGGTAGGTTACTTAGATGTTATTTTTTTAAACATTAAGGAGTTACATTTAAAAAAAAACTTGAAACTTTTGAAACATGAATAAGTCCTACAGGATTCAGACAGACCTTTTCTTTGTAGTGTGTACAGTGTCACGACCCTAATGTGAGGTGTCTTTCATGTCCTCTGTTGACATTTCCATTGGGTCTGATCTGTGGTTTTCTCTGTAGATGTGGACATCCTGCAGCAGCTGGGGCTTTCAGGGACCAGGTCCTCAGGGGCCCGCTCATCGCCCCAGGGAGTCATCCCCTTCAAGTCAGGGGTCATCCTCACCCAGCGGGCCCGGGTCCAGGCCCCATTGTCCTTGGTCCTCCCCTCGGCCTCCTACCCCACCACCAACCTCTCTCTGATCCTCAGCCTGTGCTCCCACCGCATCAACAGCGCCTTCCTCTTCACTGTCTTGTCCAAGAGGAAGAGACTGCAGCTGGGGGTCCAGTTCATCCCGGGGAAGGTCCTGGTTTACGTGGGCCAGAAGGACTCGGTCAGTTTCGACTATGACGTTCACAACGGCCAGTGGCACAGCCTGGCCCTGGACATCCAAGGGCAGCGGGTGTCGTTGTACTCCACTTGTGGGAAGCCTGGCGTGCATGCCGATCTGCACTCCAGGAAAGAGGAGGCCCTGGACCCGGAGGGCTCTTTTCTGTTGGGCAAGATGGCCCAGGATTCGGTGCAGTTCGAGGGCGCCATTTGCCAGTTTGACATTTACCCCTCTGCCAAGGCAGCTCATAACTATTGTAAGTACATTAAGAAACAGTGCAGAGAGGCGGACACTTATAGGCCTATCAATCTCCCACCCCTGCTACCTCTGATCCCTTACGAGCCCAATCTTACCGTCACTCCCCGCACCTCTCTGTCCCCGACCGAGTTAACGAAGAAAACCCAGGCTCCTAGAGTTCTCTCCACCGTGGGCGGAACCAGGACTAAGGTTGTCGTCACGAGTAACCGCTCCACGGTGGCCCCTACCCTCTCGGTACGCGGGGGTCCAGTCACCCCGAAGCGTGGAACTACGTCCCTCCCGGCGACCGTCGCCTCGAGCGTGCCCCGGTCGGGATTAGAGCACCCCTTAGTGGCCACGGCCCAAACTGTCACTGCGTCGCTCAGGACAGGCAGAGTACAAACATCCCCGAAGCCAACGTCCCGTGGTGACAGCGGTGCTAAAAAGAGCATGGCTGTGGAACATGGTGTTAAAACCCAGAAGCCCACAGGGAGAAGTTTGGCTTCGGCACCTCATTTCACCACCGCAAGGCCACCGAAGAAGAAGTCAGTTCTCCAAACCACGTCGGCACCAAAACAGACCCCGTTGTCTCCTTCTTTATTCTCGAACAGCACTACTCTCTCAATCCAGAGGAGGCAGGTGAACGTGCTGCCCACACAGAAACCTAAACCCAGAGTGATCAGTGTGGCGGCCGTCAAACCCACCTCGTTTATCCCTGTCACTTCGCCTGCCACAGATAGTTTCCAAACCTGGGATCTGGAACCAACCCAGTTCTCACTTCTGGCTGAGCCTGGACCACCTGGACTAAAGGGAGAACCAGGACCTGTGGTAAGAACATGTTTTCAAGTAGATGTGTATGTTCGGTGTGAGTGTGCGCATGAGTTCATGTGTCCATGTGCTGTATGTATATATATTCAGTATACTTTAATGTGCGGGAGGGACTCAGAACTGGCTGGCATGTGTGACGGTAGCATGATGTCTTAACCTCCTGGTAGCCATATTTCACACTAAACTCTGGGAGCTGTTCTGCCCTGTTCTGCCTCTAATCCCTCCGCCGCCCATGCTGTTAAACAAGCAAGCAGTCGGATGCTAAGTCTCGCTGTGGATGAGGGGCTGGTAGATGGTGGGGGTTTGGGACAGGTTAAGCCCTTTAAAATAGCCTGACATAAAGTCCCCTCCATGGGTTACAAACGGGCCTCCCTGAGCCCAGGTTCTCTGGCGCTATGATGTCAGGGAGGAACTGCTGCAGGGAAAGGTTTGCAGGTTCTTATTGGG
The DNA here is from genome assembly GCF_011004845.1 of Esox lucius. Taxonomy (NCBI): domain Eukaryota; kingdom Metazoa; phylum Chordata; class Actinopteri; order Esociformes; family Esocidae; genus Esox; species Esox lucius. The sequence continues at coordinate 9,603,173 of NC_047581.1, read as the reverse complement.
AATTAGGACTTAAGAGTGTCACTTGTGTTTTTAAACTGCCACTCAGTCATACATCTGTTCTGTCTATGAAACACATCGCAGATGTTTGATTTCATTAAAGGTAGTGTTTCGGCAGGAGCTCACCAAAACGTGACCTTTCACTATAGCCTGTCAACATCCAGCCCGCCCTCTCCCACCAAATTCCATATGAATGGCTTGCGGGCTGTTGCTAGCTATATAGTTCAGAGCAATGCTTGCTAATGTGAGATTTCCTTTTTAGCGGTATGGGTAGAAATAGTTAGGCCCACAGACAGGACCCGACAGCTACTGGTCTGTGGGTCTGAGCTGAGAGCCTGACGCCAGGACGAGAGATTCCTCCCTGCAGGGTGTGTAATTGCGGGAAGAATGAAGACCTTTTAGAGTAGGGTCAAAGGTCATATTGGATAAAGTACATTGGATCATTTCATTGTTTCACAACAAACCCAGCATCACAGACCTGAACCTGCAGTTCAATGTATTCGGGATTGAAGGGGTTTCTCAAATTATTAATCCATTTCCCTGTGAGGAAACAGTGAATTGAGATATTTGGGTTTTATGAATCATGTCAGATGTTTTAACAACTTTCAAAACTATAACAAGCAAGACTGTCCAAGTCACAACAGACCTCTGATGGATCTTTGCATGTAAGTAATTTGTTCTTATGGAACCTTGCAATGTTATGGTGGCCAGATGGGATCACACGCCTGAAGATTTGCTTGTTTTGAAACTTCTCATAAAATGTGATTTATTGGTCTTTTCTCACACTTAGCCTTGGCTAGGTGTCCCTGTAATATTTCAGATGTTTTCTCGGGTTACTATAGCGCTGTCAAGATCCAAAGCTGTCTGCAAACATTCCCAAATATTGTATGTTAATGACACAGATTATATCACACCTTTTTGTGCTAATAAGTCGGTGTCTTGCCCTTAACCCTGATCTTAGATCTGTTTTTTTTGTCAGAACTTTTCAGACCATCCATTGCGCTCAAACATGGCACATCTCATTGCTTTTATATAACTAGTTATACGAAAGACATTTGTGAACCTTATGCAGGTCCAGTGAGGGGACCGGTCTGGGGTACTGATGATGGATAGCCACATTTTCCGCTGCTAACGGCGAGCCCCAGAGTCAGGTCATACTTCACCGATCAGAGCAGTCTTGGAAAGGCTTGTGCTTCTGAAGCGAGGGAATCCACACCGCTATGTACGTCATAGCCAGCTAAAGCTGTGAGAAATGTGTTTTTTCGAGAGCTAGCTACAACGCGTCCAACGCTGGATCCGTCCAACTCACACCTTTGTCAAGCCTGAAAGTTTGTAGGGCGTATAGTTCTACTGAGTCTACCGACTCTCCACCTCTGGCGTGATAAGATGTTACACTGCTGTGTAACTTATTGCTGTCTTCCAAGGTATATACCTGCTGGTGGTATTTACAGTGAAAGATTCCACTACATTTTGTTGCTGTTCCTCTCAGTTTAATTAGAGAGTAGACCTTCTTCATAGTAGGAAAATGCTACAGTTTGACTGGAATTTAGATAGCGCTACCGCCAAGCGCCTATTTTGCAGCCAGTTTCTCTAATGGAATCTTCAAACTGTATTGAGCTCCAGGCTTGGCATCTGCTAGGTTATAAATGGATCTGGCATAGCCTGCCATGTTCTATAATATGTTCAAGCTGTCGCTCATGTGTACATTTGAGTCATTAAGCAGATACCCTTTAGTGTAAGTTAAATCAGATCACAAAATGTGTATCCTTTCAGCACTGGTCTCAATTAAAAAACAACCCTCTCTGACGGTTGTTCAATGGGTAACTGAAGAGACCTGTTTCTCTATCAGTAAAAGGTAGAGTTAGTAGCAGTTGCCATATTATTGTGCATTTAACCTTTCAGACATAGCTTGTGTTTGGCCCAGATATGCTGCCAGAAGGGTAGTTAGTGTTATAACATAAATGACTCTTTGATGTACATTCTCAGTTACAGTCAATTAGGATTTCCTGAGACTTCACTTGAACAATTTCCTCTCTGAATAGTTTTTTATACATCCACTATTAAGTTACTACTGTATGTTAACAAAAGGATTCGGTGCAAAGGTCAGGGCCTGGTGATATCATATTAAGCTGTCTTCTCATTTCCTCAATCCTATGTTTTTATCATGCTTCTGGACAATTAGAAAGGGGACCAAACCTCTTTTCAAACTAAGGTTCCACTCTCTGCTTGGGTTTGCAGAGGTTGACCCCTCATTAGTTGTGACCTATAGAGCTGGACCAATCCATGTGTGTAATTGGTTTAAAGCTAGCTGATGCTCGTAATTAACAAGAGTGGCTGTGGTTGGAACTGAACAACACAGGCCCCGGTCCAAAGTCCAGTCCAGGCCTGCCTGCTGCCAGCACAATGAGTCACACTTCCATTTCCAAGCACTGTAGTGGTTTTGGAACTGGGATAATATTGGTTTCAGTTGGAGTGAGCCGTAGCTAGCTTAACAATATGCTCACAACAACCCTGCCAATATTAACCCCACACCTAACAATAGAGTACAGTTTAATCTAAACTGTACAAAATGTAATAGACCTACACAGGGAAGAGAACAAAGCCTAGCCAAAATGCAGCTCTTTAAACTGCTTTGTTTCACACCAAGTATGACAATGCTAGTATGCTAGTATGAAAATCCAAGTATGACAGATTTTCTCTGCCTGTGTTCTGGGGGCAATTACCTTTTCTAGCAATGGCATGTCACATGCCATTTTGGATTGCATGTTTGCATTTTACTTTGAAATACCTGTTACATTCAGGTACTGTTCTACCAGGTGGATTTGATCAAATCACTCCACTTCCTGTATTATGTCTGTCAGTGTTCTTACTCACATTCTGCTTAAACTTATTGACATCATTAATTTTCCTCTTCCAGGGACTTCAAGGACCTCCCGGGAAGCCAGGAACTCCAGGAAAGCGGGGTCCACGGGTGAGTTTGTCTTTGTTGTCTTCTTGGTCCTGCTGTTATACTCTGAAAGTTTAAGTTTCCGTGAACCTCTGAGTTGAAAGGGTCAGGAACCCAGACACTAAACCGAATGCCGCGCCTCAGAAAATCCTTTCCCATCTTCTTCCTAACCAGAATCACGTCCATTGCCCATCCTTTATGCTAAGCTCTTTGAAGCCAGCTGTCACTTGTCTCATCCATTTTACAGTCTTTATTCCAACAGCAATACATCAATAAAACACCATTAGTAGTGGCTAGATACAGACCTTCTTTTTGAGCATTATGATCAAGCACTCAATAACATCAATGTCAGGCATCATTCACCCTTGTTCTAATTTTACTTTGGCTCTGATCAAACTATGTTGTCTATAGCCAAGGGACGCCTCTAAAGCTGGAGAGCAAGAAACAGCTGTAACGTTAGGATAGGATAGTCAATGGAGCCAAGGTCACATCAGTGAGTCGAAACCTACGCTGAATTCAACAGAGATCTGCATTGTATGAGGAGTGTGTATGTGAGCAATTTCAGCGTTCTAGAATGAGTATATTATGTAAAACTTAAAAACAACTTTCTGGACCGCTACAAAAATTGCATACAAGCAAGTACTGGAAAAGTGCTAGTGCTTCATTTTAAAGTAGGCTGTATGTTTGGCTACTTTTACTTCTATGAATGCCCCTTGTGTGTTAGTGCTCTGAAATGAATGCTTCATAATGACTAGGCTTCTCCACTTGGGCCCTGCTCAATATGTGAATAGCTTTTGGGCGTCCTGAAATGAGCACAGTGTAGGAGCTAAGTTCATGTTCTGAATAACAAAAGAATGACCCGTGCATGCATTGTTAAAGTCATCCTTGTTGTGTTTAAACTCTCTGTGACCCCTTTTATGGCCATGCTTTGTTTGTCAGTTCTTGATCTTTTGGACATAGGCCCATGTAACCCGTAATATATTGAAATGCATGCCTAGTGTCATACTAATCAGAAGGAAGCAGGACTAAATCCACCTCCAGCTTAGTTATCTCAGTATTACGGGAAACGAAGGCATCAGTGGATCAAGAGTGGATCTTTTAGATAAGAACGTTAGACTTTCCCACCATGATCACGGGGGCATCTTTCAGGGATACTGTGTCTTGTAACATTTGTGATAAATACAGGAAGCGAGTGAAGAAAATTGAGATATGACTAGTTCAGCTATTCTGTGCTTAGTTCTCCGGCTAAGGTGTGTGTGTGCGTGTGCGTGCACGTGCGTGTGGGGTAGCTCCGGCACGCACGCGCCAGAGCAACCTGCCTACCTAGTCCGTGAGACTGCTACTGTGCCTGCTTTGTGGTTGAGGACTAGGGGGCTGGGTTGGGGCCTCAGAAGGGTAGTCTGTGGGAACCCAATCTCTTTAACTAAAGAAAGAGGGCTTTGTCCGCGTCTTATTAAAGGCATTTAAGAGGCAGCCTGGTGCTCACCACCAGCTTCCTTCAGTACACTACCTCCATACAGTTCATTCATGATCAAGAGACTGGGACCCGGTCCGCAAGACAACTCATTTCAATTCACTGTGGAATGAATGACTCCTGAGTGGTTTGGCAGTCCAGTGTCCATATAAGGTGAATCCTAGCTTCCACCTAAGTGCAATTTTTAAGTAGTCGTGCAATAATGTCAGTGGGACAATTAAAAATGTGACGTAAACAAGTGAAATGAGTTCATATGTGGTGTAGATGGATGTTAGGATTTCTCCCTAACTGCACAATGGTTAAAAGGAGTGGTTGAGTTGCTGCCTGCCTGTCAGCAGGATCTAGATATCCATGCGCTCTGGGTCATGACTAAGGGGGAACACTTTGATTCTTTGAATGTCTAGACAGACCATCCAGAATTGTCTGGACAAATCCTCTTCTGTATTGTTGGTAGCAGTCTGTGCTTCGTGAACGTGAGCAGGCTCACTGACCTGCTAGCGTGCTAACTGCTAAATCTTCTTGACAGAAAGGTGTCATGTCTGACCGTGGCCAGACAGCCTCTCCACCTCCACCTTCTCACATGAGGGAGAGCATCACAGCAGCATTCCTCAGCCCATTTGTCGAGCCTGGGCTAGCACTCAAAGAAAGCCCTTCCTAAGGAGGATACCACCCTGCCCAAGGGCAACTTGTTCCTGAAAGGAGGCTTTGTGTGGTGGGCGACTGACCCTTCGCGCAGTGAAGGTAGCAGGGGATAGTTTGAGGCTAGTGTGGTGTGTTTTCCAGGAGATGGCATTCTAGCAGATAGGAGTTCAGCAGATAGCAGTGTAGCCAATAGGGATGCAATACACAGTAGTTTATCCAATAGGAGTGCAGTAGTCAGCAGTTTAGCCTATAGGAGTGCAGTAGATGGCAGCCTAGACAATATGACTGCAGTAGATAGCACTCTAGCCAATATAAATGCAAAAGACAGCAGTTTAGCTAATAAGAGTGCATTAGATTGCAACTTAACCAATAGGAGTGCAGTAGATAGCAGTCTATTCAATTGGACTCCATTGGATAGCAGTTTAGCCAATAGGAGTGCACTGTGTAGGTGACATCCTAGCAGATTTAGCGCAGTAACAGAAGATGACCTAGTGTGGAGTGACAAAAGGGCATTAGCGTGATTGCTAATGGAATTATTGCCGTCACTTTTTCTTCAAGAAAGGACTGTTGAGGAAATTGAATCTGACAGTAGTGAAACGTGGTAGTGGCACAGAATAGAAAATCAAGAGGAATATCCATGGGTCCTAATCAGGACTTTGCTATTATTTCCAAGCCGAGCTGCCTATCAAAGGTTCTGACAGAACACTTATGATGGTTATCTAAAGCCACTCCCACGCGTTATTCCAAACTAGGAAACTTTTCTTGGTCCGACTAGCACGCTAACGCCGCATTAGTGTCACTCACCGCTGCATTTCCATTCACTGCTCATAGAAATAGGTGGATTGTTTTAACCATTCGTGAGACGACAATGCTGTCTGATTTCCACACACTCTGGGTTTAGCCACGCGTCCGAGCGTTCAGAGGTCTGTTGTCTGAGTTGAAATCACCAGGCTCCGGACGTCATGTCTCCCTCCGCCCCGTTTGGCCTCAGGTGGTTTTTAGGATGTCTCTTCTGGATTAACAAGCCGTAAAGACAGTAGCGCCCTGAGCGGCTCCCCTGTAAAAGCCATTGGCTCACATCGTAAACCTAGTCGTAGCACAACCCCACCCCCAACCCCCCACCCCTTGACACAGCTGCACCTGAACCTACACACACTGGTCCAGGTCCAGGGGTCATGGTGATAGGGTTTTGTGTGTGTGTCTAGTCTGTGCGTTTGTCTGTACATTCAGGGATCAGGTATTCCCTTGGAGACATGCCAAAGGCCGTTTTCTCACTGGGGTCATGGTGAGGGTCCCGTGTCAGGCTGCAAACTGCAAGGATGGAGGGTCGACGTGGTGACTCGGCTGCTGTCTCAGTAAAGGGATTTATCCTTCATCTAGGTACTTCTTGTCACTTTGCTAACCACGGCTTCCGTCCACGGGGAGATGGAGGTGGAGGGAGATCTGTCTATCCATACAATCCTCACTCCGTCCATCTCTCCTGCTCTCTCTTTTCTTTTCTTCCCACTGTATCTGGAGATAACGATTTCCATATGTTTATGTAGCCAGCTAATGCAAATGCAGCGAGATGCACTGAATGGTTGAACGGAGAAGGAGGCAATCTGTAGATAGGCTTCTGGTAAGTGTTACCAGATGTTGGGCCAGTTGTGCTTTGCGGAGGTATTATTCTGGGACTGCGATCGAAACCAGCCGGGGGGGTGATGGCGAGGTGGGGGAGGTGGAGCTGCCGCCTTCCCCGAAGGCTGATAATGAAGTACAGATACAGACAGACACTGAGAGAAACAGGACGACTGAAATGCCTAAACCACACACTTCTTCATGTTAGTCATGTGCCAGACACTATTACCTAGATGAATTTACATTTAGTATGCTCATCTTAAAGGGGAAGGTAACTTATTTTCCCAAGCTTTTATATGTATGTATACGTGTACGCATGTACACCATTATATACGCCCTGGAAATGAAGAGACATTTTTGTACACATTGGCGTAGTCCTTGGTGATGAATGACTGCAATGTATAATGGAAATGTGTCTAAAAATTCCCAAGCTTTATTCTGAATGTTGTCTACTACTGTTAAAAGGTAACATGGTTTGTCAAAGGTGCATCTCCAAAAATGTGAATCTTGTGGAAAGGTTTATTTTTTCATGTAATTCAATTCAAAAAGTGACACTTTTCATATATTCTAGATGTATTACACAAAGTGAAACATTTCGAGCCTTTTTCATTTCAACCTTGATTATTACGGTATCTCAGAATATTTCAATAAACAATTTACAATACTGAAATGTAAACCTGAAAAGCGCTAATTAACTCAAAACACTTGCAAAGGCTTCCTAAGTATGTTAATTTATGCACACAATAATTGGTCAGTGCTCCTTTTGCACGAAAAATGCATCAATGCAGCTTGGCATGGAGGCAGTCAGCCTGTGGCACTACTGAGGTGTTTGGAAGTCCAGGCTTTGATAGCGGCCTTCAGCTCGTCTTTGTTGTTGGGTCTAGTGTATCTCATTTTCCTCCTGAAAGTGAAATACGCCAGATGAGTTTAGGTCAGACGAGTTGGCTGGGCAATCAAGCACAGTAATACCAGGGGCAGCAAACCAGTTACCAGTCATTTTGGCACTGTGGGCAGGTACCAAGTCCTGCTGGAAAAGGAAATCAGCATCTCCATAAATCTTGTCAGCAGATGGAAGCATGAAGTGCTCTAAAATCTCCTGGTAGATGGCTGTATTGACTCTGGACTTGATAAAACATAGTGGACCAACACCAGCAGATGACATGGCACCCCAAATCATCACTGACTGTGGAAACTTCACACTGGACTTCAAGCAATGTCCAGTGTGGTCACATGAAAAGATATAATGAAATATTAACAAAAATGTGAGGGGTGTACTCACTTTTGTGAGATGCTGTGTGTGTATATATATATATACAGTTTTATTTAATAAAATACAGTTTTTGGAAAACAATGATGGAAAGAGTCCAAGAGAACACGTTAAGTAGTTGGGGGTTCGATACTGTTTGAAAAGGTTGGATTTAAGAAGGTTTTGGAAGATTGGCAGGACCTCTTCTATCCTAGCATCAGGGGGAAGCTTGTTCCATCGGATGCCAGGACAGAGAAGAGCTTTGACTGATCAGTAACTGACCTCTCATAGGTGTGGGACAGCCGAGAGACCAGAGGTGGCAGAATAGACTGTACACACAGACACTTACACTGGGCCCTCCCCTGTGTCTTTCCTGTCCTTTTCTGTCTCCCGATTCTGTTTCATCCTCTACATGTGGTTGAGAACAATCCCTTCCCTCTCTCTTCTTTCCTGCACAATGGAAAACTTGGGGAGTCGGAGGGATTTGGTTTCAAAAATGCTTTTAGCTTGTGTTATGCAATGAATAACTTCAACTGTCATCATCCCTGTCACCAGAGGTGTTTGTGATGAGCGTACTGTGGCTGCTTGCACATCCAACACTGTCTAATATCAACATTTCATCTCCCTCCAAAAGAATGTACTTTAATCAATTTGTCAGGCAACTCACAAGACACTTTCAATAAGCTATTTTCCAAAGGGTCCTGTTATGAGTCCCATCTCCCCGTTCAGCTGAATGGGGCCCACTTAGAAAGTATTTTCGGTTTCCCCACGCAAACTCCTCCCCGTTTCATGAAAACAGTGGGTCAATATCTAGTTAGCCTGGTTAGGCCATGCCTCCGAAAATGCAACCCTCCGCCTTGCGGCGTGGTCTGAGAAGCTAACATCTATCTGGATGTTATATTTAGTTGTTCCCCAGTTAGATCCTTTGGCAGGCGTGGTCCAGAAGGGTTCAACATGTTTCGGCAGTTTGTGGTACAACTGTTAAGGACTATCCAGTGGAAACGGAGCGTTGGCCCTGCCTGCACTCTGGGCTGTGGGGCCCTGGGTTAGAGCAGAGATGAGGAGATAACATCCATACGTCATGACTCAGACAAGCAACCTAGGAGACAGACAGGCGGTGTGGGCCGAGAGACAGACGAACAGACGTGCAGTACTACCGTGTGCATGCACACAGACACACACACACGTGCGCTCACCTGAGGTTATTTAATGTACTGTAGATGGATGTTAACACATGCTGAAATGTGTGGTTGATATCCTCCATATTGTTTTCCTGTTGTTTTTTTAGGGTCCTCCTGGTCCCCACGGAAACCCTGGTCGCCCCGGACCCACTGGACTCAAGGTATGTTTTTAGTGGATACATTTTGACCGATAAAACCGGTCATGGAGGGCCAATGCAGAGAGCAGAAGTGTTTTGGTTAGAATGGTACCTTGAATTGCTGCTTTGTTGATTCACGGGCGCTAGGTAGCGTTTGTCCGGAGCATTGAAAATGGTTACTCAGGGAAGTTGTCACCATGCTAGGTTAATACATAATTTGAATGACCCTGGCACATGTAAATCTAACCTATGGGTAGTGAATCTACTGTATGCATTCAATACATGTAAACCCAGAAATAATCGATCCTAAAACATAATGTTCCAAACTCTCTGAATCATTGATGAATAACAGCAAGAGTGCTGACTCTGTTCCTTTTTTAAATTCACAAGTAATACGTGACTCAACTGGAATGGAAACATTTTCATGTTATTGGTTCGTACTTAATCCTTATGGGCACATTGAATTTCAACTGTTACTTTTTCCACTCCATGTCGACAATAGTTAAATGTAATTGATACCAGCCTTTGACAAGAGCCTGTGTTCATATTAGGCCAAATTGTAACTATGAGTTAGAATGGAGAGTAAATGAGAGAGAGATTGAAAAAAAGAGAGGAGGATCAAGAAAAAGTCTGAGGACGAATGTGGGAGGGAGACCAAGAGAAAGACAGAAGGGGAGAGAAACAGAGAAATACAGAGTAGAGTGGAGAAAGAGAGGGAGGCAAGAGAGAGAACTAAGATTAGGTGAACTGGTCTCATCGAAGGTGGTCCAACTGAACCCTGACCTATATACACCCACAAGCCTCAATACACACTGTTCCACTTTGGACGATGGAAAAAGCTCATTTGTGTTCAAACCTTGCGTCTGACACAACCCCAGTGCAATTGCATTTTATGTGGTGCTGTCCTCTTTGAACTGCTCTAGTGTCAGTCCAGATAATGATAGAGAGAGTCGAATCACAGGGGTTAATCCATTGGTGTTTATCATTCCTCCTTCACAGGACCACAATTCATCTAGACCAGACAACTGACTATGACTGTACTTGCATAGAGATTGAGAGCATTACTGGAAAAAGCAGCAGGTTTATTTTTTGTATTAGATTTTAATAGAAACAATTAAATAACGTATTTATTTATTTACAATTGGCCCTCGAGTGTAACCAAACTGCCCCACATTTTGTTTTAAAGTTTCCAGTCAGGGGAAAAAAACGTTTGTTGGAAAATGAAATCCTAACAATGTTTTTGAGTGTAGATATTGGCAACAGTTTGGACCTCCTTTCGTCAGTCCTGTCTAGAAGGCGCTGGTAAGGATTTGAAAAAGATGATGTACATGCACCAAATGGTGTCCTATTGCCTAGATACTGTAGTGCACTATTTGTTAATATTAGTGTGCTATGAAGGAAAGAGGGTCCCATTTCAGGCTGAGTTGGAGTTTACACGACAATGTGGACATAAATGATAGGATGTAGGTGATAATGTAAAAGCCGTAGTTAGTAGATTTTTCCACTATCGATAACCTTGTAGAGCGTTTTTTTTTATCATTCTCTGGCTTTCAATGTCTTTTCACAGTTTTAGAAACACCTGCAAATGAAATACTCCCTGGGGCATTCAGATGTGGCGATGTAAAATGTTCCCTTAGCATTTTCAATTGAGGCACACCGAAGAAAGTCAGAAACTACAGGAGAGTATTCACAAAAGTGACAGTGTTTGTTCAGATGTCCGGTGTTTATGAACCTATTTCCCTTAGATCCCGTTCCATTGAACAAACAAATATTTCGTACTGCTTGTAAACAAACACACGTTAAAGTTTTTCTTTTAGGGTCATATCTGATGATAAGAAGGAAGAAGGGCAAAAAAAAGAACTCCCGGATGTATGAGTGAGACCAGGAATGATGTTCTTAATGATGTGGTAGTAAGATTTAAAATGAGTCACTTCCCGCTCCCCTGGCGTACGGCGGCATCCAAGACAGCTTCGCACTGCTGCCTGAAAAGGACAAGGAATGTGCCTGGTCACTCCCAGTGGCATTTAAGAAGCTTGCTGTAAACTGAAATATTAACAGACTCTGGCTTATAATAAATGTCTTGTGTAAATACAACCTCTTCCATTGTGTGTTTGTGTGTATGTTAACCCGTTCACTCCCTAATACTGCAGGCCAGCATGTAAACGTCAAAGCTCCAATGTGTGTGTGTGATTAAACAGCAAATGCCCCATTTAAATTAAGCGACGTGAAGTATCACTAACGTTGACTAGTACTGTGTTCTGTAGACCTTAGAGCTACACTTTATATCAGTGGTATTCAAATCTGACCCTCCAAGCCAGTTCCACTCTATTTGTTCATTGCAACCCCCTAATCTGGGACTTATTTTGACCTGGGACACCAGGTGGGTGCAATAATGATGAGGTAGAACAGACGAATAAGTCCCTGATTGAGGGTTTGCAGTGAAAAAAGTGGAGTGGAACTGGCTTTGAAAACCCAAGTTTAATACCACTGCTATATGTTCTGCTGCCATTGTCATAGAACATAAACAGAAAGACATATGTTAAATTTAAACCGAACATGGATTCAAATGCATTTACATTTTTGTCTTTTAACTGACGCACCTCTTCAAAGAGACCTACGGTTATTATATCTAATATTTGATAAGTCTAAGTACTGGGGAGAAAACACTGTCTGTGCTTTGATGAAGTAGCTTGCACCATCATGCATCAACAATAAGTACTATTGAGTGGAATTCATTTCCCGCCCTGATCCTTCTTTTAAGAAATCTACATCTGTTCATTATCTACAGAATACTGCTGTAAGATGTCAGGAAAATCAACGAAATCTGACTGCTAAAACGTTTTTCGCTGTGTCCCTTTCTTTCTCTCTCCCTCTGTCTGTCTCTCTCTGTCGGTCTCTCTCTCTGTCTGTGTGTTTGTGTATGTTGTCTGTTCTAGGGACGGAAAGGAGACCCTGGACTATCACCTGGCCGAGCACCAAAAGGAGAGAAAGTGAGCGTCTAGTGTTTCTTCTTTTCTATTACCCCTCTTTTTCAGCCCCCATTTTTGTTCCCCCACAATTTGGTCATATCCGATTGTATCTCCGGCCTTGTCTCATTGCCAGAACTCCTAGTGGCTTCGGGGGGGCCTCTCAAATAGACATCAGAGCCATGGCTTTTTCTAGCTTCTCCAGCACTGTTCTTTCAATGAGGAAGTTACATGGGTAATGTCATGTGAGGGCAACCCCAATCACCTGGAGATCTCTGTTAGCTTTGCAGGTGCCAGAGCCAACTGAAGGAGGCGCTATAATGCGATGATACCAGGAAATGCCAGCTGCTTTAATTTTCCTGGCTGGGAGTGTTTTACCATTAATGGCACGAATCCTAACCAAAACCCACAATTTTTCTCCCATTGTGTCATTCATTTTTTTCTTTTTTTCTAGTTTAGCAATCTATTTGTTAATATCCATAGTTGTTACCATAGAGACTGCTTGTAAGAGTAGGGTTGTTAACCCCCGTGTCATGAACAAATTTCCGATTTGTCTACCTACTCATCCACAGCTTCCAGTTGGCTTATTTATCCCCTCTCCTTCCGCTGTAACGCCACCCCAGGTCATTGTTGTATATGAGAATGAGTTGTTAGTAAACCTACCTGGTAAAATAATGGTGAATAATATTGTTACCATATGATAAAAATTATAATTGGAACCACAATTTGGGGGTCCTGATTGGCTCCAACAGTTAACCTAACAAACAGTTAACCTAGTCCCTTTATGAGGCCTGTGTGTCTCTTTAACTGTATACAGTATCTAACTGATTGATATCCATCTAGGGTGACCCTGGTGTTTCTGGACCCCCTGGGCTAACGGGTCAAGTTGGCAGAAAGGTAGGAAACCGCTTTACCCATAATCCTGTCAAACATGATGTTGCATGAATTGGATTCTTGGAGGGACATATTCAAGTGCAGTAGATCCTAGGCCAGACAAACTACACTGTCCATTCCTATGTCCTCTCTCCACTGTTCAGGAGGGATTCCGCTAAGGGGACTCTCAGAAGGCCAAAGCCAAGAGCTTTTTATTTTCTTCTCACAGGACGTTTCCTTGCTTGTTCGGAGAGTAGCCTAACACAGAGCAGGCGTTGCAGTACATTAAATTAGGGCACCTGTGTTCATAGACTGTTCTTTAGGCTCTCCCTTTGGGATAGCTGGATTGGAATATATTAGCTGGGCTGTGACTCATCCTTCTCACACAATGAGGGCGTTTGAGGAGAGTCTTTTTTGGGGGGGGAACTGCGTTCTGTCCATACAGTGCGAAAGGCGTGTAACAGGGTTTTGCAGATGTATTGATAGCATTTTCTAAAGGTTGAGTCTTTTTTCTGAACTGCATCAACTGAATCTGTACACAGCGTATTGCTGTGGTATGCACTCAGTCTATGACTTATATTAGATCTATATATTTGATCGGTCAATACCTGGAAAGAAGTCTGTTGGTCAAGAGAATCTGTTATCCATAATTCATTAGTTTTTAAACAGCCATTGCAAACCCCTGCTATCTTTAGCCACCACCTAGGAGCAGACAGAGGAATCTATTATAATACACCCGGAAAGGAAGTCAGTTATAGGGGCATTTGAACTGGAATGACTGCAAATAGAAGTCAATGACACAGGGTGGTAAGGATTGCATTTAAACATGATTTTCCTGTATTTTTGGGAAGGTCTGTTGTCACCATTCAATAAACCATGTAACACACATCAAACAGAACAGTGGCGTTAAGTGACAGTACGGTCCTTAAACAGGTCCGTTATTGACCTTTTTCAGCTTATGTTTAAAGAAAATGGAACCATGGATTACAGTTTCATTCATGGTGATGTAGCATCAAACATGAAGTAAAAAAAAGTGGAAATGTCCTTTACGATGTAGTTTAAAGGTCAGTCAAAGAGGATTACCACGCTACCAGAGCTGTTATGTGGACTTGCTCGGTCGTCTGTGGCCTTGTCCCGTGCTGGTGATATAGCTGTATCAAACAGTTCCCATGGGAGACACTGTTACTCACTCTCAGCTGGGAAGAAAGAAATCTGCTCCATGCTCTCTCACACACACACTCACACACACACACACACACACTAATGCAGTCAAAAGAGTGCATACAGACACATGCCAGCAGATATACGCAGACACACTTGCCAAAACACACAAACACAGTTGGATGGATACTGTATTTGTTGACTAATGCCAACCATCGTGTGCTGAATAGATCTTTACTAGGGCTCAACGCAAAACATAATTGCAGAAATATTGCAGTCTAGTTACCTGACTGCCTCCCAGAGAACACATGTTGTTCATTACAAGGAAGAGAGAGAGAGAGACAAAAAAAACAAGATTAAAAGCTGATGGAAAAAGACGTTGAGACACTCTACCTCTACAGTACTCCAGCCAGCCAATGTATCATCGGGTTACTCCACACATGATCCACTGCCAGAGAGAGAAAAATCTGAATGCAGGAAGGAACAGAAACTCTGGACAGCGCTGTACTGGGAATACAAAGCTCCACAGCTGGGGGGGGGGAGCATTAGGCCTCGAACCAAGTGGTGCCGAACCGGATTCAGATAGTACTCGTTTTCCTTCTGATGCTTCAAGTCTTTGGACAAGCTTGTTTGAATTGCCAAACGGGAGAGTGTTCTCGCTTTTGGCTCTGTTCCAAAAAAGTTTTTGAAAGAAAACCTGTATGATTTGAACCCAGCGCTTGATAATGACCGTCGGGGTCCAGAGTGATCTGTTCTGCAACACACGCAACCCTCATGTAGCCTGTGTCTGGACGCGGTTCGTACGAGAGCAAGCAACGTCTAAACCTGGCAAAGCAGCAGCCCATTACGTAATAGATGGTCTGACGCTGCCGAAAGACCATCTGGTCCGAGCTACAGTCAAGGTTCTTTCATTCACTGCAGTAAACTAGACTGCGACCTGAACAAGGAAGAAGGCTGTTTCTTTTGACCCTCTCAACATGTGATGTGAGTAATGGAAAGTAATGTTTATGGGGTGAAAAAAGCTGCTCTTTCTGCTGAATAATGGTAATTGTAGTTTCTCTCCGGATGAGGACAAAGGTTAAGTGGCTATTTTGTCCGTCTTCTCTGTGCACTGTGGGGAAGTTTCCCATGGTGTCCTCTGAGCCCAAGTGGAATATGTTATCAATTCCTCGCTTTTGTCTTCACTACAAACCCAGAAACATGCTTTCTGTGGGGCAGCTGACCTTCAGCATTTTCCATTAGTGCCTAAAACATGTCCTCTTCCATAAAGAATGTTTTCTTTGAGGCTTCGGTTGAATGCATTTATCACCGAAACGGAGTTCCACTCAGAGTTGGCATTGTGCTACATGTAACTGTGGCCTCGCTAGCTCTGTTCATCTGTACACAGTGACCTCAACAGCTGGGTGGGCGCTTGGTCCCTGTGCCTCTTGGAAGTCGTACCCGAAGGCCTTGTCCCTGGCCTGGGTCCAGGAGGAGCCTCTCCCTCTGTGTGGGAAGATGTGGTGGGCCGAGGCAACCCTGCAGTTAGGCTGCCGTCAGCATCTGGGCTGGTGAATCAGAAGAGGCAGGCAAGCTGTCCGGGAAAAAAGACGCACACACACACACTATGGAGGCCATTACAAGCCTCAGATCGGGAGCTTGATCTGAACGGATGTGTGTGTGTGTGTGTGTGTGTGTGGGTGCATGTTTTTGCCTGCCTGCTGTTTCACATCTGGTCTTGGTCGTCCTACAGCCATCTCTGTCATGATGGCATTGGCAGAGTGGAATTACTCAGGTTTTGATTAGAAGCTAGGTCTTTCTTCGGACGTGCCCTGATTCCTGGCTATAGGCGCGGGTGACACGGTTGGTGTCCTGGCGTCATATCTATTCATCGTTAGGAGAGAATGATGCCGGCGTGAGTGTGCAATTAGCGAGAGATGACAGTTTTCATCCACATCCCTCTCAGGGTCTGTATTGCAGAGGGGGAATGGAAAATGTGAGAACATAAAGCCAGTTTCTCATTCACGATGGGAAAAAAAACTATCCAATGGAAAGAACGCCGTCTGCCAGAGTAATTCTGCTGCCTCATACGTTCAGACGGCGTGTGGTCTTTACCTGGTCACGTTGACGCACGACAACGTGACCAGGTAAAGCCGCCGTTGTAGATTATTATTTCAACGGTGCCGCCCGAAACATTTGGTTATGGCAGTTTCCAATGCAATTTGTATTGATCTACATAATGAAAAGGCAATTGGGTCGTACGTCTTCGAACACGGACTCTGGGTTTATGTTAAGGCACATCGCCACAAACCTACTCCCCTCGGAGGCCTTTGACTCTTGGATCGGTGAAGAACTGCCTTTCCCGCCTCTTTACAGTACTCCGCTGTATGTCATTGGCTCTGGGCCTCAGACACCCCCCTCCTCCCTACACGGTCGTGGGTTGGCTTGGGTCTGGTCTAATCTTCTCTAGGAAGCAGGATAGCGTGGCCTTTATGTAGCATATTTCCATCAACAGACAGCAACTTATTCTGGCGTAGTGTGCTACTTAGGACCAGACCTGATTGTTAAAAACAGTGCATTTAAAACTAGTGTACTGTTGAGGGTCTCTCTGGTTGAGTTTCATTTAGGACACAGGGCCAGTATTGGGGAGGCTGGGACATTGTTCTCCTCGGCTCCTAGCACTGGCTGATCCGTTGCAGGGACGGTGAAGGGGGAAAAAGGACCAAAAAAAATGTCTTTTTAGAATCACCCTTTTGAGACAGCAGCCACTCGGCTTCGTAGAAGTACACTAACGATCCCTCTGTGCAAACGCTTGGCACTACGGGCTCTGGTGGTTGGCGTGTGTTTACATTGACGGTAAGCTCTACGGTGCTGTTGGCATGCAGTTGTTTTCTCTGCGGCTGCTGCCGGAGGGCCTGCTCATTAGCAGGAGCCTGCCGAGACAGCCGCTGGCACGACTGATGGAGACAGACACACACACACACACAGACACACACACAGGATACGCTCCTGTCTCTTCGATTCCACAAAAGGTTGTCAGCTTGTAGGAGTCTGCTATGAGCTTCTAAAATGATAGAAGACCCACTATGTGTTGTCACTGGATGATTGTTGTTCTCAAACCGGCCCTGTTAAACAGGCTGACATTAGGCCACGGGGTATTAACATATTACTGCATTCGTGGTTCTCTGACTCTGTTAAACTATGCCCCTTAGTGGCAAGTTGTTACATGCCAAAGCCTTTTGCAGTAAACTGAACCCATTTCCCAGCGTCATGGCCGATTTAATTGTTGGCTATTTCGCCGGCGAGTGCACATCAGATATACTGCAGCATTGGAGATAAGTCCCGGTCCTCGTGGTGTGGGAAGATGCATTGGACACTGGGCCAATACGGACAATGAGTCAGCCCGCGGCCTGCTATGGTTGTTGTGGTACTGCTCTGAGGGTCTCTGGTTCATTTCTAGACTTTTGTTCACACGGACATAGCTAGCACCCGGACATAGCTAGCACTCGGACATAGCTAGCACTCGGACATAGCTAGCACTCGGACATAGCTAGCACTCGGACATAGCTAGCACCCGGACATAGCTAGCACTCGGACATAGCTAGCACCCGGATGGTGAGTTGGTGACGGTTTCACAACTGTGTTGTTTGTAGGCCTTCCTAAGCCAAATCATCAATTGCTTCTGTTGGTGAATGTTTTGCAAGGTAATGAGGTGAGACATTTCTTCAATTCAACACAAAGGGGAAACATCATTACAGTAACCCGTGGTGCTCTGTCCTGTCTGTGTCTGTCTGTGTGTGTGGTTGTGTGCGTGCATGTTTGCGCGCGCATACTACAGTGTTATGTAAGAAACTCTCGAATGTCGAGATTGAAATACATTTCCATCAGACCCTCTATACTATGATGTTGATATAGTTCTTCTTTTCTCCTTTCTCACTTGCTCTCACACTTCGTAAGGTGGTTCTTCATATGGTTCTGACTGACAACGTGCAAGACTGTACCATGGTTGAATGAAGCCTTTCTGTTCCACTAATATATTGTCCTTTGTGGTTCCTCTCCCGGCAGGGACAGAAAGGCCATCCAGGTCCCTCCGGTCAACCGGGAGAGTCTGTGAGTATTCTAATTTCTGTTCTATGAGAAGGTGTTCGATCTTTCACAAAACCTTCTCACTAACATCTACTTACTAACTCCTTCAGTGATGCTGTTCCATAAAGCTCTGTTTAATGAATTACATCTGTAGCGTTTCACAGGTTATTCTAGCATCCCCTGTCTTCCTCTCTCTTTGCACTGGTGTTACTGTTTTCTTGACTGGGTTAGAGCAGCTGTTGGAGTGGAACACATCCGACAATAGACTCCATAGCTGTTTACCCAACGAAGCTAAGGCTATGGCTTGGCTGTCAGAACTCATCGCTCCCTGAAGACCAACACATGAATTCCTTAACGGAGAGAAGAATAGAGAGGGGGGGAGGTGAGGATAGAGAGAGATAAAAAAAAAATGGAAAGAGATTACTTATGGAATCTTGGCCAGAGATAAGTAGTTTCTGGCAGAGCTTAAAGTGGGCCAAATAGTCTGGACACCCGAAAGTCACTACTCCCTGGGATTCCTTTCGAAAAACTACAAATAGTGTTTAGTGTACTATCAGTACCGAGAGAAGTGACGTTTTCACTGACCACATGGCCTGACCAGGGAGGGATCTGGGCCTTAGTTAAAGGCTATAACTAGGGCCTAGGGTTTGTTCCTGGTCAGGTATGTGGTCAGGAAAAACTCCTGGTCTTCGTATTGTAGTGTCACTGAGATACTTAATTTGTGCTGGTGCCACCTTAACCACTGGTCCACAGTTGTGCGTGTGCATTTTCATTAGGACATCAAAAGAAAAATGTGTAAACATAATCATCGTTAGTCTGTAATTGCATTGGTTGGCTGCAAATACAAACATGTGGTACATTTCCAGATGCAGTCATAAAATAACATATGTTTTGCATATTTTTTTAAGGTAAAAAAAACAAACAAAAGAAAACCCGGGAAAACTCCCTTCATAAAACTAGTTTTATGAAGGGATTCATTCAATATTGGTTTTACCACATATGGAAAAAACATATGGAAAACACGTCAGATGAATCAAGAACAGTGTACAGTATGTTTGAGTTAAAAAATCCATCAGAAGTAAGAGACGGTGGTCAAACTGGACGTGGTTCTACCGCAACATAAAACTACCCAGCGCGAGCCGAACTCGACTGAAAATAGTGTCTGCGATGGTTCTGCTGCCTGCCCTCTTCTATACTGACCACACAAAGGCTCTTTAAACGAGTGCCTGATTCCCTTCCCTCTGGATACACTCACTTTCTCTCTTGTTCTCACAGATTCAATTCAAACGCAGCGGGGGACAAAGAACAACCCGGACGTTCATCTCACTCCATCTGATTCCTTCTTTTTCTTTTCTTCCCCCTTCCGCAGGGCGAGCGAGGTGTAGACGGAAGCCCGGGGGCCAAAGGTTATCCTGGCAGGCAGGTGCAGTAAATCTAGTGTTGCGGTGCCGGTTAAGCAGGTCCACACACACCAAACACACGCCGCCCGTTTAAGCGAGCGGTTTAAGAGTGGAACTAGGAGTGGGAACTGTCGAAAGTGCTGAGATGTTTGTTGGTGGTCCAAGTTGAAGTTAAATAGATGTTGTCATGAGATCCAAGGGTATAGGCTGAACGTAGCATGTCTGCTTATCAGTGCCTCTGAAGTAAAATAGAGGTATTTCATGAAATTGCACCATAATGGAACAACTAAATGCTGTTAATCTGTGACTAATGCAGGCTGTGGATAAGTTTTAGTTTGTCTATGGGAGAATTTCAGTTGAATTTCAGTTGAATATATTAAGTCCCTATTTGCTGAGTAGTATTTGGGTTTTCCTGGTAAAACATGACTCCTCCCCCTGTCTTCAGAACGCACATTTGCAATGCGGCTGACACACGCAGCTGGGAAATCGCTTTCAGCTCAGTGTTGTTGGAAAATGTTTATGATAGCTTTGAGCTCAGGCTTGGGTTCAGGCTTTATTATAGCTTAGAGTTCAGGCTTGGGTCTTTGTGTTTTGCCTCTGTTGCTATTATGCTTTCTCTATGACTCTGTTGAAACTCACCAGATAGACACACGCTGTTGTAACTTTCCAGCTAGACACACACTTGTTTCAGACACCCACACATAGTCCAGACTGATGGATTGGGCTTTAGCACCCTCTATCATCTGTATACCGTGAATCACTGGATCATTTGCTCTCCTGAAGGATTATAGATGTAGTCCAAGTTTCTGTCTGCTCTTCATCATGATTGCACAGTTGAGATGTTCTTTGAAAAAGGCACAAAACCGTCTCTCCACTGACCTCAATACCTGTAAAGAAAAAAAATATACATACGTAAATCTCCAGCCAGAACTAACAATTAATCAGTTACGTGCTGAAAGCTTTAACCACAATTTAGGTCTAATCCACTTTCACTTCAGTCTGTTGACACGATAACCTTTAATGAATTGTGAGGGTTGTGTAATTCATTATGTTGGGTTAATGTATTTCTAATGTAATTTGTTATGTGTTCTTCTGTAGGGTTTACCTGGACCTGTCGGTATGATGGGGCCTAAAGGAGTCCGGGTGAGTGATCTTAGCATGTAGTGTCAATATACAGTATCTCACAAAAGTGAGTACACCCCTCACATTTTTGTAAATATTTGATTATATCTGTTCATGTGACAACACTGAAGAAATGGCACTTTGCTACAATGTAAAGTAGTGAGTGTATAGCTTGTATAGCAGCGTAAATTTGCTGTCCGCTCAAAGTAACACAACACACACCCATTAATGTCAAAACCGCTGGCAACAAATGTGAGTAAGTGAAAATGTCCAAATTGGGCCCAAAGTGTCAATATTTTGTGTGGCCACCATTATTTCCAGCACTGCCTTAACCCTTTTGGGCATGGAGTTCACCAGAGCTTCACAGGTTGCCACTGGAGTCCTCTTCCACTCCTCCATGATGAGATCACGGTGCTGGTGGAGGTTAGAGACCTTGCGCTCCTCCACCTTCCGTTTGAGGATGCCCCAATATTCAATAGGGTCTACGTCTGGAGACATGCTTGGCCAGTCCATCACCTTTACCCTCAGCTTCTTTTGCAAGGCAGTGGTCGTCTTGGAAGTGTGTTTGGGGTCGTTATCATGTTGGAATACTGCCCTGCAGCCCAGTCTCTGAAGGGAGGGGATCATGCTCTGCTTCAGTATGTCACAGTACATGTTGGCATTCATGGTTCCCTCAATGAACTGTAGCTCCCCAGTGACGGCAGCACTCATGCAGCCCCAGACCATGACACTCCCACCACCATGCTTGACTGTAGGCAAGACACACTTGTCTTTGTACACCTCACCTGGTTGCCGCCACACCATCTGAACCAAATAAGTTTAACTTAGTCTGCTTGTCTTCAGCAAACTGTTTGTGGGCTTTCTTGTGCATCATCTTTTGAAGAGGCTTCCTTCTGGGACAACAGCCATGCAGACCAATTTGATGCAGTGTTCGGCTTATGGTCTGAGTACTGACAAGCAGACCCCTCACCCCTTCAACCTCTGCAGCAATGCTGGCAGCACTCATTCGTCTATTTCCCATGGCCGGCCTCTGGATATGACACTGAGCACGTGCACTCAACTTCTTTGGTCGACCATGGCGAGGCCTGTTCTGAGTGGAACCTGTCCTGTTAAACCGCTGTATGGTCTTGGCCACGGTGCTGCAGCTCAGTTTCAGGGTCTTGGCAATCTTCTTATAGCCTAGGCCATCTTTATGTAGAGCAACATTTCTTTATTTCACATCCTCAGAATGTTCTTTGCCATAAGGTACCATGTTGAACTTCCAGTGACCAGTATGAGGGAGTGTGAGAGCAATAACACAAAATTTAACACACCTGCTCCGCATTCACACCTGAGACCTTGTAACACTAACGAGTCATATGACACCGGGGAGGGAAAATGGCTAATTGGGCCCAATTTGGACATTTTCACTTATATTGCCAGCGGTTTAGACATTAATAACTGTGTGTTGAGTTATTTTGAGGGGACAGCAAATGTACACTGTTATACAAGCTGTACACTCATTACTTTACATTGTAGCAGAGAGTGATTTCTTCAGTGTTGTCACATGAAATAATATACTCAAATATTTGCAGAAATGTGAAGGGTGTGCTAACTTTTGTGAGATACTGTATATATAGTCCCAGTCACATTTGGGACACACTTACCCATTCAAATATATATACGGTTCATACTTTTTCAATGTATGTTTCAAGTGTGCTATTTGTTCTGTATACATACTGTATAAATCCACTGCATATACATTTCTTGTTGCATGAAAGCATGTTCACAACGTCTCCTAATGGTTCATAACATATCACAGCAGACCTGGGTTTAAGTATTATTTGTGTCTTTTCAAAAACCCTTGATTAAACCTGTCTGGCTTAATGGGAAAGCCGCCCAAAATACAAAACACCCATCTGCTCATGTGTTTGTTTCCTGCTGGGGTCCCACATACGTAAAATGTACTCACTCTACTGTATTACTAGTTGGACTGAAGTGTCCAGTAAGTGGCTTGTATTGTTTTATTGTTATATACTCAAAGTATTTGAAAGAAAATGTTAACCATGTTCAGATTAATATGATGATGTATAAAAGGCCACATGGTAAAATCTTCTGCTTTCACTCAAAAAAAACATGCCACTCTAAAGATGAATTTGTTCAAGAGGTGGCGTGTCACTTGCTTCCTTAAGTTTACTGTGAAAAATGTTAAATGAATCTACAGAACCAGAGCAGTCGAGTGAAAGGAGACATAATCTAAACACCATGCACTTCGACACGAGCTGGCCCTGTTAACTCAACATGATGACAAAATCACAGAGCTCTCTGTGGTAATGTAGTGGCGACCGTGGCGGTGCGAGCAATTAGCAAGACACCAGTTTTTGTTGTGTACTGTGTTGAATCGCTAGTTGCCTGAATGTCAATTGTTATTGCAGTGGATGCTTCCGGTTTGGCTCATTTGAATTTCAAGTGTCTTTTTTTGTCTGGCCCCTTGTCAATGTTTTTGTGTTACCCCTTATACAGTTCGCCTTCCCCTCTCTCCCCTCCCTCTCCTCCTTCCACATCTCCCCCCTCCGAACCCAAGCGGTTCACCCCGGCCCCCTGGCCTGGACTCATCAGAGATCCCTGACGTGAGGGTATGTGCCCTTGGACTACATCGTGGAAGCCAGCACCATGCAGTCCATGGGCATATACACTTGCCTCAAGGCTTGGTTCTTCATGAAGAGCCAACCACCTGCAGTCAACAGAAGCACCCGAAAATGAAAACTAATGGGACGGTACCAAGGAAGAGACATGCAAGAATGCTTCTTTCTAATGGGTTTTATTTGTTGTTTCTTTTTCATTCTCTCATCTCTTGTTTCACCTCTTCCTCCATCCTGTTCACCTGTCTCTTCACCCCTCCACCCAACCTCCTCCTCTCTCCCCCATCCTACATCTTTCTCTGTAGGGTTTCATAGGAATCCCTGGTCTTTTTGGCCTTCCTGGACCTGATGGGGAGAGAGTAAGTAGTCCTGAATGTCACTTAATTACTCAAAAATGGAATGTGACAAAGATAGTAAAAGTATCATAAGTCCCGTGTGAGCCACATGCACAGCCGCTGAAACCCCTTCCTGGGGGCAAGTGTTGTCAGTCACAATTATCCGATTTCACTCTTAGTGAGGCTAAACATTTGCAAAATAGAGAAGGTTAGACTGGATGAAAGACTAGCATTAGGCATGCTTCAAAATGCAGAGATGACTGGACTAGGCCCTTCTCACAATATTTGCACAGGATCAAGCGCTTGGTGGAATTCCAGAAATCCCTACTGTTTGGGATAATAGTCAGGAGCTTGGCTAATACTAAGGAGCTGGAGCAATCATTGCTTTGGATTAGCCTGACCAGAACCCATTGACTCATGTTGCCAAAACCCATCAGGCCACTGGAGCATAATTGTCATTTATAGCATATACTGATAAGCCAAAATGTTATGACCACTCACTGAAACCAATAACGTTGATCATATCCTAACAAGGGCACATGTCAAGGTCGGGGTAGATTAGATGGTAAGTGAACAAACAGTTCTTGTAGTCAGCTTGTTAGATGCAGGAGAAATGGGCAGGAGTTAAGACCTGAGCGAATTTGACAAGAGCCAAATTGTTATGGTCCGACGTCTGGGTGAGAGCATCTCTGAAACGGTAAGGCTTCAGGGGTGCTGCTGGTCAGCAGTCGTGAGCCCCTACTGACAGTGGTCTGAAGAGGGACAAATCACTGGTGACAGAGTGTTGGGCGTCCTAGGCTCATTGATGCATGAGGGCAATGAATGCTATTCTGTCTGGTCCGAACCAACAGAAAGCCTACTGTGGCACAAGTCAAAGAAAATGTAAATGATGTTTACGGGTGGAATGTGTCACAGTGCATCGCACCCTGCTGTGTAATGGGCTGCATAGCCACAGCCTGGTCAAAGTGCCCATTATAACCCCTGTCGAAAGTGCCTACAATGGGCATGCAAGAGTCGGAACTGGACCTTGGAGCAGTGGATGAAGATCGCTCGGTCCAATAAGTCCTATTTTCTTTTACATTATGTGGACAGCCGTGTATGTGTATGCTGTTTACCTGGGGAAGTGATGGCACAAGGATGCAATGTGGGAAGACGACAAGCCAGTGGAGGGAGTGTGATGCTATGGACAATGTTCCGCTGGGAAACCCTGGGTCTGGGCATTCATGTGGATGTCAATTTGACACGTGCCACCTACCTACACACTGTTGCAGACCAGGTACACCCCTTCATGGCAGGGGTATACCCTGATAATAGTGGCCTCTTTCAGCAGGATATTGCGCCCTACCACATCACACACTTTGTTCAGGAATGGTTTGAAGACCATGATGAAGAGTTTTAAGGTGTTGCGCTGGCCTCCAAATTCCCCAGATCTTTAATCTTATTGAGCATCTCTGGGATGTGCTGGACCAACAAGTCCGATCCACAACGGCTCCACCTCGCAACTTACAGGACTTGAAGGATCTGCTGCTAATGTCTTGGTGCCAGATACCACCAGACACCTTCATGCTTCGGCGGGTCGGCGCTGTTTTGGCGGCATACAGAGGACCAACTCCATATTAGCCAGGTGGTCATAATGTTTTGGCTCATCAGTGTAGGTTGTCTCTTTGGAGATCCTTGGACTAGGTAATTGTTGCTATCTGATTACAAAAATCTTCAAAACAGAAATTTTTGGGGTAATAAAAAAATGACATACAATTATAAACATTATGAAGATATTTTGAAAATAGTTTGGACTACATCAAAGGAAGTGTTTGATTTTTATATCTGTGAATAAATTGAATTTGAACAAAGTGCAATAACAAGGTTTTCATGAAATAAGGACATTAGGTTTTTTTAAAGCATAAACATGGGCATTAACTTAGAGTAACAACCAAGTTTGGCTGTACCATCAGAAATATAATTATATAACTGTCAGTGACCCCTGACCTTTCAAGTGGTAACAAAGGCATGACCAATGACTTACAATGCTCTTTTAACTGTACACTACCATATGGGACCATTACAGCCTTGTAAAATAGATATACTACAGTCATTAATATTTGCTCCCTCTTCTGGTCTTTTTCTCTCTTCTACCTTCCCTCTTTTTTATTCCTTCTTTCCATTGTTCTTTTCTCTACTTCCTCAGGGAATTCCTGGTGTTCATGGGACGAAGGGCAAGATGGGTAGGCCGGTAAAGTTTTCTCTCAACATACCTTTTTATAACAATTCCAATACCGTGAAATCAACTGTTATTTCTTCCATTCGGTCATACCCAGGAGTTGTAGGGTAATTTAGTGAGTATGGCTTCCCTGTTTTTCAGAGGAAGACTGCTGCATGTGTACTGGGGGCCCCTTCACTTGAGCCATAAATCATTGATTTATGTTAGTGTCTTTTCTTTCTTCAGATGGCTGGCTACCCCTTAAGTCTATTGAAGTTCCTATATTATATCATTTGTTAACTTATGAGAGCTGGGAAGGCTACAACTATGACAAGTTCAGATACTAGAATTGGTACTGTATTAAGTTCAACCCTGTCAGCTCAAGAGGGAAATACATATTTCTGGTTGAAAAGACAACGAAATGACACTGCTTGCGGGGTCGTTTATTTCATAACTCGTAAACAATTATATAACTATGATTCCAATGGAATTCATCCAGTGGCTTGTTCACAGAGCATGTCCGCATTACGGTTGTCATGTAAAGACTGTTAAACAAAGTACATTACATTGTGCGAAGTATCTAATGTACTGAAGGAACTTTTGGTTTTAGATTTCCTTAGCAGCTAGCCACAGACCAGGAAAGTATATTAATTGGCGCCTGCAGAGGGATTTTCAATTTTCCCATAAACAGAGTTGTGCTTACATGGAAAATCCTGATGTTCCCAATGACTTATATAAAGTAATTTTTCCATGCTCCGGCTCTACATTGCTACACCATTAAGTGGTTTATCAAGCTGACGACTGAACAAGAATGAAACATGGCAAAGTGTAGGAAAACCGTCAGCATTTGGGGATGTCATGTATCTGTATGTGTGTGTGTGTGTGTATATATATATATATATATATATATATATACACACGCACACATATATACCTATATATTGGAGGTAAAATGGTTATAAGCTGAGAAAATAAATAGAAAATAAATAAATACAATTATTTATATAAATCATTTTATTTATTTTCTCTGGGAATAACCATCTTACCTCCAGTAGCTAATTTTACCTCTCATTCACACGTTTTTTAACTGTTACCTGTGGAAGTTACTTTGGCAATCCCACAAAGTTAATAGAATCTGAGATCAGCTCTGGGATCAGATGATTTACTCTGTAGCAGATGTCGCGCTACCTTACACTCTTTCGAGTAACGTCTTTGAGTTAATGCAAGGCAAGAGCTGAGGAGCCATATGTTTTTGTTTTAAACCAGTTCTATCGCTGTTTTGGCCAGAAACGCAGTTTTCCACATTTTCAATGGCATCACGTTGCAACAATTACCAACTTGTGACTTTCTCCCAGTTCTTGGACTAATGCTTACCTCAACACTCTTGCTCGCCACACAACCATTCAGACAATATATCTGAATAATGTCATGCAGTACAACAGCTTGTACGATCTCCTAAAGATCATCTCATGTTACATTTTCCATACAGCTTGGGCTAGAAAGACCTCTACTGCCGCTAGTGCCATTCGTCCTACACAGAGAGTCTACCTTAAAGTTAGTGCTGGTCTTCTGTGGTGAAAAAAATAAAATACTAAATGATTGAAGCGACAGTTTTACGCGGCTGAGGAAACCTCTTGTGGTCTTTGGCAACGCGACAAGCAGCACACGTCGAGCGTGTGGCCCAGCGAGGACCCCACCCCGCCTCGGAGAGCCTTAGCGCAGAGCCTATGGGAGCGTCACGAGCTCTTGTTCTCCGGTTTTATAATGGAACAGTGAACGCCAGGAAAGGAAAGAGCCCAGTCAGCATAATTCGGGCCCGGCCAGTCAGTCCCCTGGTTACTGCTCCTGCCAGTGAGGAGCAGCACGGCGCGCTCCCAAACACTCAGCCGTGGAATTTCCTGCCGACGGCGCGCACGGACGCACGCGGTCTCCTAGGAATGAAGAGGCCAAGTAGCTTGTTTTGCCATGTACAGCCCGACGATCTGCTCGTTTATGGTTTGTTCAGCGAAACTCAATGAAAGGGAGGGAGTTTGCGCACCAAGCGCTGACGATGTGCTCGGTTTATTTTTGGCACACAGAGAAACGCGGCGCAGAGAAACACGAGATTAATGGGTTTAGTGTTTTGAAGATGTGGATGCAAATTATATTGACAGTAGCCTATGTGGAGTACCAAAGTGGAAAATGTTAATCACTCGTTATCACACAGCCGCCAGAGAATAATATCAACCACTATCACTTTTCTCATTAGCTGCTGTGGTGGACTAAGGGCAATACAAAAAATATCTGAGAAGTCCCCTGGATGTAATACTGCAGATCTGTGGTTAAAAGCAACACCAGTTATATAAAAGTTGAGAACATTTTGACTGGCAGTCAACTCTGGGTTCAAAAAAAATATATAATACAAAAGAAGTGTACAGTATGTTGACTTGTCCATGTAATTTACGGTCAAGTAGTATCTCTTTCTGTTGTGTGTGCAGTTTGGTTGCTTGCGGCTTTGTTGATGTCTGGGATGTTTCTTCCATAGTGTGTTACATCTCTTTGTTAGTGTTGTACAGTACCTAGTGATAACATGCTTCTGTGTTTGTATACCCAGGGGTTTCCCGGGGACTTCGGGGAGAGGGGACCACCAGGACCAGATGGAAACCCAGTAAGTGAAAAGGCAGGGGTGACCCCCACGCCCGTCACTCCATGCTTTTCATTTATTTGCACCAAAGAACGAGACATTACACTGTTCTAAATAATGGAGCGCCGGTGACGTTGGAAACTCAGAAGGGCTTAAACAAATGAAAGAAAAACACACCGAAACAGCAGCAACCTACTCTTTTCTAAGCTGCAATTGATTGAGTCTGGCTGGCGCAATGGAACCAGCTGAATAGTCCCCTAAGTGTATATTATGTACATCTGGCTTTCCAGACTGGCTCAACCGAATGCTCAGTTTTAGCTTTTTGTGTGTGAGTGTCGTCTCTTGTAGTTTTTACAAGTTCTATTTTTAATAAGTCTTTGCTCGGATGCAGTAATCATCCAGTGAATTATCCCTGGCCAAAACAACAAAATCTTTTTACAGAATCTAAATGACTTACAAAATCTTAGTGAAGCCGTCACAAGGGGTCTCGTTCCCTTCACGAGCGCCCTGAAGTGGTCTGGACTGCATACCACGGCTGTCCGCTTCCAGGCAATATAGACAACTTAAAATAAACGCACACCACACTGACATACACAGACACAAAACTGGAAGGACTTCCTACTCTGGAGCCCATTCCAGTTGAAGGATAAGTGGCATACAGGGCCCATGTCTTCATTTCAGCCAGTTCGCTACAGAAAGAACAACGAGCACCAGAGCAGGAACTGTGAATTGTTATTTGAATAAAAATGAATTCTCATTTTATTTAGGGGTTGATACTTACATTTGAAAGTGGAACCTACTGACTATAAAAGCTTTAGTTAACATTACTCACCAAAATGTCCTGCACAAACAGGATGAGCAAATTAAGATAAGATGTCTTCTAGAATGCTTCCTGCCCAAGGATCAAGTATGCTTATAGATAATTTAGGCAAGATTTTAAAGCGGTATGCACACACTCTTGTTTCTTTGTAGCTGAATTTGGGACTTTAGCGAATCAGCACAATGCTGGACATGCTGTTAGTAGGCCAGTAGGGGGCACTTTGCCCTTGAAGCAATGAAGCAGAGAGTGTATGGCAAAAGAGTTAAAAGGGTCATCCTTTCTTAACCTAAGCATTTTCTTATATCAAATCCCACTTCGTCCACACAATATATCCCAGTTTGTCATAGGGGCACTCTGCCCTCTTCTGTCTTTTGGTCTTTTTTTAAAGGGGCAGATGTATAGAAATACTGTGATGTGGCTGACCTCTTTGGAACTCTAACACCATATCCGGACCCTTTTCCCCCTCTTTTAAAAAGGGATCAGGAAAGTTCCAGTTGGCTTAATAACCTCTCCTTCATTCATAGTCAGGCTAGTGAAGATGGAGGGGTGTGAGGGCCACTGTAACATTGATCTCCTGTTTTAGAACGCTTCGCTTCTCCTTCTGTCCCCCTCCCTCCCATCTCTCTCCCTTCCCCTCTCTCTCCCTCTGTCTCTCCCTTCCACTCTCTCTCCCTCTGTCTGTCACTCTCCTTCTCTCACTCTACCTAGAGAGGATGTGGGCATGGCCTGTAGCAGTGGGGAAGTTACTGAGGACAACAAGCCTGTCTCTGTGTCGTACCAGTCCCCCTTTCATTAGCCTAGCCCGGCCCATGAGACGGGGGCTGGAGATTAAACAAGGATGAGGCTGCACGCTCAGACACACACACACACAAACTCATATGCATACACACACACACACACACACACTGGGCTGAGGTCCCTCCCCCTCCTACTCCCAGCAGAGTGAGGAAACAGTGCCGCTCTCTTCTGACTGTGTTTGTTTAGAATAGAGCCTTTAACCTTAGAAGTCTGCTTTCTTTCTCTCTTATCTACCCTCTCTTTCTCTCCCTCACTCTCTCCATTTCAGGGTGAACTGGGAGCCCCTGGTCCTAACGGAGTCCCTGGCCTCATTGTGAGTATTAATAGCCATGTGGTATGTCTATAGGAGACACTGCTTGGTCGAGGGGACAACAAAATTCTATAATTTTGCTGTCACTGCAGTGTTGTCGACAATAAACAGAATTGTGCCACTGGGAACGAGGCGCAAGAGTGTTTCACGCCATCGCCATACATCCACCACCACCACCACAAACATACGGACTGTAATACAACATGCACACTGTTGTTGCGCAGCTAGAGCGCCGCATTTCCCCGTGCCGTGTTCTAAGTGTGTTTGTTCTGTGTGTTGTTGGTGGTAGGGAGACATGGGTCCGGTTGGGATAATAGGTTTGCCAGGACCGGTTGGACTCAAGGTAAACAGACCTGCTGTGTCACTTTTTCCTATACATTGGTGTAGATCGAATACGATGGAGGGGTCATCACCATATAAAGAAGTATTTTCTCTCAGGGTAGCATGGCCTGTGTCGTCATCTGTGGTTGTTTATTTTTCAGGGGGTAACAGGAAACCCGGGAGAACCAGGACTGAAAGGTGATAAGGTGATCTGAATACCTCATTATCAGCCTACTGTATATCATTAAGCTGCGCCAACCAGATCAGATTACGCATGCAAAGTGAAGTTTCGTCAATCAGCATTCTGTGTTTTGGTTCGTCTCATTAACAAATCCAGTCATTTTAGGAAGTTTATTGTGGGAAATGTAAAAATGTAGTTTGGTTTCGTTTTTTTAATTGACTGGAACTGAAATGGAATTGAGCCCAACCAGCTGGGTTGAGGTTACATGAGGTAAAACGACACACATACCTAGACATCTGATTCTGGAACAGTTCAAAGACGTCCCCTGGTCGACTACATTGTTTTACAGTAGCTCATCATAAATCATTGCAAATGTACAGCTTTGGATTCATGTGTGCGTTTAACTGTTGCAAATGTCAGCTACTGACAAATATAAGCTTTTCTTAGAAACAAAAGTCATATGTATATCTATACAGTACAGACGCTGTGCTCGGTCAATAACAAGGCCAGATGTGTCCTGGACCATTGACATGTCAACAGCTGAAAGTACTAAGGCTGTAGCTTCTCTGCTTCATGCCTATAGCTGCCTGCTGTGCTGCATCTGGGGGTTAGAGTTGAGGATTTAAACTGTATGTTTTATGCATTTCCACCTAACCTGGTCTGGTTTTAACCACCCCCAATCTGTCTCTTCTGTCAGGGTGAAGTTGGTCTTCCGGGAGAGCCAGGCGAGAATGGTTTCCAAGGTGACAAGGTATTTCATTTTTCTGCGAACTGGATGCTCAGCGGATGTTTGCCGTTGTTTATCCATGCACTGTGTGTGTATGTACACTGGAAGTGTCAGTGGTCCCTGGTTGTGATTCAGACGGTGTTTTACAGGGTGTTCAGGGTTTGCCGGGGATTCCAGGCCTCCGTGGAAAAGCAGGGAAACAGGTGAGGCCATCCTTTTGTGTGTTTTATTCGATTTAATTCATTCGTAAAATTTTGTAACACAGCACTTTGGGTTTTTGAAAAGTGCATTACAATTAACAATATTATTATGATTATTAATTCGCTGCACAGAAATATGAACGCAACCTGTAAAGTCTCTGTTCCACGCATCCTGAGCTGAAATAAAACGTACCAGAAACTTCCGTGAGCAGGAAACAATGTATTCCTCTAAAATATTGTACACTGATTGGTTAAAATCCCCCTGTAAGTGAACATTTCTCCCTTGCTAAACGGATCCATAACTCAGTAAAATCTTTGCATCTGTGGATTTTTGTGTTTTAAGCCTTTGTTCGGTATAGAAAGTTGTCAGGTAATGTTGTGATTTTCTTATCTCTCCTAGGGGGTGGCTGGTGACCGTGGTCCTGATGGTATACCTGGTCCTCCAGGCCAAGAGGTAAGGGTCTGAGGAACAAATAGACATGACCCAGGTAAGCTCTCTTCAGATAACCTTCAGGGAAGTAGATGAACCCCTTGTTCTCTGTATTTCTCAGGGTTTCCCAGGAGACATCGGCGCACCAGGTCACAATGGCCCCGAAGGCCCAAAGGTGAGTATACTGGACCTCTTTCCATATTTAGTAGTGTCCTATTGTATTATCTCAGATACCGTTCCATCTGCACATTTTTGAAGGCAATTTTGTCGGTTGGAGTAACACCATTTGTGGGGAAAACAATGTTTGTGTATCAGTGTCATTTGGTGTAGTTGGCAGGATCAATAACTTATATAAACAATGTAACCTTTAGTTGATCTTAGAAGTGGTCTGGGATGTGGTCTTAGAGGTTTCACTGGTTTTTAAAATGAAGTGCTTCGCAAAGGGCAGGTGCATGGAGCATTAAGTCTTTTTTTCTGGAGAGTCTGGGGCCTACTGGCTTGTGGTCCTTACACAAACTTACTGTGTTATTATCCACAGGGGAAGCCAGGGAATAGAGGTTTGCCTGGGCCAAGAGGAACTGCTGGACTAGAGGTGAGATCTTTAATTTACTTTAGTTTACTGAAGCAAACTGTACTACCAATTCCATTAATATCAAGTCTTACATACAAATATATATATATATATATATATATATATATATATATATATATATATATATATATATATATAGTACATATACCACATATGACAACAATAGAATAACATTGACACATACACTGGTGACAATGCAGTTCCCAGCAAACCAATGTTGGTTTTGTGTGAGTTCCCAGGACATTCTTTAGCTTGCGGCCAAGGTGTTTGTGTTTATTTTTCGAGGCAGAAAAACCCAGCCAAAAATGTCCAGTTGTGCTGATGGTTGTATCATGTTTGTATAAAGTATTTACCTGATTTAGTAAAAATCTTCTCAGAACACATTTTGTTATCAAAAATATTTTGTGGGATGTTACTGTACTAATGTTAAACAAAAAAACACGTCTAGAACTTTTAATGGGAATCATATCTAATACGTTGGGAATTTTCCTGGTATGCTTGCTGGCCTCTATCTTTATTGACCCTCTGTCTCCATACTTTCAGGGTGATGAAGGGCCATTGGGACCACCTGGGCCAACAGGACCAGAGGTGAGTGCTGATTGGACAGCTACAAACCAAAACAAACAAAACCAGAAAGTCCAAAAACACAATATGGGTCATTCAGCACATAAAACCTCCCAAATGTCCACTTCCACCATCAAAAAGTCTGTTTCCTAACCATGAAAACTCCAGAGTGGGAGGCATTTTGTTGCAGTCCACATTTAAATCTGTCTGAATCACTATGGTCAGGTTAGCAATATATTGTAAGCTCTTGGCAGGCTGTCAGTCTATTGTGCAGAAAATCTATTTTGATAAATGGCTTACTGCTTATTGTGTGTTTGTGGCACCAATTTGGTCAGTACAATTGCTGTGCTCTGCTACATCTTCACATGGTGCTCAACTGTGAAAAACAACAGCGTTGAAAAAAAAAAAAGTCTTACGGCCCTAAACCAATTAAAACAGAGCCACTCATTTCCGTGCCTAACCATTAGCCCAGACGATATGATGTCTTTGGATTAAGACGTCCCCAAAAAACTGAATTAATTTTTCAGTTACTTTTGGAACACTGCAATTTAGCTAAACACTGATAGTGAATGTCAAGTCATCATCAAAATGCTGGAACAATGTCAGTGTCTGATGGAATGCCTCCCCATTCCCTTGGACTAATGCACATATATTTTTTTTAGCTTGTTAGGTCTTCTGGGTAACTGAGATTGTTAAGTGGATCTCCGTTGTAGACAGACAGATTCCCCATTCCTTATAAATAATCATGAACATCTGGACGTGGATGGACTCCCTCTCTCTTTTCTCCTAGATCCGTTCAGCTGGGTATGAAAGCCAAACCTCTGATTGTGACAATCAGTGAGTACATCCCAAATGGCACACTATTCCCTATGAAGTGCACCACTTTTCAACCAGAGGCTTGTAGGCCCTGGTGAAAAGTAGTGTACTATGAAAAGAATACGGTGTAATTTGGGTAGCAGACAGTAACCTCGGTTTCCACGAAACTGTATCTTCCTGCAGGGACATTCTATTTTCATCCATCGTAGCATGAATAAAGAGTTAGCCTGGAGTCGCCCTAAGTTCAACAACAGCCAAGCCCCGACCCAATTGTACTCACTGTTACATCTGACTCAGCACAATGAAGAACAGCTGAAACCAAATTGCCATCTCCAAAAAACACATTCCCCGCAACTAACACCTCCAATTCTATATGTGAATATTATAATGCATTTAGGCAACATTGATGCTGAAATTAGTTCTGTGTTCTATTGTTGCTGGATATACAGTATTTATGACCCTTGATGAATATAGATTGAGGTTTCTCTGCCAGAAATAGCACTTAGGCCATAACACAAAAAAGTGAGTGATTTTTCAGCCGTTAAAATGTCTGCGATAGCAGAAAGCATTCCATCCAATTAGTTTGAAAGCTGAGTGCCTCCGTAATGCTTTTATTATCTTTGGAATATTTTCTCGTCACTTATTGGTCTAAGCTATTCAGACCTTAATATCACTGCCACTAGGATAAGACGGCTTGCCCTCGATAGTGTCATGTCTTGGACACAATTAAGCTTTATTAAGAAAGAGATATCTCATTGCAAATCCTTTGCAGACATCAGTACAGATACTGTACACATGGTTCTTGGTTTTATATTTGGTTGTATAAGAACTTCCCCAGTGTTCACCAGTATTTGGCTTTGTTCATCAGCTGAAGGACGTTCCTAATTAAGACCTAATGAACTGTTCTTTTAGGCCTTAATTAGGAACTTCCTTTATCTTGTGAACACAGCCTAGTACTTTATAAATTTTCACCTCTGGTTTTGTGTAGCTTATGAGGCGTAGTTATAGTCTGTAGGTTTGGTACTGTGATGGGTTTCTTCTTTCCAGTGTGTTGAAGTACTGTACTGTTTGTTTCATGTATGTTTTCTGTTCAGGGCAGACCTGGAAGGCAGGGATTCCCAGGGAAAACAGGTCCTGAAGGATTGAAGGTCAGATCATATTAGTAGGATTGACTATTAGCCTCTCTATTTTCTGTCTTTTTTTTCTCTTTCTGTTTCTGCCTAGCTATCTCTGACCATTTTAGACCACTAATATTGTCCATATTTGACAATATTTTCGGACTTTAAAAAGGTCCCATTCTGTTTATGAAATGCTAATTTTGTCTCATGCTCTAGGGCGAGATGGGAATAACAGGGGAGGTCGGAAAACCTGGCGAGAGGGTAAAGACTTCTCTCTCTGTTTGTTTACTTTGTGTGTGAGTGTGTGTGTGGGGGGGGTCTGTCTTTTAATCTCTCTCATTGTGTGGGTGGTTGTGTGTGTGTGTGTGTGTGTGTGTATTTGTTTGTGTGAGTGTTTTGCATTCGCCTCACTGCTCCGGAGGCAAGTACAGGACTCTGACTGTTTGTTTTCCTGCGTTGTTCTGCAGGGGCTTATGGGTTTCATCGGGCCTGTCGGGGAGACTGGCCTCTCAGGAGAAAAGGTTAGCTGTGAATTTTCACGCTAGACGTCGTTTTAAAACGCACCGTGAATTCTGTTTGAATATACATGAATGATGATTTGTATTGCTCTACTCCACCAGCTGGCGGAAATAATTCAAGTTATGGGCGGTTGCAGTCTGGTTTGAATAACATAATTTCCACTAGTTTTGCCTGCTGGGGGTTGCTTCCTGTCCTGTGATAGAGCTATGACCCTGGGTTACCCCTGACCTTGTGACCCGACTAGAAACTAACTTCAGGTCCAGAGTGGTTCCGAGGCAGGTCACTTGATCAGGGATTACTCTTGACCCTCCCTGTGTGATACAGGGTCTTCATAGTTGTGTTTTTCCGTTAGGGGGACCGTGGCGAGATGGGCTTCCCTGGACCGCCAGGGGAAAAGGGGGCGATGGTAAGGAGTAAGTCTGGACCCCGTCTCTCTTCCCAGGGTCATTCACCTTTATGTGGGTAGGGCAGAGTGTAATGTTGGGGTGAGGGTCAAGGGGCTTTGACGGGATGCTATATGGGGGCTCGGTGATGAGGTGTGGGGGTGTTTAGATAGCTAAGCATCCGGATGAATTTTTTTTTAATTTAAACCCGAGATCATAGCCAAGATCATAGCCGAGATCATGCAAAGATGGTCTGTACCCATAATGATGAACTGTGGCTATTCGAACTAGGAAACTATTCAAAAACGCTGAATAATTTTGAACTGAATTAACTTTTTATTGGAAGCATTACTCATTTACCTGAAGCACCCAACATAATCTTTCTGTAATGGAACAGAATAAATGATTTATGATTTGATGACATCTATATTAATCACAAAGGCCTGAGTCAGAGCGCAGTGATGATGGATAGCAGTATGCGTGATTTCGTTGGAGTACAGTGTGGTTCATATTTTGGCGTAGCCTACAACTGAATTGTTGAACGCTTACTCTCCGGCAGTCTACTTCAAAAGTAACGGGTGGCTAAAATAATTACAGAAGTGGACACGGTGTTTGTTAATTATGTAAAATATAATAAAAAATATAGAAGGAATATTGAGCAAGCATAGAAAAATATATGTTGCATGCCTGGAGAGGAGTGCTTAGTGAGCGATGAGTACACATTCATCACACGTTTGAATGCAAAACTGTCAATCTTGCACGGTCACAATTTCCACAGCTACTGTTTTCATGCAAAGCTAACAGCAAGCAAGCTGGGAAAAAAGAGCGTTGCCACTTACCAGATGACGATGATCTGAAACTAACACAGTTCACCAGAAGTTAACCAATTAGCCAATATAATAGTGTTGAGAATGCCTGCTGCTGCCAATGTCGCTAGGCTCAAAAAGTGTCGCTAGGCTCACAACAACCAAACTGCTAGCTTTTCGCCCTCAGTTAGGGAAGTCTCCATGAGCCTTCTAGAAGGCCTAATTGTGTCATTTGCCCCCCTCCAAAACTGTTCAACCCAGTCCGATTGTGATTGGTTGAATTGACAGTCATTCCTAATGGCAGCTTAAAAACAATTACATGGCAGATGCCTTTTGTCCAGAACGTGAGCCAAAACTAGTCGTCTTGAGTTGCCTGGATACCACCACAGAAAGATTCAAATTGGAAAATATTTTCTCTTTGCTATAACCCTTTCACTTTTCAACTGAAGCATATTTAATCAGAAGACCATTACAACAAAGGAAAAGCAAAAATAAATTAAAAAGGAAAAAGTTCTACAACATTTTAATATATATATATATATATATATATATATATATATATATATATTATGTGTGTGTGTGTGTGTGTGTATCAATTCTTAATATGCCCTAGAAGGCTGTGTACCAGCCATATTTGCGTTGGATCCAGGGTTGGAGAAGTTTCCAAAATCAAGTTTCCCAAGAGTCTTTTAAAAAAATATATTTAAAAATACTGTTACAAGCCTCGAGTCACTACTCGGTATGGTAAAATGCTGAAAGATGCTGCTTACTCTGCAATGAGACATCTGGAGGTGCCATTGTTTGTGTTTACACATCTCCACAACATATTGACTCAAGCTGTCTTGCTGCATTTTATTATATAGCAACGAGCGCTTCACTGATCCAGCTGTTGGTGTGAGCCAAAGTCGGACAAATGTAGTTACAGTCTCAGCACCTAAACTGTTCTGTTAGCCACGTCATGCGGCCTGAGAAGAGAGGCAAGGCAATACATGAAAATAGCCAAAAGGTTTGTCAGTACGCATCAGTTGAGGTTCTCTATTATTTAGAGAATATTAAATAGGGTTTTAACGTGTCTTTAATGTACAACTTCATTGCGTTTTATTGTTCTGTCTGTCAGGGTCATCCTGGAACACCTGGAGAGGGCGGCCCCTCTGGACCTCCAGGGATACCAGTAAGTAAAACCGTCTCATTTTACCATTCAGGCCCCATTTCCCAGGCCCTAATCCTGCCTGATCCAGGATAAAAAAAACTAGTTACAATTGAGATTTGTTTTTTAGTTAGTGGAGTAGTCTCAATTTGGGTCTGGGAAGCTGGCCGATGATGTTCGGTCTAATTTTACATTTCCTGTGACCTGTAGATTTACGATAACAAACCCGATCACCCGGACACTGTATGGAAATATCGTTGTTTCTAGTTTGGCTTTTGACACAGCGTGGCAAAATGAGCTCAGAATGAAAGTATGGTTGCTGTAAACAGAACAAAAATGTCACAAACTGAACAAGGGTTCAGTTTGAACAGGCGTCCCATTTGGCAGCGCAGCACTGTGTAGACGGAGTATCTTTCAAGGTCAGACTAGAACTCTGCCTGCTACCCTCTCTGGCTCCTCAAGAGGTTTGTTGCCTTCCTCGTTTGGAATCTGGCTACATAAACACAGCCAATAAATGTCTGGGACGAGGTCCACACGGTTACACTGTTAAAACCATTTCCTCCTCCCTGGTTTTGGGAGAACAAAGGCTGAGTTGTTCACCGTGGAAGTGCACCTAGTGCATACCTCCGGTGACACTGACGGGAAGTGGGAGTGACACGCGCTTCAACAGCAGTAGGAATAACACCCTGCCAGGCTGCCGTCAACTTCCCGTTTAACGCCTCCGGGTGAAGCTGACGCGACTCCCGGCCTTCCCTCTTTATGGTTCACCCGCGTGTCTGTACGGTTTACGCCGCGCACCAACATCACGCGGGTTGAGTGTGAGACATCCCTCGCCAGAGTTGGCGTAGCAGGCGGAGGTTTAAAGTAAAGCTGTCTTTCAGGGGGTGTGATCTACCTCCTCGGAGTGGAGCGGTACAGCTTAATGTCAGGTCATGTGTTTTATGTTCTTCCTTCTGCAGGGCCCAGCTGGATCGAGGGGTCTCGGTGGGATCAGAGGACCCAAAGGCCGGAGGGTATGGAACCTTATTTGCTCCTTCTGCGTCTAAATGATATCCTGTGAATATGTTTTAAAGCGGGTGATTTGAATCCTAAATGCTGATTGGTTGTTAACTGTCGAATATGAGACTGTATACCACGGGTATGACAGTACATCAACTTTGAGTGCTCCAATTGCGTTGGTAGCAGGGTTATAATTGTCATAAGGCATCAATCATTGTCCAGGCACCCTGCAATGCATCTTCCCTAACAACAGCACTTAATTGTGGAATGTTGGTCATATACCACACCATCTTGTGCCTTATTACATAAATATACTATAATTGCAGTATATTATAAGAAGGTTGATGAAAATAAACCACAGAAGATAATTTAAATTGAACTCTGCTCAGGCAGAATTAGCATTGAAAAATAACCCTAAGCATATTCCTTTTGAAAGATGACATAAGGCCTCCTAGCCTTTTTGAGATGATAATCACCAGCTAGGTCTAGGGCTGGGTTTCTGAA
Organism: Esox lucius; assembly: GCF_011004845.1. Lineage (NCBI taxonomy): Eukaryota > Metazoa > Chordata > Actinopteri > Esociformes > Esocidae > Esox > Esox lucius. The sequence continues at coordinate 9,563,334 of NC_047581.1, read as the reverse complement.
ACAATAGTATCTTAAATTGACCAGCAAAGTACCACCAACAAACATCCTGTTTGATTCAGACCACATCAAAGCTGGGAGAGAGTGATGAGATGCTGTTGACATCTGAGAGAAGGCTAGTAAGACATCAGCCGAATGTACCTTTCACTTTATAGCTTCTCTCCAAGTACTCTTTTGATAAAAATGTTTGCTGGCCTACTGTAAATTGAGGTCAGACTGACAAAGCCAGTGGAGCTTTGAATGAATCAATCGAACATAATTTGTAAAGTACTTATCTCCCCAGCTGTTGTGCTTAAATAAAACATGTTACAGAGGAACAGCAGAATACCGTCAGCTCTAAGCACAATTGGCATGAGCTCTCATATTCCGGGACTCTTTAATCCCTCAAAGGATGCTTCTTTGCTGAAGTACATTTACCTCAAGTCTTTGACCTGAGCCGTAGACTTCTCAGTGTAGCAAATTAGATGCAAATACATGCAAATGAAAGAGGGAGACAGTCCAGCAGTAGCCCAGTGGACTAGATATGATGCAGAACAGATCATAGCATCCCCTGCTAGTGAAGAGAATGAACCAATGTTGTAGTGAAAGGATCTCCAACGTCTGATTCATCTCTGCTCCAAAAGAAACAGTGCCCTTTATTTCCCATGAACTCACTAGAGAAAGATGATTACATTAACGGGCTTCACTCGGCTAACTGAAGGACTGAATCTACAGTCTGTTCCAGTTGAGCCCTCATCAGAAGATTAACTGGATGCTCATGCACATGGACGATAAAAGCTGCCGAGATCACTGAATTGTCTGGGGATGTCAGAGTCTTACCTTATCAATACCATCTGCTTCAGAGGCCTATACACTATCATCTATGGCTCCTACATATCCTCTTTCCTCTATCCATACCCTTACCATTTTCACTGTACATCATTAATGTAGTCCTGCGAGATGCATGAAAAACATAGATATTGCATTAATTGGATGTGATATTTTTTGGAAAACTGCTTAATTATTTTGGGGCTTTCTGCTCTGTGATATGACATCAAAGACATTCACATCCAACTGGAAGGGTTAGATGGGGAAAGGTCGGGGATTAGTCAGCAGTAGGGCTCTGGACTTGTTAAGGTCATGGGTTCACTCTGTGCCCCTTTTCCAATGTCGTGTTTGTAAAGTGGGCGTTCTTGGAAAAAAGATGGGATGAAGAACATAGACATCAGTGTTCGTCTCATAATGTGGGGGCTTTAGGGAGAAAACAACTAGCCCATTAGAAGCAGTCACATCTCCCTCCTCCGTTTCCAGTAATAATTCTTTCCTCCCAGTAACCAAGGTACCCATCCATAGTCATGGGAAAAAATATGTGATATTTAAGCAATTTCCCAAATTAACACAAATGCAGGAGGATGGGAACATTTAAGTGGAACGTTTATGTCAGAGCCATGCTGGTAAAAGTCTATCTGGCTGAAGGGCCCTTGGTTGAAAAGTGGATACTTTAGATTCATAGAATTAATCTTTTTCTATATCTTCCTCTCTTCATTTCTGCCTTTTGCTTCTCGCTCCATCTCTATCTGTCTTTCTATTTCTCTATATATTTATTGCTCTCTCTCCTAGGGTCCGAGGGGTCCTGATGGTCCAGCTGGAGAGAAGGGGTCAGTGGGAGGAAAGGTGAGGAAGTGTTCAGTGTTTTGAGGTCAAAGGTTAGACTTACACCTGTAGGAGGTCTGTAAACAAAGATTTTGTAACTAAAAGTGGGAAGTTGTTAAACACCACACCAGATACAACTTGGAAACATACATTGAATTGTCCTCCAACTGGCAATTACGTTGATGTTTAACAATGTGAGACAACAGGATTGCTTATGGCAGCAGCTTTTCCACAAGTCAATTACCAAAGCTTCATGGTGACCATTGAGGTCAAGGAAATTACCTTTATGACTTATTTTGAACTCGTTAAGAAACATAAGAGGCAGTTAAATGTAAAAAATGCATTCATGTTTTTGTGACCACCATAAATTGTTTACAAGACGATTTGTTTACATGATGGCTGTTGTTGGCAATTAGCCAATTTCTGTTTCTTAATGACTTAAAAATAAGTGAACGCATACTGTTGGTATTTACTACTTCGTAACTGGTGATTACCACTTTCCCACTTGGCTATAACTGCAACAATAGCTCTGCTTTATCTGACCTGATTCCCTGAGTATTTTAATGCTGTCACTTAATTCCTTTATGGAACACACCAACCAATGGAAAACAATTCAGTATTTGTTTGTCTTAATTTGGCACTTTCAACATTTTAAGTTGAAAGGAAACTTGCGAGGGACTTTCTTCTAGGGACACAATATTCTTTTAGGGCTATGTTATTTGCCAACTTCAGAAAACAGTTAATCAAAGCGATTGGAAATTTGCTCTTGGAAGTGTAGTGTGTGAGGCCGTATGCGAGATTGACAAATGTGATTCCTTACAGGGTCCTTATGGTCCACCAGGAAAACCAGGCTTCCCAGGAGAGATGGTACGTACAACCATTTCAAAATCATCACATTTGTTTTTTGGCATATACAATCACACTGACCTGTTTCCAATCGTGGTCTGCACCCAGCTCATGTGCCTTTGGATATTGCTAAGTAGCTATGCTAAGTGACTTGTTTTTTCATTCATGCTTTACTGTTAATTGAAATACACTTGACTGTGAAGGGGACATTCATACCATGTTCAGCTCGTAAACACGTTGTCATTAGAGGTTTCTAATAGCCCAGTCCCTGATTTATTTAGTGTGGCTCTTGTGTGGTGTCTTACAACGCTACGGTTGTTGGTTTGATTCCCACATGGGATATTTTCAGATACTGAATATAATTTACTGAACATTAACAGTGCGTCGCATTGGACAAACATCTGCGTAACAACATAAATTCCCCCCCAAATGATGTTTGTTTACCCTTAATTCCCTCCATGTCATTTTTCTCCAGGGAAAGATTGGGGAGCCTGGAGAAGCGGGGCCTAAAGGATTTCCAGTAAGTGAATGGGGCTAACAAAGTGATCTTTCGGGTTTGTTGTGACTAATGTCAACGGTGTGACCATTAGCAATGGAAAAGGGGCATGAAAGCAGCACGAGTGACACAATAGTACATGAGGTTGAGAGTAGCTGTGGGGACAACCATGGTGAATGTGAAGCTTGTGTGTAACACAGACACGACATTTGAGAGCGGCCAGCTAGCCTGGGGTTGGTATAAGTACTGTGGAAATGGACCGTCTTCCTGTGCCTTCAGCGTTTCACTAACTCCACCAATAACGATGGGTTTATGGTATTTCAGGGTCGCCAGGGACCCTCAGGATCTCCGGGTGCCAAAGGAATAGCAGGAGAGCCAGTAAGTCTGTCCTGAACGTTTAAATATGTTCAGGCTTTATCTCCCAAATCCTTGTCAGTCCTGAGTATCTCTGGGCCAATTGGGGATGTGACCATTCTGTCCTGTGTTTAAATTCCTATAGACATCCACGCTCAATGCTGCATGAGGTTTGCATGAGTTTTCACTTTCAAACTAGGAAGGAGTTTTTGATTTTATTATTGTTCCTAACTTTGTTTTCCGTAAGGCCTCGGTATAACAATCATTTACTGGTTCTGTCCTCTTGTTTTTTCTCCTTTCTGCATTTTCACTCCTGCATAGTGAGGATCCGACAAGCTTTAGATCAGGGGTTATTGCACCAGACCAACATCTTAAAGAGGAATCAGCTATGGGCAAATGTGGGCATGTCCATGCAATGGAAAATCTTCTGGTTAGACCAGGAAAACCCTAATCCTGCATCCTGCATTATGTAACTAAAGAGAAAGAAACTTGTGAGAAAGAGACGTTTGAAACGTTTTTAAAATATTTGTGAGCGTTATGTTAACTTAGATTTTCTGAACGTTTATCTAGAAATGTAATGTAATGTATTATTATTTTTTTTTCACTTGCTATGACAATTTAAACATGTTTGCCCATGCCAAATAAATCCACATTGAATTAAATTTATAGTGAGATGGAAAGAGGAGAGATTGAGACAGGTAAGAGAAATATGTAGAGAGTAGAGTAATGAGAGAGTAAGATAAGATGATTTACTATGAGCTTCCTGTAGAGGCAGAAATGGCTCTGTGGGAACATTGGGTGGTTTCCACCACACGCAGAAGCTTTGGCTCTGGGTTCTAAGTGCTCTGTGTCTCCTGGAGAGGAACAGGATATAATCCTCATGCCTAAGATTAATTTATCTCTGCCACTCTGTGTTTTATCCTTAATGTCTTTTTAACATTTCTATTCTTGATGTTTTTCACTCACATAAATGTTTTTTTTTTTTATTTCTGCAATGGACTGACTTACTCCAGTGTGGTTTCACTCATTTACATTTTAGTCATTTAGCAGACACCCTCATACAGATCGCTTTAATAGTAATGGGTGCATAGATTTTCAGTGTCCACGGTAGTTCTTTACCATAGTTACTATCATATTAGGATGGTGTGGAACTTAGTACTTTTGAGTCTACCATCATCACTGCACTGTCTCTGTCCTCATATCATAGGGACCTTCTGGCCCAGCAGGAACAATGGGCCCACTGGGGGAGATGGGACTCAAGGTATGTTTAATTGCACTATTTAAACTGAGCTGTAGAACATTGGCATCCAGAAACATGTGTAATTGGTCTCTGAGCCGGCATGGGCAGCAGGTAGGCCTAGCGGGTATAGCATCTGACCGCTAACAAAAACGTTGCTAGATTGAATCCCTGAGCTGCCAAGGTGAAACAATTCGTAGTTTTGTCCCTAAGCAAACAGTAATTGCTGCCCAGGCGCTCATCGTGACAGCTCCTCATGCCTCTCCAATTCGGAGCGGTTGGGCTTAAACGAGAAAGCCAGTTCTTGGTTGGACCTTGTGCACAGATTGACTAATGTTTCTTTTCCATTCATAATTTGTCATCTGTGATTGTTTTCTGTCAGGGCCCTCCTGGAAAGGTTGGAGAACCGGGGTTGCCAGGAGAACCAGGAGAGAAGGTGAGGCACTACATGTATTAGTTGATTCAGTGGAAAATAAGTGACGACTACTTGCTGTTAATAATGGCTGGAGAATCGTTTTCTCAAGGATTACCCAACATATCACTTTTTAATAACGTATTTACATGAGGTAGGGTGTGTTTTCATAGGCCACGTGGTGTATTGAAATCGAAACTAGCCCCGATGTGCTGAGTATATAATTGACTTCTGCATAATTGACCTGTGTGACAGGGTGCTTTTGGACCACCGGGAAGCACAGGCGAGCAAGGCCTCATCGGACAGAGGGTGGGTACCCTCAAAATGTTAATTTCTACTGTTGTTGGTGATTTTTGAACTAACTTTGGCTTAATTAACTTGTACTTAAACGCTCCTCGTCTTCAGGGAGAGATAGGGAACGATGGGGAGGCTGGACAGAGCGGACCCGACGGTACCAAGGTAAGAGAAGAACAATGTCATGGCAATAGTCAAACAGTATGACCCACATTGCCAAGGCAACATGTTTTTCCTAAGCGTATCGCTGGCCTCATCCTGACATGCATTGGCAGATGTTAAATGGACATTGAGGGATGGTTTCAGTTTCATATCCCCTGTTAGGGATCAGACATCAATCTGCCATTCGCAAGAGAATGTGATTTTAACCTTTCATCAATGCCAAATTCATATGGAGCTAATGAACTTTACTGTGTCTGGACTGGCAGATGGTTCTTCTCATTCATTCTCGAGTGCTGTGCTGTATGTGTATGCTGTTGATGCAGAGTGAAATTAAATAAACAGTCCCATTTTGAGTACTTTCATCTGGCAGGGATTTTAGTAAAATAGAGACAATTTGTTTCCTGAGCCAAGTGGCTGGCTACATACATACATAATACAAAGACATGCATAGTGATGTAAGAACCCTCAGACACAGACTAATGGGTCATCGGGAACCCTCAGACACAGACTAATGGGTCATCGGGAACCCTCAGACACAGACTAATGGGTCATCGGGAACCCTCAGACACAGACTAATGGGTCATCGGGAACCCTCAGACACAGACTAATGGGTCATCGGGAACCCTCAGACACATAGACTATGGAGTCATCGGGAACCCTCAGACACAGACTAATGGGTCATCGGGAACCCTTTAGACACATAGACTATGGAGTCATCGGGAACCCTTTAGACACATAGACTATGGAGTCATCGGGAACCCTTTAGACACATAGACTATGGAGTCATCGGGAACCCTTTAGACACATAGACTATGGAGTCATCGGGAACCCTTTAGACACATAGACTATGGAGTCATCGGGAACCCTTTAGACACATAGACTATGGAGTCATCGGGAACCCTTTAGACACATAGACTATGGAGTCATCGGGAACCCTTTAGACACATAGACTATGGAGTCATCGGGAACCCTTTAGACACATAGACTATGGAGTCATCGGGAACCCTTTAGACACATAGACTATGGAGTCATCGGGAACCCTTTAGACACATAGACTATGGAGTCATCGGGAACCCTTTAGACACATAGACTATGGAGTCATCGGGAACCCTTTAGACACATAGACTATGGAGTCATCGGGAACCCTTTAGACACATAGACTATGGAGTCATCGGGAACCCTTTAGACACATAGACTATGGAGTCATCGGGAACCCTTTAGACACATAGACTATGGAGTCATCGGGAACCCTTTAGACACATAGACTATGGAGTCATCGGGAACCCTTTAGACAAAGACTTATGAGTCATCAGTAACCCTTAGACAAAGACTATTCAGTCATCAGGAACCCTTAGACAAAGACTTTTGAGTCATCATTCTCTGAGCAGCAAACAATATATTACAGTCAGTCAGTCAAATGATGCAGGACAACTCTACTATAGATGCAGTTATTACCTTATAAATTAAGGAATATTTGTATTTATTTATCCAATTTCACCCTCCTTTTCTCTGTTTCGTGACATCCAATTAGTAGTTACGCCCGTGTCCTATCCCAGAAACACAGAGACATGGCATTCTGCTTATTTCTCAAACTGCTGTCTCACCCATGCAATTAGTAGAATCATCTCCAGTTAACCTTTTAATCGCAAACCTGTCCAAGGTAGTTGCTAGGGCAAAAGGAGCAAAGGAATGCTCCGCCTGCCCTCATCTCCCTTAGCCCAGGATGCACTCCCTTAACACCTTTATGCATTGCCTACCAGGAACTCCCGGTTACAAGAAGCTTCAACACACCCTGGGATAGCACCCAGGTCGTAGGGGAGGCCTTCACACTAACACTAAAACGCTTTGACACTGAGAAGGACCCAGGATGCAGTTCAGTTACATATTCAACTGCAGTTCAAACATTTCTCCTTTACAGCCTTAGACGATCTACAGCACTGGTCAGCACCATGTGGTCAAATCATCTTTCTCGTGTTCTGTCCTCAGGGCGAGAAGGGTGACATGGGGCCTGAAGGGGGTAAAGGAGAGCGGGGTGAGATCGGACTCAAAGGAAAGGAGGGGTCTCCCGGACCTCCTGGCTTAGTGGGTGTCAGAGTAAGTATCTACAATTATTACGTTCCTTAATATGACCTTACATGTCCCATACTTGAATTCCAGGTCCTCAAATCTTTTTCTTGCCTCATTTGTGGTCGGATGAATAATGTTACCACGCTACATCTAGGCAACTATGATAAGAATACCAACGCGTCTTTCCCACTCTGATAAATGCTTTTTCTGTTTTATTGTGTAGAAAGCTAACTGCCTATGGCAATGTTCCAACCATTGTCTAGTCTCTGTCATGGCCAAAGAGGTCTTTTTATTGTTCCAAAGAATGTTATTTGACTTACGCACCCAATGCAATTCCCCCAGGGTCAGGAAGGAAAACCTGGCAAGTTTGGTGAACGAGGAAAACCAGGGGAGAAGGTATGTCGTTCCTGCAGTCACTAAGTAGGGCCCTATCTCTCATTCACTGAAATCTGTTAGTCGTTTTACCCTAGCCATCTTGGATTGTAAAGAACGTTTGATGACCGCTCGTAACTGTGGTCAACAAACATCAACGGGAATGGGCTCGCTCACACCACACTGTGATTAGTGGCCAGCCAGTGGCCATTTCAAAACCAACTGTAAAACCAGTCATGCGCAACTTCACAGCCACTGAAAGGTGACCTTGCTCCTTTTGCATGCCTGCTCTATGGCGATCTTCTCCAGGGCAGCAAGGGTCATATGGGTCACCTGGGGGAGACTGGGCCAATCGGGGAACAAGGAGAGGCGGGATCCGTCGGGCCGAAGGGGTCAAGGGGAACTGTTGGACCAGTGGTAAGACACCGTCCAACGACATCTGACTGATGTGGTGGTGTTTTTAGGGCTGTAGCTCACTAGACGTATCTGATGTTCACAGGGCGCTCCGGGCAGAATGGGCCAACAAGGTGAACCAGGCATTACCGGTTACGAGGTACTAATGAATTATCAGTTCAAATTTTGTAGAATCCACCTCAATAGGAGATTGATGATTGATTGATGTGGTTCATCGCCGTCAGGGATATTTTCATCAACAACTATAGTTTTGTCAAAACCAAGTGAGGAGTATAGAGTGGTTCAGTGTGACAAATTGCACCCCCACTGTTATAGGGCCACACAGGACGACAGGGCCCGCTGGGACCTCCTGGACCAAAAGGTGAAAAGGTACACTTCCCATAGTCCGGTCTGTTACAAATAACTGTCTGATATCCTACTTTTTGATTGTGTGGGGGGTGGGGGGACTGATGGCATGTAGAGCTTTGGGTTTGGTGAGCACTCCCCCAACCCTGTCCATCCTTCCAGCTGATTGTCCAGTGTTAAGTTCATGTTGTTACCTTCCACATATCCAATTATAACCATTGTTAAGGAGGTGGGTTAACCCAGTTTACCACCGATTCAAATTCTTCATGACATTTTGGGTGGGAAAATGCATTAGAGCTTTACTTTTTGCAATGGGTGATAAGAGGTTACCAATCTCTGATTTTTTATTTCGATATTATTTTTTCAACTACACCACTGGCTATAACACATTGGCTGGGCTTTCCTGGCTACACCCTGTGAGTAGTAATTAAATATAATTGATTGATAGCATGCATCGAGGCACATCTCATTAACTCAGGAGAAAAGCTATTAAATGTAGATCATTGGCCACAAAGTGCTTTGAACTACTTTTGGAATACTCCTTTGTCATCATTTTTCAGGAGATCAATCATGGTTCAGTTGTGATAAATAGGATTTGGATATTAAGGAGTTTCCCGTTAACCAATGATTCGAAACCTTTGATTACATTTGACGTCCTAGCATACTTTTTAACTAGATCCAATATTGTGCCAGTCCTCATTAATTGTTTCATTTTGGATCCTCAACATCCTGTTTCCGCTCCTGTGTCACCAAGCACATGCACAGCATATGAACTCTGAAATAGTACAAGCATCATGCATCTTTCACCAGTCCCTGTAACGTCGCTGGAATGCTGTGCACAATCTTGGTACTATTCCAATGGAAACAACTTGTTGGTTTTGATCGCACACAAAATCCTGTGTTGTTATTTTTTAGGGCGAGCAAGGGGAAGACAGCAAGGTGGAAGGCCCGGCTGGTCCACAAGGTGACAGAGTGAGTTCCTCACAACATGTATCCATTCCGACCTTTGCGCTGTCAAGGTGTCCTGTTGCGTACAGATGGACTGAGATGGCATCTGACAAATAACATGTTCTTGGGTGGACATTGCCATTGAGGGTTTCCACTATTCCACCAGGGGAAAAAAAGAAAATGCACCATGACACAAACTGAAACCAAAAGGGTGACAAGAGAATGTTTACAACCAGACCCATCCCCCCTCCACCCTTACAACTCTATTGGCTGATCCCTTCTGGGTCTTGTCCAACCAGGTCATCAAGAAAAACAAGCCAGTTTTTAAAAAAATTAAACATTCGGTCTCAAATGTACTGCCCCTCTTGTCACAGAGGTAAAAACGGCAGTTTTACAAATAACACCTCTTTCCACCTCTATAGTTTGGTTTTGTAGCTAGGGATCTCTATTAGGGTTCATTATGTCTGTTACTAGGAATCTTTATTAGGGTTCATTATGTCTGTTACTAGGGATCAATATTAGGGTTCATTATGTCTTTTACTAGGGATCTCTATTAGGGTTCATTATGTCTGTTACTAGGGATCCATATTAGGGTTCATTATGTGTGTTACTAGGGATCTATATTAGGGTTCATTATGTCTGTTACTAGGGATCTATATTAGGGTTCATTATGTCTGTTACTAGGGATCCCTATTAGGGTTCATTACGTCTGTTACTAGGGATCTCTATTATGGTTCATTATGTCTGTTACTAGGGATCTCTATTATGGTTCATTATGTTTGTTACTAGGGATCTCTATTAGGGTTCATTATGTCTGTTACTAGGGATCTCTATTAGGGTTCATTTCTTGTTATTGTCAACTGAACCCAGGGTCCTACCGGAGACAGAGGGGATCGAGGAGAACCAGGGGACCCGGGATACCAAGTGAGTAGGATGTTGCTTGGCCTAATTATTTTCATGGCCATATACTATACTCTGTACAACAGCGGGGGAAACCAACCTAGTAAGAAAGTAACAGTATTTGAAATTATAGCTTCATTTTAGCTTAATTGAAACTTTAGCTTAATCTAATGTGAACAAAACGTCTCCTTCACAGGGTCAGCAAGGATTTGACGGAGAAAGGGGCAAGGCCGGAGCAACTGGACTGCCTGTGAGTCAGTGGTTGTGTAAATAATTTGTTTGTCTGATTCACTACAGTGACAGTATCCACATGAACACATTACCCATGGATTCATTGTGTCTGCATTCTTATTATAGGGACATCCTGGACCCAGGGGAACACAGGGGCCGAAAGGATCCAAAGGTGATCAAGTAAGGACAACAGACCCTGAGAGTAACAGCCTTACAGTGGTATCCATGTCCATTGTCATATTGTAGCCGCAAGGCACAAGGGTGTATGTTATATGTCCAGTAGCTAGGTGCTGCTGTTATCTATGATGCAAAGCTGAGTGCCTCGATACAGCCCATACCGATGGTATACACTCTTTTATAAACCGGGTTGTTAAATTCTGACTGCTGATAGCCAAGTTATATGAGACTGTATATACTTAGTGATGCGTCATGCCTAAGATTGCTTACATATAGCACAGATTTCAGCCAATCAGTGTCCCGGGTTCGAACAACCTGGTTTATAAGTAAGCAATAACACATGAGGGGTGTGGTATATAGCCAATATGACAAAGAGTTGATTTCCAGACCTTAGCCGTGGTATATTAGCAGTATACCACTAACCTCCAAGATTCCATTTTGCTATAATAAACCTTTTACCAATGCAGTTAGAGCATTCAAAAGTTTTTTGATGTCATACCCGTAGTATTCAGACTCTTTTAAACCATGTGATTTGAATCCAGAATGCTGAATGGCTGATAACCGTGGTATACAAGACCACATTCCATGGGTATGACATCACATCCCGTTTTATTTCTCTAATTGTGTTGGTAACCGCTTTATGACAGCAATAAGACATCTCAGGGGTTCTATACCACACCCCCTTGTGCCTTATTGCTTACATATACCACAGCTTTCAGACAAAAAAGCATTCAGTACTCAAACCACATGTTTTATAATATACCGTAACACCTGTTTGTTTGAACTATTTTCAAGCTAATGGCATACCCGTATTACACAATGCATTTGGTTGTTGAACATTTATTCCTCTGATCTACTCTAGGGTCAGAAAGGCAAACAGGGGAAGCGAGGCGAATCTGGGACCAAAGGACCACCGGTTAGTGGTTCATGTACCTACCTTGATTGATTGATTGATTGATGCTTATGGTGCAGTATGTTTGATGACTTTGTCTTCCCCAGGGTCCAGAGGGCCCTCCTGGCCCAAAAGGAGTTATAGGCAGAGAAGGCCTCGAGGGTCAGCCCGGAGCGGACGGCCCTCCCGGAAAAGACGGAGACAAAGGAGTGCAGGTCAAAACCGATCCCTACATTTGTGTTCTCCTTATCGATGGAAATGTCCAGATGGCATTCTCCGATAAGCCTTGGTCATTATTGACTGTTAGTTCACTTCTCAGGGAGAGCAAGGGGACGATGGAGATTTTGGGGTGTTCGGCAAATCCGGTAACCGCGGGAAAACGGGTGTGCCGGGGCTTCCGGGTGATCAAGGTTCCATCGGACCAAAGGTGAGTGTGAAGATAGACAATGCTCCCATGAACTATTGAGAAACTTGGAGGCCATACTTAAGAACTCTAGAAACAGGCCAAAGTTCCTCAAAATGCAGCAGATTTTCCACCTAAACTCGCTGATTTACCTAAACCCATCAGAACGCTCCATTGTAGCCGTTCCCATCAGATTAGCTGGCCCACACTAGCCCTATGCTAATTTCACCAGCTGACACCGATTACTTCCTGGAACCTTTTCTTGATCAGCCAATTACAAATCGTCGACGTAATTGGACGCGTTTCAACACGTTGGTGGACGTGTCCTGATCGTACCTCAGGGCAACAGCACGCTCTGATCGTCAGATGGTCTTGCTCCACTTCTGATATTGATTTTTCCCCCTTTGAAATGTTGAATGAAAAGTGTTGTGTTGGTGCATAGAAAATGTAGCCTGCAGTAAACAGCTACCACCTCTTTCTTTAGCTTTGCAGAACAAAAAGGCCACATATATTATTTGTATACCTAAATGTAGGACTACAACATTATATGGTTTCTATCTACTTTGTCAGTTAGAGTGAGTTATTTGCAGAGTGCCAGTATTGGCACTCTGCAAATAAAAGGTGCCAGTATTGTGGGGTGCCAGTATTGTGGGGGAAAGCCTGGTATAGGCTACCAAATGACCAACGGAGTGATTACCCCCTCTCCTGGCGAGGAAACATTTGAACATACTACAGTACCATTAGTATATCGTTATTCAGACATTATTATAATTCTACACTTTGGCAAAAATGACAGTCAGTACATTTTTTACCTGTAATAGGTGGATGTGAGGCCGCTCAAACCCATCTGCCTGACAAAAGTTCTGTAAATACGACTTCCCGACGTCAAACCTATGTTTGGTTTTGACTGGCTATTTTTTAGGATGTACAGTAAACATATAAACTTATAATACCATATTCATATATTTATCCCTAAAAGCACATGGATGGGTGAAACAGAAGCATTCTAGCGATTGTTAGCTTAGCTGTTAGCGCATCTGACCAGTAACTGAAATTTTGCTAAATTGGTGCAGCAAGGTAAAACTAAAAAAATCTGTTGTTCTTACTGAGTGAGACATTTAACCCAAATTGGTTGTGTATGTCACTCTGGATAAGAATTTCAAAATGCTAAATGACAGTAAAGTAAAAAGTTTAAAAACTAGCAACAACTAAGGATTTTGCCAAAAAAGTTAAAAGTTAATATCGTCGTCTCATGGTAGTAAGAGACTAGTTTTGCCAAAAAACTAAATTAAACAGTGGATTAGAAAGCTTCCCTATAATTGACAGGGTTTACCAACTGCTTTGAAATGCCATTGGTTGGTGGATAAGTCTTTGATCATTGATAAGCTAATCAAGATTTTGTTCCAGGAAGTAACCACTGCCATCTGTTGAAAGTATCATGAAGCTAACACATTCCAGGTTTTCTACATTGCAAACCAGCTGCAATGTAGAATTCTTTCATGTATGATAATAAATCAACAATTTGAATAGACTCATATGCATTTTGAGCCAGAGTAACTAAGTTTAGGCTGTTTTAACAATAGTAATGTCATAATATTTATCATGTCCGCACAATTTTGTGACAAATTGGACAGAATCATTGCCCATTTTCATGAAAACCCTCATAATTGCTGAAGCATGCAATCCTGTTTGTCCACCAAAACATCCTGTATTCTTCACATTGTTCTGGCCCTAAACTGGTTTCTGTCCTCTTGTCTCACAGGGTGAGAGGGGTCTTCCGGGCCAAACTGGACCTCCGGGGAAAAGAGGCCACATTGGTGGAATGGGGTTGCCAGGGAAACAGGGTGAACAGGGGTCCAAAGGACAGCCCGTGAGTAACATCCGAGTGCTAAGTCAGAGAAGAAGCTATTTGGAATGTAGTAGCTCAAAATGTGCGGTCACCAAAGCAGTGTGTCATTGTTCACCTCTCTAACTCAAAGGCTATTTGGCCGATAATGGTGGTGATTATGATTTCATCAGCTTCTCCTCTTTTCAGGGTGACACTGGTGAATCGGGGTTCCCAGGCGTCTTTGGAATGTTCGGACCAAAGGCAAGAAACACTTACCTCTGCTTTTGACTCACAAGTGATCTAAAAAAAATTACAATTCAGTAGCCATTCTTGAAGTTCATCCCGTGAGAATTACCGTCCCAGTCTTGAATGTGTATCCGCCTGACTTCACAAAGGCAGCTCTATTTCCTTTATCAGAAATGGACAGCCTTTGTAAGTTTCAAACACCTGTTTCATGCTAGGGCTTAAACAATTCTCTAATTACCGAAAACTAATAAAGTGAGCTAGCTACCATGCAAAACTGAGCCTATACAAATCAAGAAAACTGACAAAAAAATTAACTAGGGAAGGCTGGGACTGATGGAGTTTAAAAGAATTTGAATGAAGAAACATTGAAACACAACAAACACAATACTCTTGAAGAAATACTGTACATGCATACACATCGAAAAGACTTCAGTAGTAAAGCGGTCTCCAAGTTGGGCCAAAAACATGGTTCTGATAAAACGACGCCGAAAAGCATTAGCCATCAGTGGTAAATCAGAGATTGGCTGGAGATTAAGAAAGACCTTGCAAGGAATTTGAAGCCTCAAAAGGTTTGCTGGTGTTACTCTTTGCACTGAAAGGGATAAATCAGAATCAAAGACTTGATGGATTGGGACATACAATCTATAGCGCCACAGAAGAGGTTTAACATGCCCCTGTCACTTACACGCCATCGTTAGGGTTAGTCAGCTGCTCTATAGTGATGTTGCTAAGGAGACAGAACCATTAGAAGTCTTCTCAGATCTTTTAGGCGGCATTTTCATGTGTTGTGTGACTGCCAGCACTCCACTTGGTTTTCCTATAGTTTTAGCTTCAGATATACTGTACATTCATACAACACAGAGGATGCTAAACAGATGAGTCTTGGCTTCTCGCTGAGGTTGCCGTTTTTCCCCAACTTGGCACGTAAGAGCAGGTCAAGGCGTAGCGCAGGCTAATTGATTCCTCATCGCGACTTATGGAAGAATTGATCCTATGGAAATGAAAGGGCTTTCAATTGAAGACACTTGCGGTAACGTTTCTCTTGCAGACTGCATTGCTTACTGAGCATTTTACACACAGACCATTATGTGCAACCTCCCTCTCATTCAGCCCACGCTGCTGTCATTCTTCACATTGAGTGTTTATCATCAACACATTGTTGTCAATGCATATGTTTATATCCCCATAGGGACCTCCAGGAGATCTGGGTCCAGCTGGAATACAGGGTCCAAAAGGGCCACATGGCCTGATGGTAAGAAGCAAACGTTATGGACGTTATAATCACCTGACCAGTGAAAAATAAGGGCCGTAGCCATATAAGGTCATGTATTTCCTGGTCCAAGCCAAGTAAACAATTGTCTAGTCTTGTCTAGTCATCACTGCTTTGTTGAACTGCCTGATCGGTTGCAGTGTTGGGCCAGTAGACCGAAAGGTCGCTGGCTCTAATCCACAAGCTGCAAAGTTAAAAGCATAATTGTTGACCCTTTTTTCTCCTGTATCGACTGAAATGTAAATCTCTATCACTTCATCGCCATGGTTTTTCTCCCTCCCCAGGGTAATGTTGGTTCCATAGGCCCAGTCGGTATCATCGGCCCCAGTGGTAATCCTGTGTGTACATTATCTTATTTCATATCTTTTGATATGCAAAAGCACACATTATCCCTGTCCCTTTTTTTTTGGCAATGATGGAGTGACTTATATCTTCTCTCTCTACCAGGGACCACAAGGTGACAAAGGAAGTCGAGGGGAGACGGTGCGTTTCTATTTTTTATAAATCTTATAGACTGAGTTTGCGGGTTTGAAATGCTACTGTTCTCCATTTGGTGTACTACTTTTGATCCCGGTTCACTATTAAAAAAAATTGTGCCGTTTTGGACCCATTCCCCACAATTTATCTCAGGGGGGATAAAGTGCTTAGCATGGACATCACATTATATGGGTGGATTCATCTTCTACTCCCAAAGCTTATTTAATTTCTCTTTGTGTTTCTCTGTTTCGAAATGAGTTCAGACAGCAAGGCTAATGTTTAATGCTGCTTTTGCCTCTCGAACCAAATGACTGTAAATAATAAAATGCAATTTGAAGTGTATATTTTTCTTAGTTTTTTATCCAAATGTGTTTGCTTTTTATTTTCTCAAACAGGGGGTACAAGGACCGAGGGGTCCTCCTGGTCCTCGGGGACCCCCTGGGCCCCCAGTAAGTCCTATTTTTTTCTTACTCAATATGATACAAATTGGTGTCCTACCTTTTTAAAATAGTTATTATTTTGTAAATTGCAATGTATTGTCAGTTAAACACCTCTTACAATTGCCTTTCTAGGGACTCCCTGGTTCGCTGACATTAGTAAGTCTGATTGAATCTTATTTAAAATCTAGAATGTCTCATGGATGAGGAAGAAGGTGGTGTGGAGGTAAGATTGAATGAAGTTGGTCTGACTGTCTTTTCTTCCAGAGAAAGGATGCTATTGGAGCTGCTTTCCAAGTCATTATTGACTCCCATGCTTCGCTGAGGTCAGAGGTAAGCTCTGTCAGCTGTGCCCTTGGGACTTAATCATACATTGTGTGTCCATTAAATCAAACATGGTCACCGTTATATGGTGTTGGACGTATATAATGGAAGTTAGCCTCGGACAAATTAACGGTTATAGGCTATTCATACGAAGGCTTTTAATCATAAATGTAAGTACATTGTCTCAATGTTATACAGTGGGGGTTTATCTCCTACTGGAGGTTGACCACTTCTTCCTCCATTTTAGAGTTACCATGATATGGACCTGCCCATGTTGGACCACCAGGGCACAGAGATCTTCAAGACGCTCCACTACCTCAGCACGCTGATCCAAAGCCTGAAGAACCCGCTAGGCACCCATGACAACCCTGCGCGCGTCTGCCGAGACCTCAAGGACTGTGAACAGAGGATGAACGATGGTGAGAAAGCTGGAAACTAATGTTGTCCATGAAACTGAAAGAGCAGCACCGCTATTTCCATAGGAAAATAATATGCGCTTAATTTACATTAGTTTAAACCTGACCATGTCAGGGCTTGTACTTGATACGACAAGGGCCCGAACAATGTCTCCACCAGATGAAGCTAGTGACACTTCTCTCTAAAGCTCTACGTCAGTGCCATAAATCCACTCAGCGCTGCCAATGTCATCCAACTCCTGTATCCCAAAATCACTCCGTCTCTTTCCCACCGCCCCTAAAAGGCACTTACTGGATCGACCCGAACCTTGGCTGCTCGGCTGACACCATCGAGGTGACGTGCAACTTCACCAGCGGCGGACAGACGTGTCTGAAACCAATCACCGTATCTAAGGTCAGCATCAACTTATGTTAATACTCAGATGTTTCAAGAAAACTGGCCACTGTCCAATAAAAAACAGACTGATAATAGAGAGCCAAATTTCTGTCAGGTTCACAGAGAACGACGTTACTAAATTGCACTGACCTACGGGCATTATATCTCCAAAAAAAGCATTTACATCATTTTTAGCAGACACTCATACCCAGAATGAATTGCATGAGGTAGGGTTAATGCTTGCTCAAGGACAGAATGACATTTCTCACCTTGCTAGGTTCATGCATGAAGGTAAACCTTCTAAAATAACTGTTTTGCCACACACAACCATCATACTGTGCAGCTCATTGGAATTTCCTGTCTCTCGTAGCTTTTGACAAGCCCAAACTATTAATTTCAAATAGGATTTTGGGGGACTTAGTCACCTTGGCACCCAAAAGCATTCCCTTAACCTTTGTCTCTGTTTGCAGCTGGAGATGGGGGTAGGTCGCATCCAAATGAACTTCCTCCATCTTCTGAGCTCCGAGGCAGTGCAACACGTCACCATCCACTGCCTGAACGTCCCTGTGTGGGCCAACAGCTCCTCCCTGGAGCCCTCGCCCACAGCCGTCCGCTTCAAGGCCTGGAGCGGGGACATGATCCAGGCCGGGGGACACTTGGAGCCCCTGGTGGAGAAAGATGACTGCTGGGTATGTTGACCGGTCAAAGATTATCATTAACGGGCCGTCATAACAAGGAATCGGGATACCGCTGTTATTGCTTTTCGAGCCAGAACCTAATTACTCAGTCGTACATTATATCTGTCCAATTCTATTTTCCCAGTCTCGGTTTATCTCATTCAATCTGTAGTCCAATATTCAAACTGTTTGTGTTACCCTATCTCTGCATCTCGCCAACGATTTTTTAACTCTCGTCTTTCAGATCAAAGATGGCCGCTGGCACCAGACCCATTTTGTCTTCCAGAGCCAGGACCCCAATTTACTTCCAGTTGTGGACGTGTACAGCCTACCGGCCACGGAGCTCGGCTCGCACTACCACCTTGAAGTGGGTCCAGTGTGCTTCTTATAGAGGCCTGTTGGCATATGAGCCCAGAACACAGTGAACACAGCCTCCTCATAGGAGTGACTTATGGGGGAATGGGGGAGGTCAGGAGGGACTCCCAGTCCCCACATCCTGGGGCCCACGAGGAGAGGCAGGCCAGGCCTTTAACCCTCCAGCATATGCTCGGACTGCAGAAACAGAAAGTGGGCGCCATTGAGGGACAGACCCAGAAGAAATGGCAGAGATACCGGGACGTGACGCACTATTGTTCCTACCGCCTGCCCGGGGAGAGGATATTATCGGGCTTCGTTCAGGGACTTGATTCACTGTCGCGTACCACAAGACCTGAGAGCCCGATCGAGAGGAAATATTATGATGGTCTCTCTTCAGACATATTCACACTTTGGACAACTTTTATTTTATTTTTTTAACTTATTCACTTCCACGGTTTGATACCAAATTTTCACAGACTTTGAACTCAACATGTAATGCAAGGCGTGTGAATTCACACAGAACGATTATAAATGTATTTTTGCATATTATGCAACTTTTGTCATACATACACATATATTATTTTTATACATGTTTTATGTATATCTTAATATAAAAGTGCAATAGACATATCACAGTCTTTAGTTTTTCAGAGAAATTCAGGTTTACTTTGGTATAATGTTCATCATGACATTCAGGTGAGGTTTCATAGTTCTACATCCACAGCATCTGTGTGCTGTCCATTAACGTCTCCTGCCTATTGTATGATGATAACTTATCGATATACTGGTGATTAGAAGCTGAAGAAATACCCACCAGTCTATAAATATCTCTCCCTTTCACACGCGGACATTTCGGACGTGTTATCATAGCCAAGTCAATTGAAGCACGCGGTGAGAAGAGAGCAGATCTAAATGAGTGTAAGTCTGTCTACCTCCCATCTCTCAACCAGTTTTGGTGCTTTCAACTACAAGAGGAACAGAGATGTCGATATCTGGTGCTAAATGATCCTCCTGTGGCGAGTTAGGATGCCATCTTGTTTAATTTTGACAATATATCTACATGCCTTTTATACTTCAAAGGGAATATTTTTTTATACTGTATGAATGCAAATAAGCCGATCAAATTCACTTTTCGCGCAAGCAAAACAGCGTTCTATCCCCTGCAGCGTTACTTCTATCCCCTTATTTGTACGAGTCCGAAGCTATTATCGAAGATTTAGGTGTTGTTTTTATGACTTGTCGAAAATGTATAAATGTGTATAATTATGCAAAGCTTTGTTGTATACAGTGGATCCCAACATGCTAATTTATGTTATTTAATGTCAATGGGTTTCGCGACTTTCTGTAAACCTTTTAAGCGAGAAATCTATCACTTTGTCGTCAGCAGAGCTTTATATTTTGTATAAATTCGGGCTTTGGCTTCTGTTTTATATTTCTTAGTTTTTTGTTTAATAATCAACTGTGCTGTACTGTATTTGGACCAATGCTTTTAAACCTGACTGTTTTACATCTTATGGTTAATCATATTCATGATACTCCACAGGCCAACAAATCAAACTCAGAATACCTCTTATAGAACACAATTCAAAGAGCCATATGTTTGCGTTTCGTTCATTATTATAACCATAACACATCTATTGAGGGCAACAGCTGTTCCTGGCATTTTAGGGGAGGGGTTAGATGTTATTAGTGGTTATCATGTTCATTTATTCATCTTCGCAGGTCCTGTGTCTGTCAGCTTGATAATATTGCAGCTTCTAGAGTCCAACCCTTTTATGTTTCTTCAACATTATGATGTTGAATAAATAATTGAAACCCAAGTAGATCTGTGTGTTTTAATTATGTCAAACTCCTTAAGCAGAGGGATATTTAATAAAAGCAAAAGAAAAGTAAAAAAATACAATAGAAATACTGAATGTATTATTCATTATTATTGAGTAAAATGTTTTCTATTATGAAACGTTGTCCCATCATTATGCACCTCACACCATCACCACAAGAGGGCCCTTATATCCCCAAGTTGAAAGCTAAATTGAATCATGTGCGTGACTGGAGCTAAAACAAAAACGTTGTGTTGTCAATTTTTATTTTATTTTTTATAGCAGAAGACCATTCTGTAAACATTCTGTCTGCCTAAACTCGATAAATAAAAGATGATCCAACCCGAGCAATTATGTATTGGCTGCCGGTCTGTGATGACATCACAGGACGTTATCTTGGACACATGGCATGGCGCCCTCCGTCCACTGGTAGGTTGACCCCGGTAATGAAGGTTGACGCGTCAGATGCCAGGAAAGCTATGGCATGGGCAACCTCCTCCACTTCACCTGGTCTTCCCAGGGCATGGGTCTGCTTACACTTCTCCAGGAACTGGTGGACAAGATAGCGAGGGAAAGGGTCGAAGGTGAGAGTTACTGAGATGGAGAAGGTTTGCTGCATGTATAAAAACCCAATAACTTTAACCTGGAAACCCTCACTAAACCCTCTATTTAAAACAATTAAGTCAGGAGTGTGAATAACCTGTACAATACACTGATTGACCATACAACTTCAGTCAATGTGCTTATTAACAATATCGGCTTTCCTAGATGAAGGGTGAAGATTCTGAGTGAAGTATACTGCAGTTGTTTACAGTTTGTAGGTGGCTCCATATGCCAAGCATAGTGTTATTAGTCTCTCCGGGACAGGGGACCGGTTTCTGAGGGTGACACCACCGGAAAGACACTGTTCAGCTTTCTAGTCCTGTAGGACTTTATTAAAAGTCAGGTCTATGGTCTTTTCTGCTGAGCTTAAAGACTGGATCTATTATCCTTTCCACAGGCCGTATAATCCATAGCAGTTTACTTAATGTGCAGGCAAACAGAAACCAAACAGCGACGGATGAGGTGAGGATGGACTCAACGATTGGGACGTGATTAGGAGATTTCCATAGTTTTCTCTTCGGCAGCAGCAAGTATTTCATCCTCTGTCGTGTCTTGGTGATTGCTGTGATGTGGTCTTCCAACCTGAGGTGGGGGAGATACTAATCCCTAGGGATTGTAATGATTAGAACTGGGCGTTTGCCAGGCGTGACATACCTGCAGTGCCCAGGGGTTCGGTGGAGGGCGACGGATGGATGTTGGACAGGGCTGCCTTATCTTCCTGTGCTCTAGTAACTCCTTGTGTTGGCTGGGGGAAATGAAACGTTCACAGTTCACGGGGCTAAGGCGCGCCCCGGATGAGCGAGTGGTGTGATCAGATGCAGGATGGCTTGGCAAGTGTACACGGACATGTTTACATTTGGACTCTCCCCGCACCGGCCGATCACTAAACAGACATTAAGAACTGGGTCGTGTGGTCAGGAACGGTCCAGTGGTCTGGGCTGCTGCCTGCCGAGGGAGAATTCACTGCCGCAGGGTGGATTCAAATCGGTTCCACTGCGCCTTTAACAGGAGCACTCGCCTCTATCTTTTCCCACTGTCTCGGCCAAATAAAGCGCACCATTTCCCAAAAGAATGTCTTAAAAAAAGATGATAGAAGAAATAAATTGGGACATAAAACTAGTACATAAGAAAATGTAACCGGCCATTATATAGGCTTAAATGGTAACTTTGCAGCTCTCAATTACCCTACATACAGCAGGCTACAATTGGCAGCACTGAATAATAATAAAAAGTGCTAACTGGTACCTTTCAGTGGAAGGGCACATCTCTCAACAGCATGCATGATACCGCCCAATATCTCTCCCTTCTCTTTACTCAAACCCTGAAAACCTTTGAGCTAAGGTGACGCCTTATATTTAGAGTGCTCTGCTAACACTGAAACATGGCAGCGTACGGAAGACTCTGTTACGCCGTCCGGAAAACACGACCTCTTACAAAGAGATGTATCGGGTGTCTGTAGAACACCGAAACGTACTTGAGCGTACTGGTCCTCATCCAGACCTGCTCTCCTGTGGACGTCTGTGATGATCACGCCAGGGCTGGAGGAGGAAAGGAGGAGAGACGGACGTCAACACCATTGCAATAACTTGGTAATATATCGGGAAATATACAGGTGTAGGGTTCGACATACCAGACAGAGTTCACTCGCACTTGCTTCGATGCTAGCTCTGGACGAACAAAGGATGAGACATAAGAGCGTCATGTGTACGTTTACCCACCTTACTCATCCATTTGAAAGAAATTAAAACTAAATGTAAACTGGAGAAAAATTTACCAAGCGCAATGCATCGGGTGAATTGGTCGATAGCAGATTTGGACATACAATAAGCAAGGACACCTGGAAACTAGAAAAAAGGACAAATGCGTGCATCAGAAATCATACTAGAACAGTGTCCCAGGTGGGATCTGGAGTTCAGTCTCCCGCTTGGGAAACCAACATCTAATAGGCTAAGAATAAACCCCTTCTTCCTTAACCAAGACGCTGATACTGATTTGGAAGTCAAGGTCAGGGCTACATTGTAACAAGTTCAATGACTTGGTTATACAACATAGTTAATGCACTGAAAGTGCGGACTGTCATCTTTAAGAATAGTCATTGAGGTGGGTTTCATCCATATCGGATCAACCTTTTTCGAAATGACAGCACGTTTGGTACACGGACACACCCCCTTTTCTTTAATTCACTGTAATACTTACCGATCGTTGCCCGTTGACGCTGGACACGTTGACAATAGAACCCTTAGTCTTGATAAGGTGGGGCACACACAGCTGAGTCAAATGGTACACTGATCTGTAGAATCATTCAACACAGTTGAGTCAAATGGTACACTGATCTGTAGAATCATTCAACACAGCCGAGTCAAATGGTACACTGATCTGTAGAATCATTCAACACAGCCGAGTCAAATGGTACACTGATCTGAAGAATCATTCAACACAACCGAGTCAAATGGTACACTGATCTGTAGAATCATTCAACACAACCGAGTCAAATGGTACACTGATCTGTAGAATCATTCAACACAGCTGAGTCAAATGGTACACTGATCTGTAGAATCCTTCAACACAGCTAAGTCAAATGGTACACTGATCTGTAGAATCATTCAACACAGCCGAGTCAAATGGTACACTGATCTGTAGAATCCTTCAACACAGCTAAGTCAAATGGTACACTGATCTGTAGAATCATTCAACACAGCCGAGTCAAATGGTACACTGATCTGTAGAATCATTCAACACAGCCGAGTCAAATGGTACACTGATCTGTAGAATCATTCAACACAGCCGAGTCAAATGGTACACTGATCTGTAGAATCATTCAACACAGCTGAGTCAAATGGTACACTGATCTGTAGAATAATTCAACACAGCCGAGTCAAATGGTACACTGATCTGTAGAATCATTCAACACAGCCGAGTCAAATGGTACACTGATCTGTAGAATCCTTCAACACAGCCGAGTCAAATGGTACACTGATCTGTAGAATCCTTCAACACAGCTAAGTCAAATGGTACACTGATCTGTAGAATCCTTCAACACAGCTAAGTCAAATGGTACACTGATCTGTAGAATCATTCAACACAGCCGAGTCAAATGGTACACTGATCTGTAGAATCCTTCAACACAGCTAAGTCAAATGGTACACTGATCTGTAGAATCCTTCAACACAGCTAAGTCAAATGGTACACTGATCTGTAGAATCATTCAACACAGCCGAGTCAAATGGTACACTGATCATTCAACACAGCCGAGTCAAATGGTACACTGATCTGTAGAATCATTCAACACAGTCAAATTGTACACACAATAATTAAACATACTTGCAGAAAAGAAACAGGGTCATCCAGATAAGTGGCATATTAATGCACTGAACATGTATTCCAGACTTCCAATCCAATGAAAGCATTGTTGTTAAGGTAAAGGTTAATTGTCTTGCTCGGGTACAGAACGACAGGGGTTTTCACTAACCCATTACTGTCCCAACGCTCTTGACCACTAGTCTACCCTGTTGCCCTTAAGATTATCATGAAGTTAATTACTCAATGTACATTTTAAGTCTTCTAATCCTACCGACTGAATCCATGGGTTAGCCTTATCATCATTTATAAGCGACTGGAAACTATTAAGTTACTAGTAACTATTTCACATTCACTTATTCAAAAGACGCTAGCTAAATATTAGTGTTTCAATAATTAATATTAAATGGTTACTAGTCCAATTAAAATAGATATTAGTACATTTTCCAAAAGTACAAGTCACTATGCTAGTTGTTACTAGCTTCAATTACATGAATAAAATGTCTTAAAATGTAATTAATCTCTATGATGTCTCTGCAGTTAAGAACCATTTGAATAGGAATTATTCACTTCTGACTATTGCGGTTGTGTTGAATAGTTCCTATTCAAACTCTAACTAGTCACTATTCAAATTTTACAAGGATCCATAAATGTCTAGTACCTATGAAATAGTTCACTAGCCTGTATGCCAAACATCATTAAACCTCCACTATGTTTAAACTGGGGAAGGTGTGGTTTTCTTTGAAGGCTTAATTTTGTTTTCTGTAAGCAGAGATTGCGTGCTTTACCAAAAAGCTCTCCTAGGGTTAGATGGTCCCTGAACGACTGTGCGTGTTCAGGTGTGTTTTGGCAAATTGCAGTCTGTCTTAAATTCTTTCTCTCTTTTAGCTCTGGGATCCTCCTGGGTCTCCTTCCATACAAGCCACTTTAAGTTGGAGAATGATGGTGCGTGTTGGGCCTTGCAAAAGCCTGGTGTCTGAAGGTCAGTTTGATGCTGAGAGGCAGTGGATCGATGTCCTTTCGCCACCAATCCAACAACACTTTGCCGCAATCTCCAGTCACGTTCTGTCTCGCGGCCATGTGAAGAGAGGTCGCCCACAGTGGCATGGGCCGTCATCTTACTGACGGCATTATGTACGTTGGAAACACGAACATCAAGGTGTTTGGAGATCAACCTGCTGCCTTGAGGTTGGCTAGAATCTTGTGTACGACCTCCTCAGACAATTCTGTTGTTGCTTTTTTCAGTAACATGAAACAGGAGAATAAGTGTTTTTCAAACTGGTTGAATCTGTTTATTTCTAACTACTTCTTGAAGGTGCCATCAATATTGTCTTATTTGAGGAATATGCTATAATTTAGTAAATGAGTCCAGTTTTTGGTTGTTTTTCTTGATCTGCAAAGCAAATAAATATGAATCCCAAAATATTTTTCATTATTTGAGACAGTGCCATGATTTTTTTGTCATGACTGTCCTTACTAAATATTAACGTGAGAGGGTTGAATACTAATGCAAATTACATATTTCAGCTTTTATCTCATAAAACCAATGTAACCTTACAATAAATTGAAGTTTCATTTTCTTGAAAAAGTGAAAATGTAAGAAAACAATGATGTACAGTTCCAGTCAAAAGGTGGGACACACCTAGTGATTCAATCCTTTGAGAGAATGCCATAGGCTCCTTTAAAGAATCTAAAATATTTATGTATTTAGATTTTTGTAACACTTTTGTTTACTATATGACTCCATATGTGTTATATCATAGTTTTAATGGCTTCAATATTATTCTACAATGCGGAAAATAGTTAAACTAAAAACTTTTGACTGGTGCTGTATATAGTTAGAGATTTGTGCTGAAATAACCTCCTGAAAGGTGTGTGTGGATATAGGGGTTTGTGTTTCCCTGGATTGACGGGTGGTTTGTGTTGAAGACCCCTGGCGGAACGACATTTCAATATACCATCTGATAACTGATGATAGTCTGTTCCAGGGAATAAATGTGAACACCACACCTACCTGACGTTGACATTCATGACCTTGTCATACTGAGCTAGGTCACCCGTCTCAATGCTACCCATGGCCAGGATGCCAGCACTGTTGATCAGCACATCCAGACGGCCAAAATGGGCGATGGTCTGCTCCACTGTGTTCTTTACTGTGTCCTCGTTAGTCAGGTCTCCAGGTACAAGCAGGGGCTGGTTGACCGCAACAAACAGATATATTGTTGCGCAATAGATCTTGCAGAATTCTGAACGCTGACTGACATCAAATAACTTTTTACTGCTCCAATTGTGTTGGTAGCCGGTTTATAAGTCCTAATGGGGTTTGTGATATACCATGGCTAAGAGCTGTATCTAGGCATTCTGCGAAGCAGGGGTGTAGAATTACAGACAGGTCAATGTGAACCGCCTGGACAAGAGTGAAATTCCTGGGTCCATTGACCCTAACCCCCCAAAACAATAGAAACTTACACCATTGATGCGAAGCATGACATACCCTTGGTAACAATGTTTCAATTACAGTTTCATGAAATTCACAATATACTGTACCTCCGCAGCACCCAGGTCCGTGCACTGTTTGGCTACTTTGGTTAGGTTTTCCAAATCGCGACCGTTCAATGCCAGCAAGGCACCAAGTTTAGCGAACATGACGCTTGCCCCTGCACCGATGCCCGAACTGGCACCTGTGATCAGAGTCACTTTGCCTTTCAAAGAAGTTACCTAGAGACGAACATGTATTCAAAACAATTAGACTATAGCTATACTGTACGGGCCATCTTTTAAACAAGGATATGCAAATGTACATAGAAAGTTGTAATAGCATAAGGCGGCGACTAATAAATGACCTGATCTAAAACAAGCAAGCAAATAATCCGACTTACTTTAAACCCCTCTTCTGAAGTCATAACTGATTTCGAAATAACCACAATCACGTTTAAAAAAAAGCTAGCAATGTGAAATCGAGTGAAATTCACTAGACAGGTCGGTCTCACGTTTATGTTCGTCTATGACGTCATCAAGATGAAGCCAAAATGTAGTTTTCTCTACAGACTTTTCTGTTCACAAAATGCCACAGAGAAGTGGTTCTCAACAGGTTTTACCTTTGGACCCAAACTGAAACATTCGTCTAAGTCCCAACCCAATAATCGGAACAGCATTTATTTTGTTGCCGAACTATTATCTGAAAAACAATGTTAACATGCAATGTTGATAGTAAACGATACAAAATATAGCAATTAGTACACTCTGGACAGTTTTTAAGCTATACCACAATGTCAGCCGGTGAGTCACATGGCCTCAGCTTTCTACATAAAGCAGGTAAATAGGCATGAAAGTATTGTTAAACTGAATGTTAGAATGGCCAAACGAGTGTTCTAACTACTCGACATTATCCTCCCTACAGGACTATTCACATAGAATGGTGCAGAAAAACAATCACATCCAGTCAGTGGCAGACGAAAACTTGTTGATGAGAAGTCAACGGACTATGGCAAAGTCACGCAAGCTAACAGAGGCAACAAGTAAATAACATTGTCCGTGATTGGCTACTGATGCGATTAAACAAACCGGGTTCCAGTCGTATCCAACGGAAAACTATTGTTTGATCTAACAAATTCTGGTTAAATTCACTTGAGTTTCCTGGTTAAATCCCTCAACGTCTTCTGGAACGAAAATGAACAGGCTCTTTGCAGGATGAACTCACTAACATTCAATATCGCCACCCAGAGCAACTTGGGAATTCATTTTCATTTTTTTTGTTCCCAAATGCAAAATGCACTTACTGGACATCGTTTCAACCTTTTTAAAATATGTATATCGTAGAATGTAGCAAGGAAAATATCACAAAACCCAATCGCAAGGATTATTAGCGTGTATGAGGGGCGTCATGCTAATTTATACAGTCCACACGCCATCAGTTATTCCAATGAAAATTGAACAACCATTAACGAGAGCTGTTTATGATGTAACATTTTAAAAACTCTTTATTACAAAACATAACGAATGATCAATAACTGTAAAAAAATGAAATAAAAGAACACAAAAAGGTCAAAAATATATAAAACCAAAATATTGTTTTGGGTACAAACAATGTGTTTGGATCATATTGTGCATACGACGGTGTTTAAGCTAGTCTATCCTGCAAATGGGTTTGCATGTATCGTCACATCCTTTATATGGCACTCAGTCAGTGGTCGAAAAGACTTCTCATTGACTGGGAGCTTCTCCAGTTCATCCAGTGTTTCAAAGCCATCTATTATCCTACAGACAAAAACATAAAAAGGATTTTATTAGTATAATAATTTTTATTATTATTTGCATATTTTTTTATGGGTTTATATACAAAAAGCCCATAAAATGCTCTGTGGGCTGCGGAAAAGTGTTGTACTCTGAGGGCTGTGTTCAAAACTAGATTCATACAGCCATATATTGCGCATGTTAGCCATTCACTTATTACCAAATATTTGTCTGGTTTCCTGGACACAAATTACATTTAGTCTTGGAACGAGATGTATTTCACATACTTTCCAAACACTGTGTACTTCATGTCCAGATGGGGCTGCTTGGCGTAGGTGAAAAAGAACTGGGAGGCGTTGGTGTTGGGACCATTGTTTGCCATGGAAACCACACCTCGCACATTATGCTGCAGAGAAGAGTGGCGCGGCTTGTAACGAACCAAAACATTTCATCCACATTACAGAGTCCAAATTCGTTCAACGTTATAGACTTAAATTCAGCTCAATGAAAGAGAAACACTCACTTTTAGGTGTTCACTAAACTCATCTTCGAACTTCCTCCCCCATATACTTGTCCCCCCTTTTCCAGTGCCTAAAGGAAACAAAACCGTAAGCCATGCTGTCAAAAAATTTAGAGGTTAGGTGTCTGTGATTGTAAGACTATACCGCATGCACATCGCACAGCTTGAAAAGATTAACCCACGATACCAAACTGAAAGCTTTTCAGTGGCTCAACTGGTTAATAGTATTGTTAAGCAGACGAGCTGTGGTTCGAGCTTTGGTACAGAGATTATCCCTAGGGTTCTACACAGTACAGAATAGAAGAAACACTGCGAACCAGGCACAGTGACAAGCATCACAGAAGCATGTCTGGCCTCTAAATGGAACTCAATTTGTGTCACTATCAATCTAACAGGTACAGTAACTGTCAGAGGGGAGTACAGCACTGACAAAAAGCAGATACACTACCGGGTTGTGTGGTCATCCCACATTGCCATCTAGAGTGCTCTGACTGTTGCTGTGGTGAAGAGTTTTGCTAATTTATTCAAATGTAAGAGCCTATTAAGCCATTGAAATGCAGCTTTCAAAACAGTGGGCTGTGCCAATGTGCCAGGATTGCGTTGAAGAACAGCTCTGATGATAAAGCTCTGATTAAGCTACCTGTGGGGTCTCCAGTCTGAACCATGAAGCCTTTGATGTTCCTGTGGAATATGCAGCTGTTGTAGAAACCACCAGCAGACAGCGCTAGGAAGTTCTGTCAAGACAATATGAGACCAATATATTGCCACAGTTGATTGAAATTACAAGGTAATATAGAACACAGTTCCGTAATACTTTCCATGGAGACCCAAGGGGTTTAAAGGCTTTTATTCCATCTTATTACTGACACACACTATTCAACTGATTACTGCTTGGTGGCATTTAGCACTATTGTGTTTGGTGTATTTTCTGGGGGGATGAGGACGACGAAAGTACCAGGCTATTAGCTAAACAGATATTATATTTAGTGTCTCTAACAGCAAGATAGCAAGTGTACATGTAGCCTTTGATACTTACCTCACATGATTTCGGGGCACGCTCACAGAACAGCTCGATTTTTATATCCCCAAGATCTGTGTGAAGCGTCACTGCCTTTAAAATTGAAAAATAAAGTTTTTGAACTTAATTAAATAATTGTACCTACCTTAGTGATAACATCGTTCAAATGAGCTTACTGCTAGCTACAGTACAGTAGATAATATTCACATTGCATTGGAGGTCAACGTTAGGGAAACGTAGCACCCTAATCTACACATAACAAAAACACTTCAACTAAAGTTGACTGGGTAAAATAATTGCGTATTCATTATATTTAATTTGTGGTTATCTTCAACAGTTTTATAGATTAAAAACGTGGCGAAAGAGGGAAATGCCTCACCATTTTAGCGCTAGAATATTAGATAGCGCGCCAGAGAAATAGATTCGACTTGCGTCGTAAACCGTATAAACGAAAGTTCCGCACTATCCGACGTTCCTATTATCGAACGTGACTGTAGGGTATTTTATTTCAATTGCAGAGATATATGGAATCCTAGGAATGACAAATATCAGTAAAAAATCATTTGACGAGTAAATTATTTAAAAGGATATAATATAAAAAAGTGTTTTATCAAGTTCTTTGCATACTATAAGCCCCCCCCCCCCAAAATAAAAATAATAACACATTTTACTCTTCCATTTATCATTTACTCACCCTTTATACTTCTCAACACCTCACTTTTACAATTTTCTCAGGCCTAAAACAATTGAATAATTTATTTATATATATTTACTCATGAGACATTTCCCATTTATACGTAGAGATATGTATTAGGTATATTAACCACCGGTGTCCACTCGAAGGTTTGGAAAGTAATTCAATTTCAACAAATAATTTGCTTTGAAAAAGCCAGACACCACTGGTTTTTGGGTTGCAGATGTAACTCACAGAGTGTAATGTTTTTTACTGCTGGGTTTCTGTCATCTTCATGAAATAGGTTTTTTATTGATAGTCATGAAGTAATAGAGTGGGTTGTTATTATTAGACCTGTGTCGTTGTACTAGAATCTCAGTAAGCAGATAGATTTGAAGAGCATTTGGAAAGTATACAAACACCTTAAATGTTTCCAAACTTTGTTGCATTATTTTAAAATTGATTACATATTTTTTCCTAATCAATCCATTCACTATATCCCATAATTATGAAGCAAAAACAGGTTTTCCGAAATGTTAACACATTTCTATATAAAACAAAAACAAATTAACATAAGTATTCAGATCCTTTGTGATGACACTCGAATTTAAGCTCAGGTGCATCCTGTTTCCATTAATTATTGTTGAGATGTTTTGACAACTTCATTGGTGTCCACCTGTGTATTAAAAAGATTGGACAGGCCCCACAGTAAACAACGCATGTCACAGCAAAAAACAAGCAGTGAGTTTGAAGGGATTATCTAGAGTGCCTAGAAAGTATTATGTCCAGGCTTAATACTTGAAGGGTACCAAAACTTTTGTGCAGCTTTAAAGTCCATAGACTAATGGAGGGCCTCGGACTAATTTTTTCATATGTAACACGTCAGTAGGGCTTGATATAATTTTCAGGAGTGAATATCTGGTAGGCTAAGTTCTTGTTCAAATTCCAAACATAAGATTTCAGAACATTAAAAAGTGGAAAAGACACTGGATAAGATGGCAAAATAGTCTTCAGAATTGTTAATGATTATATTTTAGGGGACCCTCCAAGAGTCATAGATTATTTCAAATCCTGCCCACTAACATTCTTGTTACATCTGGAGGCCTGGCAAAACTGAAGAATTGTGGCAAAGGGCCTTGGACAGGGAGGTGACCGATGGTCACTGGAGAGGGCAAAGGGAATTGCTGTGAAGACTGTGGAGTTCATGTGTGGAGATAGGAGAACCTTCCAAAAGGACATTCAAATCTGCAGCAATCCACCAAATAGGCGTTTATGTAGAGTGGCCAGACGGAACACACTTCTCACTACAAGAAAACATAACAGACCGCTTGGAGTTTCTCAAAAGG
Source organism: Esox lucius (assembly GCF_011004845.1). Taxonomy (NCBI): domain Eukaryota; kingdom Metazoa; phylum Chordata; class Actinopteri; order Esociformes; family Esocidae; genus Esox; species Esox lucius. Next base: position 9,531,237 of record NC_047581.1, on the reverse strand, counting down.
CACCTAAAGGACTGACACACCATGAGAAATACAATTCTCTGGTCTGATGAAACCAAGATAATCCTCGATGCCATGATTCATGTCTGTAGAAAACCAGGCACTGCTTATCACCAGGCCAATACCATCCCTAAGATGAAGCATAGTGGTGTACATATATAATGCTGTGGGGATGTTCTTTAGAGGCATGGACTGGGAGACTAGTCAGGATCAAGGGAACAGGGAATGGAGCAAAGCACAGACATACTCTTAATGAAAACCTCCAGATTGCTCAAGACCTTAGACAATGACCCTAAGCACACAGCCAAGACAACTCTGGAGTGGCTTCGGGAAAATTCTGTGAATGTCCCTGAGTAGCTCAGCCAGAGCCCGGACCCAATCGAAGACCTCTGGAGAGCTGAAAGTGGCTGTGCAGCAACATTCCCTACCCAACTCTACACGACTTGAGAGGATCTGCAGAGAACAACGAGAGCTACTCCAATAATGCAGGTGTGCCACACTTCTAGCGTCAGACCCAAGAAGACAAAGGGCTAGAATTACTGCCAAAGGTGATTTAACAAAGTACTGTATGAAGGGGTCTGAATATTTAGGTAAATGTGTATCTCGGGGGGGGGATACACATTTACCTAAATATTCAGACCCCTTCATATAGTACTTTGTTAAATCACCTTTGGCAAATCACCAAGTATTTACTTGGTCATTGTGGATTATCTTGTGTAACAGAATGTGGAACGAGTGAAGGGGTCTAAATACCCTCTGAATGCTATGTAGAAGGTCATTACGCTAACAGTCTGTGAACAGCTGGACGTGCCTGGAACACCTCCCTTGGGAGACGTCCTGGGGGCATCCTTAACAGATGCCTGGCTTTACTCCGAGATGCCTGACTCTACAGTGGCTCTACTCCGAGTTCCTCACGGTTCTCTCTCTAAGAGAGAAGCCAGCCACCCTTCTGAGAAAACCCATTTCAGCCGCTTGTACTCGCGATCTAGTTATTTCGGTCATGACCCAGCCTTCATGACCATAAGTGAGGGTAGGAATGAAAATGGACCGGTATATCGAGAACTTTGCCTTCTGGCTCAGCTTTCTTTTCGTCACAACGGTGCGGTAAAGCGAATTCAATACCGCCCCTGCTGCTACGATTCTCCGGCCAATCTCCCGCTCCATTGTCCACTCACTCGCGAACAAGACCCCGAGATACTTGAACTCCTTTACTTGGGGTAACACCTCATTCCCTACCCGGAGGAGGCACTCCATCGGTTTCCTGCTGAGAACCATGGCCTCAGATTTAGAGGTGCTAATCCTCATCCCAACCACTTCGCACTTGGCTGCAAACCGGTACAGTGAGTGCTGAAGGTCACAGACCGATGATGCCATCAGGACCACATCATCCGCAAAAAGCAGCAATGAGATCCCCAGCCCACCGAACTGCAACCCCTCCCCACCCGACTACGCCTCGATATCCTGTCCATAAAAGTTACAAACAGGATTGGTGACAAAGCGCAGCCCTGGCGGAGGCCAACCCCCACCTGGAATGAGTCCAACTTACTACCGAGAACCCAAACACAGCTCTCACTTTGGACAAACAGAGATTGGATAGCCTTCAGAAGGGACCTCCTCAACCCATACTCCCGCAGCACCTCCCACAGTATCTCCCGGGGGACTTGGTCATACGCCTTCTCCAGATCCATAAAACACATGTATGGGCATATTCCCAGGATCCTTGCAAGAGTAAAGAGCTGGTCAAACAACCGACCAGGACGGAATCCGCATTGTTCCTCTTCAATCTGATGTTCGACTATCTGCCAAACCCTCCTTTCCAGTACCTTTGAGTAGACTTTCCCAGGGAGGCTGAGAAGTGTGATACCCCTGTAATTGGCACACACCCTCTGGACCCCCTTTTTGAACAGGTGGAACCACCACCCTGGTCCACCACTCCTTTGGCACTGTCCCCGACTCCCACGCAATGTTGAAGAGGCGTGTCATCCAAGACATCCCCTCCACACCCAAAGCTTTCAACATTTCTGGACGGATCTCTTCAATCCCCGGAGCTTTGCCACTGTGGAGTTGTTTGACTACCTCAGTGACTTCTGCCATGGAAATTGACGATGCTTCCCCATCAGCCTCCAGCTCTGCCTCCACTATAAAGGGCGTGTTAATGGGATTTAGGAGTTCCTCGAAGTGTTCCTTCCATTGCCCAATTACCTCCTCAGTTGAGGTCAACAGTGTCCCATCCTTACTGTACACAGCTAGGATAGTTCCCCGTTTTCCCCTCCTGAGGTGGCAGACGGTTTTCCAGAAGCACCTTGGTGCAGACCGAAAGTCCTTCTCCATGGCTTCCCCAAACTCCTCCCACACCCATTGTTTTGCCTCTTTCACAGCAGAGGTCGCAGCCCTTCGGGTCCATCGGTACACTGCAACCGTCTCCGGAGTCCTCCGGGATAACCTATCCCGGAAGGCCTCCTACTTCAGTCGGACGGCTTCCCTGACCACCAGTGTCCACCAGGGTGTTCGAGCGTTACCGCCCCTTGATGCACCTAAGACCTTTAGACCACAACTCCCCGCCGCAGCTTCGGCAATGGAGGCTTTGAACATCGACCACTCAGGTTCAATGTCCCCAACCTCCACAGGGATGCCAGAAAAGCTCCTCCAGACATTCCCAGTTCACCCGAACTAGCCGTTTGGGCTTTCCCAGTCTGTCCAGAGTCTTCCCCCACCCCCTGACCCAACTCACCACCAGATGGTGATCGGTTGACAGCTCCACCCCTCTCTTTACCCGAGTGTCCAAAACATGCGGCCTCAGATCCGATGACACGATCACAAAATCAATCATCGACTTTCGGCCTAGGGTACTCTGGTACCAACCAGGACCTGACATTCTTATAGACTGTCCTTACGGTCAGAGCCATGGAGGAGGAGAAAAAAAGGCAGAGTCTAATCAGAAGAAGGAGGAGGGGTTGAGGAGGATGGAGGAAGTGTTTAGGAGGAGGGAGGAGGCTCTGGAGAGGGGAGAGATTCTGGATATGAGAAAGGAGTTGACAGATTAGATGAGCCATGTGGTGGAGGAGTGTAAGAAGGTGGAGATGGCAAGAATGGAGGTGGAGAAGAGGGAGGTGCAGGTGGAAAAGAGGGAGAATCAGGAGAGAGAGTGAACAGATAGACCTGCAGTTCAAGTCCCTAAAACAGGAAAGGATGGTTGTCAGGGAAAAGATGGAGAAGATCAAGATATTCCAGGGAATGTCCAAATCCCTGGACATTAAGAAGCAGAGATCGAGCGGTTCTGGAGAGAAAGAGGCTAGTGAGTAGCAGGAAGTCATGAATGAAAGATAAATTGCAAAGTGATGTTCAGGAGTAGAAAGATATATAGCCAATTATAGCTTTGTTTGTGATTGTTATTTTGCTTTTAACTTATATGATGTTATCTTTGTACATGACCAACTTTGAGCATGTTCAATGTTGGGAGTAAGACATTTTTCACTTATATTATTTGACTAAATAGTATTATTTTGAAATACTTTTCAATACTTGAGTATGCTTGTTTGGCTCAATGGACCAATAGAATAGTTGATGGAATTGTATGCCCTCCCCTCCAAGTCGGATAAAGCAAACACTCATTGTCCCTCAGATCAAAAAACAGAAAAACAGGTCAGAGGCCATTCAGAAGAAGTAGGAGTTGATAAGGGTTGAGGAGTTTAAGAAGAGGGACAAGCAGGTGATGATGAAAAGTATAGAGGTGGCAAACATGGAGCAGAGGGAATTGCAGGTGGGGAGTAGGGAGAAGGCTGCAGGGAAAGGAGAGAACCTTATCAGGAGAGAGAAGGAGCAGACAGACCTTCAGTTCAAGTCCCTAGAATCAAAAGGCTGTCAGGGAAGAGATGGAGAAGACCAAGACCTGGGCGGAGGAGGTAAAGGGAGAAGAGGTGGAGAGGTTCAGACAGCAGCTGGTGAAAGACGAGAGGGCAGAGCAAAATGCTGTGAAGATGGAGAACGAGAATGAGAGGCTGAGGAGGTTGAGAGAGGAGGTTGAGACGAATTGAGGGTGTGTGGAGAAAGACGGAGGAATCCTATGGAAGGAAAGGCTAAAAATCAGCAGGCTTGGGCAGGAGTCATTGATCCAAAGGTGGAAAGAGGAAGATGCTCTGGCAAATCAAGCACAACTCCTGGACAATAAGTTGGGAGAGATCGAAAAGGTGAGAAGGTCTTCGAGGTCAAGGAGAGAGAGGCCTTAGTTCAAGAGTTAAAAAGAATGTTGAGTAGCAGAAAGTTGAGAATGAATAATAAATTGCACGGTGACAGTTAAGGATTAGAAAATGGTATAGACAATTAACACATTGTTTTTTTCTGCTCGTGACGGGCTATTGTAACCCACTCCTCTTTCCCATAGAATCTCATAAGAATCTCATATGAGTAAAACAAACACCATCCTCTACCCTCCTCCCTTCTTCGCCGACTCTTTTCTGTCATCTCCTCACCTACTCTTTTCTCCTCCCCTCCCAACAATTCCAAAATAAACTATTTAGATTTGCATAGAAAATTTGGTTTGTGTTCACTTTAAATAGATATTCATTTTAGTAGATATTCATTTTAGACGGACTTGTTGGTCTTGTTCTACAAAATGTAGTCAGTTTCTACAAAGTAGATGTCTAGTTGGCCTGGGACCTTTAGCGTAGTACTTATTGAGTTTGTTAATTTTAATAGTCTATTTAGTCACCAATAACCCGAGACATCATTAGTGGCAGTATGTCACTGTTCTAGGTTCTGAGGAGTTACGGTCAGGAAAACACAGCTTGGAGGTGGATGTGGGGGACCATCCTGACTGGAATATAAGTGTGGCTATATTCCAGTCAGTCAATGGACTTGGGAGGTATGGGCATCCTCTGAATATGGTTTCTAGACAATTTTAACGAGTAATGGTCAATATTTGGCAGGGCGTGAGACCCCCACTTTGAAGCGGACACCATAGAACAGCAGAGTCCAACTGGACACCACAGCAGGGAGGTGTTTTTTTCTAAACCAAAAGACATAACACACCTCTACACTCATAAAGACCAAATTTTTTAAAAGGCTAGTGATGCCATCCATCCTGAGATATACAAATCGACCAATCAAATGTGTCTCCGACAATGATGTGGTGCTGATAAGGCTTGTGTGCAAGTGTGTGTATACCTAAAAAGCCTATTCTAGTGTCAACATGTAGGCTTAATAATGGTTAAGTTGTGACTAACTAATCTACAAATAATGTTATTATATATGATGCTATGAACGATAATATATTATAATTCATCACACATAAAGTACAATTAGAGCCAGATCACATTAAAAACTTAAAGCAATGGTTCGACCTAGATTCATACTTGGGTGAAGTTGCTTACCTTGAGTTGTTCATGAAAGCCTGTTTCTGCTCGGTGCACAGTTTCAGTTCATGAGTTTAAACGATACTTATAGTGCTAAGTTAATCCTGGGGCAGAGGTGAATAATAACTTGTGAAAAATAATGTTTGCCTTCAATAACAATTCTGTGTAAGTGGAATTTCACCCAAATATTAATCCAGGTCTATCTCTTCATTGTGGTTGTCGTGGTCCTGCAGTTAAAGAGGCATTCAACAGTTTTAGTATTATTTCAGTAAATAGTGACAGTGGTTGATGTATTACAAGATAAAATCCAATATTCATTGCTATATTCTCACCTAATTAAATGAAAGCAAATTGATTCAGGATACAAACGGTAAAAACGAGACCAACATGTGCATAATTACATTTATTATACTGTAATTTCATAACAAGAATGAAGGAGTAAAGGAGAAAAGGTAGGGCGATAACGATGCATTAAGATTTGACACAACTACATTGGGAATAAATCTACGACTTTCCTCATCTAGTTAATTCAAGTGAGGAACAGAAAAACAACTGTTAAATTCTGATGAAATACAGGTGAATACACAGGAGACATAAATGGTCATGTGTGATGTACGATTTCAGATTTATTTTTTCTTCAAAGTTCGACATATAAATTCGAACCATCAATTAATATTAAATATTATATTAAATCCTAATACAACTAGAAAATAATGTTTAAAAAAATATAGAAATATAAAAAATGTGTGGTATAACAACTGTGTAAAATAAAATACTGAGTGGAATAAAAACAAAAGTAGGCAATTTATGCAGAAAAAAATGCAAAGATAAAACAATGTCCATTTCCTGAGGTTTAAGTGTACTGCACTGATAGCTGTCAACACTGAAGAAAAATGGGTCTAAACCTATCTTAATATTCAGCAGAAAATTGCTTGCATTGAGTTTACCACTCCATTATGCTACCCAATTCAGAAAACATCAATATGAAATCAACATGTTGACCAATCAAAAAAAAAGTAATTGCTTCAACAAAATTGATTTAGCTAGGTTTGTGAGTACATGTAAGAAATAAAATCCAAACACCTCATTATAGGTAATTGTCTAGTGTTTCCAGATTTCTATGAAATATGATCTACAATTAATAACAAGATGACTGATATAGCTTTCCTTCCCAAAAATGCAATTTCATTAGGTGTCTTAAAGGGAATGAGCAATTATTTTCAAACGACTAGTTTGAGATTTTCTTTTGCGATTACTTTACGTGATTTTACGTGTAGGCCACAAATACTATTTGAAAACAGAAAAATTACTTTTAAAAGTGAGATTTTCACTGGACAGTTACTTTAAATAGTTTTATCTGTGCTCTGAATTCAGTTTCCATAATGAACGAGATACAAGGAGACACACCTTGAAGAATCACACTTGATTAGGAGCGGGACTCATCTAGGGCTGTTAGACTAGACAGAGATTCCTTCTAGTCCAGCAATGAAAACCTCTTCAGAGAAAATATGTTGAGATGAAATGCTTCCTAGACCAGGTTTTGGCCCCTACTGTTGGAACTGTCTCACTTTCTATGGATTTCTACAGGTGTATATATAGGTACATACTTCCATCAAAACATAACAAAATATGAAATTAGAGCTGATTGTCAATGTTAGCATAGCACTGCTGAGGAAATTAGGCTGCACAATGACAGAAGTACACTGCACACTGTATTATTTGTGCATTTGCCTAACTGAGGCTGTCCTCTTAGTATACATAAGATGATTTCATCCATCAAGTGTAATATACGTATATATTTTCATAAAACCCTTTCTTATTCTCATCCCTTCCAATGTTCAGGCATACCATATTTAAATAATCCCGTTACTGGGTGATCATACGGTAGTAAGCTTTGACCAGAAGAAACACACATTTCACACTAGCAAATAGTGACACGCAATGCCAAGTTCACCCATCATTACTATGATGTATTTGTTGTCCTTCAGTCATTAGACCACTGTGCATATTTGGTTCATCTTTTTGTTCATCCACTGTTCATTGTCACTGTGAGATAATGGTGATTTTGTGATAAAAAGCAGACTCCTTTTATGCACGCGTCGACCAAACATTTTGAAGCCAGGAATCATTGCATCATGCTCACTGAGCCAAACCTGGAAAAGCCAGCCAGACATTAGTTTTTTCTCCAGAAGAACATTATTATTGACTTTAGTCCACAGAAACAGAAATTGAAAACAAATGGTTGTCAGATTAATATGAGCAAAATTGAATGATTTGAAACAAATGGCACCCCTACAACACAATATACAGGGAGCCATTCTGGACACACTATATCATTCTTCTCCACGGAGTCGTAAAAAGGTCTCTATTCAAACCCATGAAACAGTAGGCAACTGGTAGCATATGGCACCTAGACAAAGGTCCTTAATTCTGGAAATGACAAAAAAAGAAATTTAATTAACAAGATCCCTGTCCATAGTTATGGTTATGCTTTACTGAAGTAGTGAAACTGTACATTGACAGTCAGGGTAAAGGACAGACGGGATTCAACTTGTTTATGTAATTTCCTTGATTGTAGTATATGGTTACTACAAATCTACTAGTTAAGCACACTGCAAAATATATTGATTTGAGCCTGCAGACAGAAATAACATTCTTTCTATTGGAATATAGGCATAGCTAACCATTTACTGAAATAGTCCACCTGTCTTATCCCCAGCAACCTAGCGATGAAATGCGAAGCTGGTTCTTTTTGCATTTCACCATTCAATTTCAGATTCACTTCAAATAAGGTCTGTGTTACGTTTAAGCTTATGCTGACTCCGTATTTGATAACTATGTAAATATCTTCAGGACAAGGTGACGTTTGTGAATATGTATGCATCATTTCACTCTACAAAAACATAATTGGCTAAATACAGGTGAATATATTCATAAATTCAACTTGCCCTATATGTATTTACAGTAAACAAAGCACAGAGGGGAACTTGAAACACAGACTCTTTTTTTGAATTAGTTCTAGAAACTACCCATAGAAATAATGGTGTAAAAATGCAAACAACCGCTTTTCATGTTTTGTGGGAATTGTGGTTTTATGGTTTTATGGGAATTGTGACCCATACTATTTCAGTCAATAATGGCATATTGTTGCACACACATTTTTTTTATCCCTGATAACGTAACTATGAAATTAACTTATTTTAAGGCATAATATCTGAAACAATGCCCATCTTTCCTTACAGTGACCTCAGTCCAATAAATGTAGAGGACACAATGCCACAATTTCAGTAAAGATTTTCCCCACCAAACAAAAGCAGCATATTTCAGTTCTTAATGCCAAGACGATAAAGATAATTTACTGTTAAAATAAACCCGTCTTGTCTATTGATCAATGTAGAAAGCACTAGGTTATTCCTCAAATGCCCGTTGAGTCTGATAAGCAACAGTGTTATGGTTTTGTTTGTTTCTCTATAAAGCATTCTAAATAAATGTTAGTCAGTGAGCAAAGTAACACTCATAAGAGTATTTCAACTCTATGAATCTTGCTAGGAGTGGAACAGTCCCTTTGACATTTTCCCCACCTTTTCTTATCTGAAATTCTCATGTTGTGCACACGTCAGAGTAATGAGCACAGGACCGAACTAGGGACAACAAAAATATTTTCCACTGGTTAAACGTTCACAGTCCTTGCTACATTAAATCTCTCATGGCATAGCAAATATTATTTATAATAAAGTGTGCTTGAAGGAACTTTGAACCCTCCGAAATGAAAAGGTTTGACCCTGCCTAACACTTAAACTGTTCACCAATGTTTTGGGGGCAGATGACATTCAGTAAAGACCTTTTCTTAACGTAGTGACAGTTCAAGCAAATTGAACCAACCCAAAGCCTACAGGCTATAGATTGTTTGTTTTAGACCACACTAAATAGCCTATAGGCACACTTGATATTTCGTGCCCAGCGGAGCACGGAGATGCAGGGTGCAATCGGGCACATGTTGAGATATTATAAACAACTTTTAAAAAAATGAGAAAAATGTGAATTTCAATTGAAAAACATATACAACCCTCCCGTGGACTAGATAAAAAAAGAAATACTGAAATGGAAAAAGGACTTCCCTCTCTTCATCCGTGTTCCCTTTCTGTAAACACGGAAACCATTGTTTAGCACCCATCGATAGAAAATCGAGATTAAGGGTGGAACACTGTCTAGGAATATATAAGTGGATTACTAAGGGATATGACAGGATAATATACCCTGTCTGAATGACAAGAACACTGCCTGCCTGCAGAAAAAGCATCTGCTGGCTAATTATTCAAGTCTTTCCTCTTCCAAAAATGTAGCGTTAGCATCTTTTTTGAAATGTCACATGCAACAGTCGAAATTACATCTCAAATTCTCTTATTTAAAGCACACACATCTGGTAACATTAACAGCTTCTCATTAATGCCCCTGTTAAAATTTTGTTTAAAACTATACCAATGTAGACTTAAAACAACAATCTGGATAAAATAAGTAACATGGCGACAGGACGGTAGAGTCGACACCCCTGAAGGGCAGCCAGGCAGAAGAGCACACTCAGAATAAGCAGGGCTAGCTCCGTTGGGGAGCTATCTGGGTCCGCGTGGTCCTCCCCGTCCTCCGGGCTTGTGTCTCGCATCCGCTTCGACGGAGTTCGCGTTCAGCTCTTTACGACCGCTCAAGCCGTCTCCTTGTCCACCTTCCACAGCTGCTCCTTCACCTCGGTGGGCAGGGTGTTGAACAGGTCCTCCTCGACCACCAGGCCTGTCCTCTTCAGCTGCCTGCAATCCCCCAGCTCCACGGGCAGACACTCCAGCCTGTTCCCCCTCAGCTCAAGCTGAGTGAGCCCGGTCAGCTCCCCAAAGCGCGACGGCAGAGACGTCAGGCAGTTGTTCCCCAGGTTCAGGGTACGGAGCTTCTTACACTGGAACAGCTCGTTGGGCAGGGTCTCGATCTGTGTGGAGGGTAAGCGGGTTTGTCACGTGGATTTGACACAAACGCTGCAGTGGTTTTTCAGACAAACAAAAAGCCTTGGGTGTGTAAACAACCTAGTTCCACCACACACTAACGGACCTGATCAAGCAGATGAAATGCAAATCAGTGTTCTCAGAGACACTCTAAACACGGATACGGATAGGAATTAATGCAAAATATATACGTATATTTTCGGTACTTGCCCCCCGTGGAAATCAAACCCACAACCCCCGGCGTTGCAAGCAACATGCTCTACTGAGCTACAAGGTACTTGGGAATGGTATCCAAAACCCTCAAGCGTTTAGTACAGAAAACGAATGCTGAAATATGAAAAGCACTCACTCGGTTCGCTGTGACAGCTAGGTACTGGAGGTTCTGGAGGTACCCCACGTCCGCTGGGATGTAGGTGAGGTTGTTGTGGCTCAGATCCAAGAACCGCAGCTTACGACAGTAAAACAGCTGGCTGGGGATCTTATCGATTTTGTTCCTGTTCAGATAGAGCCTCTCCAGGTTATTAAGTGTGCCAATCTGGATGGGAATGTAGGCGATCTGGTTGTACCAGAGTTTAAGGCAAACCAGTCGGTGCAGGTGCTGGAAACTGATGATCTCCTCAATGGTCTTCAGGTTGTTGTCCTTAAATTATGACACAAATAATACAATTTATTTGCTCATGCATTTTGCAAAGCACCCAGAGAATGTTTCATCTCGGTCTTAAAAACTATTCCTAAGAATATTTCCCATTGAGCATGGACTTGAATTCATGAATAAAATTAAACCACTTTACATTCAAATCAATGAATAAAAACAAGAATGTCAAACAGAGTCGGTGTGAACACCCAAAACACCACACTGAACTGAACAAAATGCCTTGGCTGACTGACCTTAAGGTCAATCTCCTGCAGGTTGTGCAGGCTGAAGATGGAGTGCGGGATGCGCTCTAGGTCACAGCGGATAAGCTCCAGCTCAGTCAGGTTTACCATCTTCTTCAGGCTGTTGAGCACCATCAGCTTGGTGCCCTCGTTGTTGACCGACAGCTTCTGGAGGTGCACCCCCACATCCGTTACCACCTGAGGTAGCTTGGTCAGGTTGCTCTTCAGCCGGAGAACCTGGACGACGATGACAGTGAACATGGATTTCATTCGTATAGTGTTTGTGTAACCTTAAAGGAACCTCAACATGCTGTTAATTGCTGTTTTAACATGCATAGTAGATAAAATAGTAGATAAATAGTAGATAATAGTAGATAAAAAAAGGCCTGGTGTATAAGGACTATTCATGAGTAGGCTGAACTGTTACTGCAGATTTTACCTTGAGCCTTTTCAGCTCCCGTAGCCCATCAATAACAATATATCGGTTGTTCTCTGCGCTCAGGTTCCCGGTCAGATGCAGCTCGCTCAGGTTCTTCAAACTATAGATCCACAGAGGGATCTCCTTGATATCCGTGAACTTGATGTGGAGGGACTTGAGGTTCTCCCTGAGGAAGGCCAGAGCCGGGGCCTCGATCTTGGCCGGGGTGTGGTACAGCCACATCTCCTTCAGGTTGACCAGCTGGGCGATGATGGGAGGGATTGTGATGTCTGGGATGAGCTCCAGCTTCAGCACCTAGTATAATAACAACCAGAATAACTAGGTATGAACCTTACCAGTAGAGTTACTGGGGCCTGCTTTTACTCTTTGATGAACAATTGAAAATGTTAAGTTAGGATGAAATGAACACGTGAAACAAAATTGCTTTGGTCTCTCTAGCTTCAACAGTTCAGGAGATAACGTTTAAAGGGAAATTAATGGTAATTAATATGGTCACAGTTGACACACTTAAGAATAGTAAGTTAGGTGAGTTTAAACGTGTGAAATAAAATGGGTTTGGTCTCTCTAGTTTAACTGGTCCAAGACATACTGGTTTAGGGTTAACTGACACTTGTTATACAAATTAATGCACGCTAATCGTCATATGCTAGTTTATCTTTTCTCATTAAAATCACACCCTGACAATAACTCAAATTTGCAAATGTTCTCCATATTTTGTAACATTATCAGACTCCTATTCAGAGTCAGTTACAGTAATGAGTTCATACATTTTCATTCTGACCTCCAGTGGAAATCAAACCCACAAGGTGCTGTGCTCTACTAACTGAGCTACACAGGACTCTCCCAAAGTTGCTACAGCGTGGGCATTCAAATCTAGATACGAAGGCAGGGATAACTTTTCCTACTACCTCCAGCTCCATCAGGTCAAACACGGTGTCTGGAATTCCGCTGAGCATGAACAGGTGCAGCTCCAGTTTCTCCTGGGAGTTCTTGGTGATCCTCTGCCTCAGCTTGTCCAGGGTCCACTCGTTGTTCAGGTTAAGCTGGCGCAGCTTGTTCTCGCTCACCTCGGACAGGAAAACGGCGAAGCGCTTGGAGTACAGTGGGTCATACTGGTCGATCATGTGCAGCATGAAGGCGAAGTCATTCTTCACGTCCGGTATGTCGCTATAGCTGCTCTCCTCTCGTATGGACTCGAAGGAGTACTTCTTAAGTGAGCGGCGCAGCATCCAGGAGAGGGTGTAGACACAGATGAAGCCATACACTGCCACCAGGCTGATGTAGAAGCAGGCGAGGATCTTGAACAGCGTGGCCAGTGGGTGAGCGCACCGGTACATCCTGTAACCCGTGAGGCTCTCAATGTTCACGCTGCAGTCTACGCTGAACTGGATGTTGTGCACGTAATAACCCGTGTAGCAGATGATCAGAATGAACTTGATGACTTTGATTATGGTCTGCCGGATGTAGAGCCTGTACACGATGTCCCCCTCTTCCACGTGCAAGCGGAACTTCTTCACTTTTTCAAACAGGGCCTTGGCCTGTTCGCCTTCTTTCTTGTCCAGGACGCCGGTCTCGGTGCGATCCACGATACCCTGCTCCAGGCGTGACTTGGTCCTCTGGAGCATGGGGACGCTGGCCTCCACGTCCTCGCTGACGCTTGACGCCTTCTTGTCCATAGAGCCATTCATCTTCATGGGCTTGGGATCGCTCTCCTCCACCACTGTCTCAGACAGGGCCCGGGTGGTCCAGGGAGAGTCGAAGCACTTCAGCAGAATCGACACAAAGTGCTCCAGTTTGGAGCTGGTCCGGGGGAACTTGAACCAGAAGTTGCTGCACGCCAGGAAGATGAGTGTGTGCAATAGAACTAGGTAGGGGAAGTACTTGGCAAACCAGTGCAGGCGGTTCTCGTAGCAAACGGCATCTACGTAGTTGTACTGGTGCCGGTCCAGATTGTATTGGATCCCTTTGGGCTCCAAAAACAGCGGGGCCGACAAAGATGCGTTGAAAGACCTCCTGCAGGTCTGGTTGACCACCCACTTGCAGGGCAGGCAAATCATCTTGTCCTGGGTGACCTGCAGTGAAGAGAACAGTTTGTTCAGAGACAGTTACATTAAACTTTACTGTGAACACGATGTGAATTCCTAGGAGTGTGAAAATGAGGTGTTCGCTCACTGACCTGCAGCGTCCCCCCAAACACAGCGATCATGAGCATGACGATGGAGATATAATCGGTGAAGACGTCCCACCATGGTTTTAGGATGCGGTAGGCAGGCTGGCAGTCTACGAAGTAACGCAGCTCAGTGATGGGGATCATGGTTTAGCTGGGAGGACGAGAGAGGTAGGACAGTCAATGTTTCTGACCGTGCTTGTCAAAACGCAGAAGAGCAGCAACTTTCTAAAATAACTGTAACTGAGAAGTGTGGGCTCTTCAGCCGTTTTTTAAATATGATACGGGGTCCAACGCTAACTTTTTTTCTCAATGGCCTTGTCAGGCCAGTTGGTCTGAAATCTACTGGCCTGGACTGTATTCTTACTGGCCCGAACTGAATAAAATAAATACAAATCAAATTTTATTTTATAGATATATAGTATGTAGATATCATAATCAGAATAATGATTTATACCACAGATTTGTATGTGATATGAGACAAACTGATTAAAGCAATTGCTGTTTTTATAAATATGATGCAATACACATCATTACTTTTTCATTAATGGTTATCAAAATATTTAGCTACTATAAATATCTTCATCTTTTCATGAACATGCTTGCTTATTTGATGTGACACAAAAGCATGAAAATAAAATAATTGAATTCATATATTTATAATTATAATAATAATAATAATAGTAATGATAATAGATTTAATTTAAAGCGCTTTTCACAGACTCAAGGACACTGTACAAGGGAAGTGGACAAGAGATACAAGACACAAACAATCAGAGGATAAGAAGAATGGAGTCAGACAGGGCCACTGCCATGATGATGAAATGTTCATGTCTGAACAGATGGGACTTTAGCCAGTGAATTTTTTCAAGAGTGGGAGTGATATGGTCCCAGCGTTTAGATGGGGGAGGATCCTGGCGGCAGAGTTTTGTGCATATTGAAGACGGTTCAGGCCCTCCTTGGAGACACCAACCAGGACCCCATTACAGTAGTCGGGGCAGGAGGTGGCAAATGCATGAATGAGGGTTTCGGCAGAGGTATCGGAGAGAATGGGGCGGAGATAGGAGATGGTTTTAAGATGGAAGAAAGCAGACTTGGTGACTGAGTGGATATGGGGTTCCAAAGAAATAATTTGGTCGAGTAGGACCCCAACCTTCAGAGAGGGGCAGATGGAGCTACCGTCAATGGTGAAGACAAGATTAGGGGTCGTGTGAGGGACCATGAGTTCTGTTTTATTGCTGTTGTGTTTGAGAAGGTTGATGATGATACAGTCTTTAATTTCAGAGAGGCAGGAGGTGAAGTAGGGGGAGGTAGGGCAGCAGAGGGTTTGGTGTGAAGGTAAATGTGTGTCATCTGCATAGGATTAGAAGTTTAGGCCATGATTCCAGATTATCTGACCCAGGGGGAGGAGATAGATAATGAACAGTAACGGGCCCAGTACCGAGCCCTGAGGGACCCCTTGTTTGCCAGGTAGTGGATGGGACTTTGACCCCCCCAAGAGCCAAAAAAACAACTTATTATTAAGGGCCACTAAATTTATGGTAAAAAATATATTGCAATACAGTACTTGCACTAGTTGGTTGACTGGCTTCTTGTGTGTCACTGCAAGTAAGCACTTAGGCAGGCATTGTTAACATGACAAGTCATGTCCTTATGGTTTCTCTATCCGGATTCAACAGACTATGTCGTGGACGTAGTCCGTGAATGGTTTCTCCCTCTTTTACAACATGATAGGTGGTCGTAATACGTTTTTCCTTTTGGCAACGCTCCACCTCATTAATTCGGGGCAGGCAGACGTTCATTGATGCAGTCGTGGGGTTGTCTCCAGCCTGTTTGGCCGCAACACACACATCATGCTG
Organism: Esox lucius; assembly: GCF_011004845.1. Lineage (NCBI taxonomy): Eukaryota > Metazoa > Chordata > Actinopteri > Esociformes > Esocidae > Esox > Esox lucius. Next base: position 9,515,560 of record NC_047581.1, on the reverse strand, counting down.
CAGGAACATAAGAGCAGGTTTTCGGTTGTTCGTTCCCTTAATAAACAACCCTGCCTTATTGGCTTTCAGGAACGTCAGTTTGTGTCCCTTGCCATTATTGTTTTCGACACATGGAACCTATTCTTTCCAAGAAAACAAAAACGAGCTTTGCCTCATACGATAGCCTACCATACCATACCATTTTTGTCCACAGGCCCGACGTTAGGTCTTACTGGCCCCGGGCCAGCGGGCCATCGTTAATGTTTAACCCTGTCTGATAACATTAAAATACGTTTTTTTTTTTTTTATTATGGTACACAAAGATCTTGAAACAGATTACAGCAAATCTACTGTCCTTAAAGATTTCCATAGCTTCCCTTTGGAATTAGGCTAGATGGAATAAAGCATCCTGAATTAAATGAATGAGACAGAAATCAATGGCATAACGATCGCAAAGGACATGTAACAGAAAAATACTAAACGGTTCACTTGAAAGGTGTACCGCACTAGAGTTTGCTTTGCTATTTGATATCACCATTTTAAAACAGGCCTAATTAATCTACATCTCATAGGCAGATATTAGATAGCACTTGGTATTACACAGGCCAACACACACACTATGTTTCCTATGATTAAAGACAGGTTTGCTGTAATGAAATTCATCTGCAGGTGGATTAAGTATTTAAGTGTGTGGTCCACGTAAATCTCTTTAAATATGAAGAAACACTTGGGGAAAGCTGGCAATGATCCAAGTTGGCTAATAAAATTATGTTGTTGTTGTTTTTTTTTATTAAATGCAGTGCGAACCGAATAGTGAGACGTAACAAAAGCTCTAGGCACGGTAGTTGGCAGTGTAGTGAATCAAAATTTAGAACATTCCAGAATAGATAAGAATACCAGACTGAAAAGCAAAGATGTTTAGTCTTTCCTATGCCCAGTATTCTATAGGCCTTCTCGTACTACATTGTTCAAAGCCCTGGGCTATCTTAGCCCCAGGCTAAGACTGGCCCTGCGCTAGCTTAGCCTGTGTTCACACAAGACTTCGTGAACCCTAGGCTAAGGATTCACACTTGTATTCCTAAGCACTGGGCTAACGGACAAATACGACACACTACCATTTCACATTATATGATATGCTACAAACGTTACGTTCTCTCCGGCATGCGAATAATGTTACCGTGGCCTACATCACTAACAAATGATCAATGTTACGCTACCGCGATTTAATTAACGACTTGACATCGGTTAATCAATATGCCCACCCTGTCCGTATTTGCTTGGGCAATTTTGTTAAAACTATGCAAAGAAAGAGAAAAACGTTAGTCAACCTTCATTCTTACGACTTATTTGCTAGATTTATGTCCAAATAAAGCTGAAATAACTACTTCGCAAAGATTTGGCAGCTATAGTGAAACGACATAAGTTTGCAGAGTGAAAGAACCAAAACAGACGCATCTGTTAGTAACGGCGCGAGTCACGACCGTATGTAAATTAAGTGAAAGGGTAGATTTTGTGATTGGTCAATAAACGTTCTATGGTTTTATTCTTGACCCCGTTTCACAATGGTTATTTTGACACCGTGTTTTGGGGGCTAGTCCCGAAAAGTCGGTGCTAACCCTGCTCCGGAGCAGGGGCAGCTAGCCCCAGGCTAAGGGTGGTGCTAGCCCACTTCAAAATATGCAAGTGTGAACAGGAGGCCCTTAGCCCAGGGCTTAGAAAGCTATTAACCCTAGGCTAAAGTGCGGTGTGAACACGCCTTATATTTTTAAGTAACACTAGTTACATAATCTGGAATTAAATAATGTGGAACCTTAAGTCTCCATTTGTGAACAGTTTAAATTAATATATCTGCTCCATTTAGGGCTTAGCCTAAAACTCCATGTCCAGGACAGACGCTGGTAAAGCTCAGACATTTTATAACCGTCCCCCGCTCTCACTGGCATGCCACTCCCTCCCAGAACATTACAGTCTTAGCACTATAAGGGGAGTATTCAGCCACCTTGCTCCCTTGTTCTCTATTCTTAGACGTTTCCGATCATAATACCAAGGGCATTGTCTACTGAGGCCTTGAGCAGCGCCCCCAGCGACCTCCAGGAGGAGATCCTGTTTACCTTAGGAGGAGCTGGTGCTGGCTGTCTCCAACTCCTGTCTGCCAGTAGGACTCCTGTGTCTCCTGCCCTTGACTGTCTCCCTGCTGAAGGGAACGTTGGCTGGCCCTCACTTAATGGTCCTTCTCTCTATATTTTCAGGAACATGCTATTTAGATTATGTTCCAAAAACGCAGCCAAGTGGCCAGTAAAGAATAAAGCAATGCTTCGAGGGTGAGGAATAACATGTGTATTTTGTTGCCAACTTTGCTTTTTGAAATAATTATGGATCACATACTAATGAACATATCCCTAAGAATATAGAATCAAAGGCTTCAGTGAAACCACTGATTAAACAAAGGTACAATTAAAATCCATCTGTGCCCTCCTCACTCACACCCACACAACGGGAAATTGGCACTCAGTGCTGTCTCTATTCAGTGAGGAAGACAGACAGAACAGACTTCCTGTGGAGATGAAATGTCTGATGTCGGCCTGGTCCCACCGCAGCTTAACCCAGCCAGACCTCCCATATAGGACTAACCCCACACACAATGTCAGTGTCATTGGAAAAGTTTGTTTGACATTGGATAGAGGTTGCACAATTTAAACCATTTTAATGGTCTTTTAGATAAATCACCATATACTGGGGTGCCAGGCTAGAACATCCCACTTTCACCACAACTCACACCATCACCCCCTAGGGACCAGACATCTATTAAAGTACTAATAAAAAAACGGGCAGCATGCACAGAATCCAGTCTCCAAAGATATTAGAAACACAGTTGGCACTGAGTTTCTATTAACAAATGCATGACTCAACTTTGTATTATTGTAAGATATTAAATACATACTAATTCTGATAAAAGTAATGCACAGAAAGAAAAAACAGTAATACATTTCCAGGAGAATTGCCTAAATTAGGTGAATTGTGTGGGTATACACAGGAGGATCTTACTACGGTGGTGGTAGCAGTAGTGTTATCTGTACTCCAGTGCCTGGTGCTGGCGTTGGTGGATGTCCCACTTTGTGTGAGCCCAGCAATCCTCATGAGCCCAGTTCTCTTTTATCTCCATAGGAATGGGTGGCTGATCAGAAAATGACAAGTGAAGAATAGTCAGCACTAGCGAGACACTGTCATAATGAAGCTCAGAGTTTAACTAAGCAAGTTTTCACAGGCAGCACAATTTATAGTTTCCCCATTATTGAATTGGTCAGACAAATAATAACTACATGTAAAATATATTTTCCTGATTTATCAGTCTCATTCTGTGGGAAAAATGTAAATTGTGTGGCCTGTCTGAATCCAGTATGACTGGCTTAGTGCAGTTTGCAAAGTCCGCTACAAGTAGCCTATAGCGAGCTGCTACTAGTTAGCTAACGTTAGTGTCATAACTACAATTCAAAACAGACAAAAACAATGTCTACCGACTAGTAACTGTTAGTTAGCCTCCGTCCTGTCATGTAATAACCGCTAACTACAGTTGCTACCCAACTAAGCTATAGCATGCGATTTCATTAGCGTAGGACCTCAGGTTACCGTTAGTTAGCCAAGTCGACATAATGCCAGATAAAACCAGTCTGAGTAGTCTTATGACTTATCGTCTTTATCATGTATGGTTTACAGAAGACTGCAGCTTTCCAGCTAGTTACAGTAACTAACTGTTAGTTACCAACCCGGTGTATATTGACGTTCTCCGATTGAGTAGTAATAAAAAGCAACATATTTATTAGCTACTACTGTTATAGCTACAAATGCTAAGATAGCTGGGCAGCTAACCACCTTCTAATTCCTTACGATATTTGGTAGCAACTTAACTAGCATAGCTAGCTAGCAAGCGTTCGACCGGCATAAACTAGCTAGTAATAATGACAACTCGTGATAATAAAAGGCCATACTTAACTATCGTTTTAGCGACCTACATTATAGAATTGATTACTAGACAACTTACTCAGTTTAGCTCCACTGCAGCAAGGCTTAAAAGAACCACAGAGGATAACATCAGTACGTTTTGGTTTGGTTTGGGCTAGCTGGCTGACTGGTGTTTTCTTTTGTCCATCTCTTGTCGTTGACCGAGCACAGCAGCATCGCAGCATAACCAGTTTCCCATAGGTGGCAGTGGTGTTATTGTTGTTTTTCGTGTACAAGGTAGAAGAAGAAGTAAACAGCTGATTCTACAGGAAGTGCCCAGCGTTTAGAGATTATTATGAAACGAATCCGTATTTTATCTATCAACAATGGTGTCACTTACCATTTTTCGGATTATTTGCACATCTGAGGCTCTCCATATTTTACCAAAATTATTTGCAAACCGACGATGTTTATCAAAGACTTCAATTTATGCGACGCTATGCAAAAACTTTATCAACTTCAGCAGTAAAGACACACAAAATAACAGCTGCTTTAAACCAGTATCGGAAAGTACAGGGAAACATGTCAGTTCACTGCTAAGGACTTTCAGCACAGCCTCAGAGAAGCTAAATTGTTGGAATTGTGGACATTCTGTCGAACAAACTCCAGCCTTCTTTTGTATATTTTGTAATTTTGTCCAGCCTCCAGATGAGGGAGCATCCTACTTCCAGATTATGGATTGGTGAGTGATCTTATTCTGGACTTTTAAATGCATTACAGCTATTTTAAAACAAACGCACACATTATTCATTCAATAAAATCAGAAACCAGATGCTGCTGGATGCTGCTGGAAGTGGTGTTGGAGGTCGAGCGCCCGTTTGAATGTGTCATTTTCAAGTTTAGGGTGTCGTCTATCGATGGTACGTTTAACGCCTGTCCTGACTCCCATGGCATATCATACCAGCAGAGGTGTTAACCCAGGTGTCTTGGCTAAAATTTTAATCTTTCCCTAATTTCACCATGGCCACCTAACCATGTAGGTACTAAATACATGCATGCATAGTTTATGTAGGTCAACCTGGATAAGAGTATAAGCTACATTACTAAAATGTAAATGTAATTAATGGCATGTACACACAGAATGTGTAATTGAGCATCTATTACCAGAATGATAACATTTGCACAATTACTGCTTTGCATAGATCCTGTAGGCTTTAATACTAATCAAACCAGACAAGCTAACATACACGTACTGCACAAACAAGCAGTTGAGCTCGTTTTTTTCTGAGTTTGGACATTTAAAAGCAAAATTGAACCATAAACATTGTTCCATTTAACATCAGGAGTGGAGGATGTAAGTGTGTGTGTGTTCACTGGTGCGGGCGAGCAGGAGGTTTTGAGCACTGTCAGGAGGGAGGAAGAGGAGACTTTAAAGACAATTTATTCAAACACTATAAAGTCCTCTGCCAGACAACTGAATATGCAACTATTTGTGGAAACATGCAGTATTGCAATGGATGCCTAATATGTACTGCCATTGCTTCTTTTCAGTGACCAAACCTTTGCACTGGATACCCAGAGGCTACAGAAAAGATACCTGGATCTCCAACGCACTCTACACCCTGACAACTACACCCATAAAACTGTGGTATGGATGGAGAGCTAAGTGCTTGTCACTTGTCAGCAATAAAGCTGGGACCACTTGCATTTGAGTCTCAGTCTTAAGTTGCAATTATTGTCCACACCCTCTTTGGAGTGGTGAATAGATCTCATTGTTTTAATACTTTTTGGAATATTCATACTTCTTAATGTTAATTACACTAATTTAGTTAGCAGAATATCTTAACTGCTTTGGAATATGGCACAATTGTACTCAGCCTTTTTAAACACAAAGTTATTGCGATATATATTGTTATCAAGGTTATTGGGTCCACGGTACTGTGATTGTTGATATCGCCTAGCCCTAAGGGTTATACATTTTTCTGTAAGGAACGTGGTCATGCTTGAACTTTGTGTCTTCATTGAGAGGGGTTGATTTCCCCCCTGGTCAACCCATTGAAGAAGAGCAGGCAAAGTGAAAAGATGATATCTTCCAAATATCTGTCCAGGTTAAACAGATCATAAATTAATATGCAAGTGAGGAGTTGTTGTATGGAGGTTCATGAGGTGTTATCTTAATATGGCAATCAAAACTTGATCCGTGACTGAATTTTCTGTGTCAGTTCATGGAGGGCCGTGTCAGGCATTGAGCAGTAAAATAACCTTAGACCACTTCTAAAATAGTTTTCAGCATAATTACATTTCGGTAATTTACCTGGCACTTGTGTCTAATCCACTTGCCTCCAGAGTAACAACCCAAAGACTTAGCCACATGGCTGTAGTCAGGCATCACTCTTTGGTTACCTATAATCCCCCCCCAAAAATAGATGGAGTAAAATGAATGTAGACAATCAGACTAAGGGGGTGCCAAACTCAGTCCGTTTCAACATCCAAAAAGTCAGTCCAAACAACTTTTTGGATGTTCATATTATTATTTAAATATAACTTCCCCCATTTTTGTTTGTTCAATAGATATATTTTAAATGATATGTTGGTTATAAATGTAGAACCAGAGGACACACAATTTATTTAGTTTGAAGATTTACATGTGAAGATGTTTTTGGCCATGGTTTAATTGTATGGAGTAGTCTGGGTCCTTGGGTCGACTTGTTTTTGAATGTTTTACATAACAACTTGAAAAATAGAAACGTGAGGTGTAATTTTCAGTGGGCAGCTTATACTACTGCAAATTCAAACATTATATGGGGTGGCCTGTGGTAAATCAGGGATGGGCATCTGCCATGTGAATGTGGCATGATAAAAAAAACCATAATATTTCATGACAAGATGCCGTTGTGGCTGGCAGCTCTGCATGCCCACATCCATAGCCTCTAATCATCGACTGTGCATTTCAAAATTATACTCACAAATAACTGTGTGTCTACTTTGGGAAATTCATCTCAACCGCCAGTTGCTCAGGCATGTGTAAGATGCTTTCTCCCTCAATGATTTGTTATGAACTAGCCTCACCTAGTTGTATAGATTTTAGGTGAGGAAAAACTAAAACAGGATGCCCTTCATTAAATAAGTTTAACAACAGAGAAGGTAAGTTAAGAAGGATTTATTCAGCTATGACATTATTGTTCCAACTCGTGCCACAGTCTCCGTACTAGGGCGTATGATCGAGATGGTTCCACTTGCCAATAAATCAACATACTTGTTAGACACTCTTAGTTTCTTAAAATTGCCTTGGCACTTAAATAAGTATACTGTGTACTGTTTTTTTATGACGATTTGAAAAAAGAGTAATGGAGATCAACGTATTTCACCGTAACAACATCAAATGATTGTGCAAAGTACTAAGTTGAAAACATAATGCCTCGTATGCGCAGTACATCCAGCCAGAACCACAAAGTTCACACCAGGTTCCTGTTGATTCGGACACACGAAAGGCAAAGAAGTGTGAAGACAGCTGGAGCTTCTGCTGGCATGACAGGCTAGTGGCAAAGTCAGGCAGCTTTTGAGGTGGCTACTAATCCTCTCTGGGTTGGACAGACCTGACAGCTGCAAATACTCTCTGCGTGCCAGCCACCGGCAGAGCCTCACCCTAACAGAGCCCTATTCCCTTAACCACACACTAGGGCCTTTGACCCGGGATAGGGCAGCAGTGGTCTAGGTGAGGAATGTGCTGTCAGTTGGGACACACCCTAAACGTATTTCTCCACGGTTATCCCTGTCCTCCATTCATCCACCACTCCTCCCTTACACCTCGGTCCCGTTATGAATCCCGACCCGTCACACGCTCGGTCCCCAGAGGGAGGTGTCTGGATTTGTCAAGAAATCTAATCACAGACGTTACCCAGGGTTTAGCGCTTTGGGAAAGATGCTCCTCGAAATCATACAAATCGGAAAGCAACGTGCGAAATGGCTTGCAGTGTAATTCCCGTGGTGACACGGTCCTCCTGGCGTCGGTGACAGTTTGATAGGTAAGAGGTGTTAAACGTGTTCCGTGTGTTTCATTTGTGTCAGTCGGATGACGTCCAATTTCCTCTAGTCACCTCCAACATGATTGACACCCTCGTCTTGATGGGAGCAAAAAAGAATGGATGAAATGAATCAAAAACACAGAGCAACTTCAACTCAGTATTTGTATTATTTATTTCCTACGGTCTTTAACAAGGGTGTCAGTCGTTTCAGATGCAGCTGTATGTGAGCATTATCTGTGTGTTGTCAGTCCAGGCCTCCTAGACTGAGAACATTACAGACGTCACTTGTAAGTGGTGTGATTTCTTTTGACAGAAAGAACAGGAGTTCTCAGAATATCAGTCAGCCTTAGTGAACAAAGCCTACAGGACTCTGCTGAAGCCTCTGAGTCGTGGCCTTTACATGGTGAGTTGGATGCCATCTTGAAATGCGTCTTTTTTTAACTGTGGTTCTCAAAATATACCCACTTTGATTTAAGCATGTTTTCTTAACAGTTCTGTTCTTTCAGTCAATCAATGGACCAGTATTTATTTAGGGCTAACCATTTTAAGGACAATATTTGGGAAATAGTATTTTTTTTCATTCACCCAGCCTAAACCCCAAAATACCAATTAGCAGCGAAAAGAGCCCCTTAGGTCCTGTCTTTACTTTAATATGTTGTTTTTCAAGCTCCCAGACAGTTGTTGGAATATATTCCCCTGCAATATCAGGAGAACAAAAGTTTGAATGGGTCTTTTCATGGGATTTCTCGTTATCCACGGAAGTCTCAGACAATGAGAGGTTTGAATCAGCCTCTGTTAAGGGTCTTCTGCTTCTCTTTCAGCTGGAACTGAAGGGCATGCACATACAGGAGGGGACTGACGCTGGGGCTGATCCCACATTCCTTATGGAATTGATGGAGATCAACGAGGCCCTGGATGGGGCCCGGAGCAGGGAAGAAGTGGACAAGATAGGCGCCGCCACGAGAGGTAAGGGTTCAAATTGTCATTTTACTGAGGCGGCTTCTATCCCTTTTTTAATGTGTCCATTGAATCAGCAGGAAGTGAGTTCAACAAAATGGATCACGGTTTTGTTTACTTTCTTGCACTTCACAAGCAAAATGTATTAAAACATGTTTTACCTTCTTGTAGAGAAACTGAATGACTTGACTAAACGGATTGAGGCATCGCTTCACAAAGGTCTGTTGCCCTCAGATACTAAATGGTTTTCTTCCTCCTACATCCAGGCTGCTGGTATTCATTCAGATGCTTTCAGATGTGTTGGTGATTCACATGGTTCAACTCTTTATATATATTTTTATTTTCATCAGGAGAGCTTCAAGCTGCCAAAGCATTTCTCGTCCAAATGAAGTACTTTGCAAACATTGAAGACAAGGTGAAAGAAAAACATTCTGAGCTAATGTAGACTGTTTCAGGTCTATTAAGAATTGTAAAATGTTAATAGATTACCCATTGCCATCCTCTAGTGCAATGGATTGATGATTCTTAAGGAAATTACATTGAAAATATATGATGAAAATACACTGTATTAAAAATCTTTAAACTGAACTAACTCCTCTGCAGTAGGTGTCTAACTAATACAATAATAATATAGTCTTAAGCTGTTGTAATTAAACAAAATGCATAATTTACTATGACAGATAAAACGTTATATTAACTATTTTAATATGCACCACCATCAGAGAAAGTTACCTGTCATAAGTCACTGGGTTGGCAGGTCTTACTATTAATAATAATAATGACTGTCATTATTACTCTGCCTATAATGTCCTCTTTTTGAGTTACTGTGTGATGCAAATTGAGACTATACCCCACTGCACCTGTAGAGGGAGACACACTTCCTTGGATAATGTAGGAGAAGGAATGGCAGCAAGTCTTTGTCTGCCTGAACCAAACAAAATATGATTTGTGTGTGACTATGCCACATGTTACCTTAATGTCATGGTAATCAGACAGTAGCTATTAAGCAAAGAGTAAATGCCTTTTCAGAAGCTCTCAGATCTCTCGTCGGTGTAATTGTCGGTTCATCAAGAACAGAATGTTGTGCCAGTCATGTTGTCGCTGAGGGACCACTCTCAGGTAAATTGTTTTATTTAAGAAAAATGTTATATATATATATATATATATATCGGTACCAGATAGAAAATGTGAAAAATCAAGCCTCCATTTATTCTCTTTGGTTTCATGCTTTGTGTGGTTCAAAGCCCTGGACCCTCGAATACTTCCAACAGTTGGGAACCATTGCTTTTTATGGAACTCAAGTTATTGTCATAACCAGAACCATAAAGATATACTGACCAATACGTTTAGGAATGTAATGATACGCAGTGCCATCTGAAGCTGTTGTTGAAACGGCCTGTAAAACATCACAAGACTTCTTGGGGGCCTTGACTGGGATTCTCTGTGAACATTCTTTCCTACATTTACAGGACTTGACTGGTTGTTTATTAAGTCTGGAAAAACCATGTCATGTCTTTCCAATGCCACTGTGGGAGAAACAGTTTCACTAATACTGTTGGATAGACAGTGAATTAAACAGCAAGCCTGGCCCACCCACTGCAGGGAGACTCTCAGGCCTATTTATTATTCATGTTGTAATCAGAAGGCATCTACGGCACCTCCAATGAATGAGAAAATGTCATCAACCAACTCTGAAGCCACTCCTGTCTCCAAGGACTCTTGGAAATGGGTTTGAAGGAAAAGGGGTGGGGGTAAAATTGACTTGGATGGAAATGCACGACGGAATGAACTAGGTACATGTGGTTTTAGATTAAGAAAGGTGGGCTTAGCTAGTGACTGTGAGAGGGAAAGGAAATGGGGGAAAAAATATCCTATCAAAATGTTTTTTTCTGCTTTATTGGCAGCTGGGCTTAAAGTGGTGAGGGGAAATATTTGGGTCCTGTTTGCTTGTCTCCCTAATTCCTTTAGTCAGTTTCTTGGTTCTGCTTACAGCAAACTGAGGTTGAAAAAAAATGCAGATCCTTTCTAGTTTCTCTCAAAAAGTGACAGAAACCAAAGGTGAAACAGCCAATTATAAGCCTGTTCTGCTAGGACGGCTCATTGTCTTATATGGCAAATGTTAAAAGGAGGATTTGTAAAGTCATGTATTCAGTCATATGGCGCAAGCCGACTGCCACTCCTGGTATTTAAGGGGTAAGCAGGTACAGAAAACCCGAGCATTCAGGTGTGGGCTGATAGAGAATGAGTTTGGTCCTCTGACTCGTGTGAAATCAGCTTCACGGTTGGTTGCTCAAAGAACACACGCAAAAGACTACCCTTCTCTTAATATAAAAGAATACACAAAACACTACCATTCTCTTATCATGAAAGAACACGCAAAATACTACCATTCTCTTATTATAAAAGAACACACAAAATACTACCAGTCTCATAATGTCAAATAATACACAAATTACTACCAGTGTCATATCAAAGAACACACACAAAACACAACGAGTCTCAAAATATCGAAGAACACATGCACACGAAACACTTCCAGTCTGATATCGGGAAATTGTCTCTCCTCAGTGGGCTCTGATTTGACCACTGGAATGTCTGTTAACTCAGCTACACTGCGTGTGTGTGTGTTATTTCTCTGCTTTTCCACTGGATCCAGTCGTTAATTTAACACTGACATCTGATTTACACAACCGTTCAAATGTTTGGGGACACTTAGAAATGTTCTTGTTTTCCATGAAAACATACATGAAGTTAATAAGTAATGGATTCCATTAGTCCTGCTCCTGTTTGAATAGGAAATATAGCAAAATGGCAAAACAGAAAATACAGTCACTGACAAAATTTGAAATAATGATTTTTAATAGCAATATTGATTGTCCTGTTGTAGGAGGAAATTAGCTCCAGTCAAGTACCATCCACAGGGTATGCCATGGTGGTGCAAAATGGAGTGATAGTCTTCCTTCTTCAAGAAGACTTTTACCCTCTACATATCTCCCACTTCACCACAACCAAAGGACCCCCAGATCGTCACATTGCCTCCACCATGCTTGACAGATGGCGTCAAGCACTCTTCCAGCATCTTTTCATTTGGTCTGCGTCTGAAGAAAGTTCTTCTTTGTGATCCAAACACCTCAAACTTAGATTTGTCTGTCCGTAACACTTTTTTCCAATCTTCCTCTGTCCAGTGTCTGTTCTTTTGCCCATCTTTTTATTTTATTGGCCAGTCTGAGACATGGCTTTTTCTTTGCAACTCTGCCTAGAAGGCCAGCATCCCAGAGTCACCTCTTCACTGTTGATGTTGAGACTTGTGTTTTGCCGGTGCTATTTAATGAAGCTGCCTGAGGGCCTGTGTGGCATCTGTTTCTCAAAGTAGACACTTTAGTGTATTTGTTCTCCTGCTCAGTTGTGCACCAGGCCCTCCCACTCCACTTTCTGTTCTGGTTAGAGCCATTTTCCGCTGTTCTGTGAAGGGAGTAGTGAACAGCGTTGTTCAAATCATCAGTTTCTTGGCAATTTCTCATGTGGAATCGACTTCATTTCTCAGAACAAGAATAGACTGACGAGTTTCAGAAGAGTTCTTTATTTCTAGACATTTAGAGCCTGTAATCAAACCCACAATTGCTGATGCACCAGATACTCAACTAGTCTAAAGAAGGCCAGTTCAATTGCTTCTTTAATCAGCACAACAGTTTTCAGCTGTGCTAACATAATTGCAATAGGATTTTCTAATGACCAATAAGCCTTTTAAATTGATTAACTTGGATTGGATGATAATGGACCTCTGTACACCTATTTAGATATTCATAAAACATCAGTCATTTACAACATTAACAATGTCTACACTGTATTTCTGATTTATTTGATGTTATTTTAATAGACAAAAAAGTGCTTTTCTTTCAATAACAAGGACATTTCCAATTGACCCCACATTTTGGAACGGTATTGTACATTCAGTTTAGTTTTCGACTAACGTGAAATCAACACAAAAAAAAAATATTAAAAAAAATAACTGATGTAGGTTACAATGTGGTTGAATACTTTTTGCAAATCCAATTCTTTTTTATGGTCGATTCAGTGTCATCACACAGATGTTTTTTATTTTTTGGAAATGATGTGGAAGCAGTGTTGATTCTTATTTTTATCCAGTGTGTTTCCTTAGGTTGTAAAAAAAAATCCATTACATGCCACTAGAAGATGCCGTGCTGTCTCTGACATATCTTCTTCTACTTCCTGTGATGTTTATTAGTTGAGTTTGGCATCGCATTGCCCTGTTATTTTCTCCTGAATATGGAACTGCTTCATGGAACTACTTCTTACATGTTAGTTGTCTTTGTTATGCTGCCTACCTGGTAGTGAACTTCTGCCAGCACTTGTGTGGATGCACGCTGTACGGCCTCGGTGGAGTTGATTCTGAAATTGTTGTTTGCAAACAACAACAATCAAAACATATTTTTTGAGCATATTCTCATTACCTACTCTTCTAACTTGGAACATTCAACACAGCTGAGAAGTTTGACTAATGCTCTATGACTTGTGATTACAGTGGGAAGATGGGCATAAGTTGAATGAACAGGTTTTGACAACAAAAAAAATCAACCCAAGGACACCAAAATGAAGCTTGTAAACATCGACCCGTAGTTATGTCAATTCCTCTTAACCTGTTCATAGGCTTGTTTTTCCCTTTGCAGTTTAAAGAAAAAACAACAGGACCGCAGGCGCAGTCCTGCATTGTGTCTGGTTGCAGCTTTTATGTTAAGTAATAAATAAATAAAAATATGCGTCTTTTTTCTATTTGAAGGGCTCATTAAAAGTGGATGTTTGAGGATTGTGAGGAACATCTCAAGGCTGTAGAAGTGTTATTTCTTCCCCCTTTAAAACACATTTGTAATGTCGAATCCACGCAAGACACAATTAGGCTCCTTTCGACACAACGAGCTGTGTCTTTGTGAGCAGAGAGTCCCGGAGGTGAGAGAGATAGATAACAAAATGGAGGGAGAGAGACTCTAAGGCAGGCAGGTGGCTTCTCTAAGCTTTTAATATGGGCTCTACTCAGATTTCCGGGAATATCTCTCCCCTCCCCCCTTAATCGGTGGCACCAGGCAGAACGCGTCACCAGCTAGAATACACTGTCTGATATGTTTGCACCAGCATGAACGTCAGTGCACGTTCATTCAGTGACTCAGCACCCCCCCGGAACCCTACCCCCCCCCCCCCCGTCACTTCATTTCCAAATCCCTTTGCCTTCCCAGAACTTGTAATCCCTCCTCTGAAACCAGTGGTTAGGCAATCCCCTTATCAATTACTGTTCCGAAATCTCCAGCGTGTTTTTCCTGAAATTATATTGGATTACCACTTGTGTGCACACGGCATCAATCAAGCCCCTTCCCTGCATTGGTGAGGAAAGGGGAGCAGCGGGAGGGCTCCTTAACAACGTCTCCTTGGTCCTCGCATCCTACATGCTCTGATACTTTCAGCTGACCTTGTAAACATCCTCCCAAGCTGACCTTGTAAACATCCTCCCCGGCTGACCTTGTAAACATCCTCCCCGGCTGACCTTGTAAACATCCTCACCGGCTGACATTGTAAACATCCTCCCCGGGTTACATTGTAAACATCCTCCCCGGCTGACCTTGTAAACATCCTCCCCGGCTGACATTGTAAACATCCTCCCCGGCTGACATTGTAAACATCCTCCCCGGCTTCTTATTGAAATGATCACAAGGGGACTAAGTGACCCCACATTGCATTGAGATCGATAGAAAGGTCCAATGCAATTGTTACAGTAAATTAATAGCGGGGCTGTTCCGGCATCGATCCCCGACGAGGTGGTCAGCGCAAATTCAATAGCGACCAATATTGAACGGCTGAAATGATGACAACATCGCAATATCTATTCCCTGCTGGGGCGAAGGCAGAGATTTTAATTAAAGATTGGCAGAGGGGCAGGCTTTTGGTGCATCTGGAACCTTCTAAGGGATCTTACAGTAGTAAGGAGGTATTGTTTGAAGGGGCCCTAGCGGTCCAGGATAAAAAAAATGGGGGTTGAAGGGAGTCTTTGAAAGGGAGAAGGGAGAGACGGATTGAAACTGGAGGTGTGTGGATAAAAACATAACCGCCAGGCATTCACAGCACCGGTGTTGTAGTAGAGCAGTAATCACTCGCCTCTGGAGAGAGATTTCCCTTTTCTCTCCTTTCCTTCAGAAAGCCTCCACCAGCGCGGGGGTGTCTGACTGTGGCGCCAGTCACTGGCTCAGATGTAGGCTTATCTTTTCTCAGTATACCGTTGTTGTTCTCAATTGGTTGATGTGCCACACATGATTTGCGCTCTACGAGCTGTAGGCTTCCCTCAAAAATGGCCGAAGACAAAGCTAGCTTTCTGTAGACTTAATATCAGACTTAATATGACGGAATTAGGCTGAAAGGGAACCATAAACGCCTCCATACATTGTTCCCACCTCCAGCTTATTCCAGCCATGAATGACCTCCACAGGAAATGCATTAATACCCCCAATAGCAGACCTCCCTCTGCCAGATGGACTGGGGGCCTGATGAATCCCAATGTCGCCAAACTAACCATGACTCACTCGTAGTGGGAGTGAGGAACGCTAGCGTTCCTCTCACGGTGTAAATGGTTTACTGACAGGCCTGTCATCCCATCTGCAACTATTTCAGAACCATGCAAGGTGAATCCGTCCAAGTGAATTCATGGGAGTGCAGGTGTCTGTCTACGAACAGATATATATGCGAGCACCCAGAGGCACTAACACAAACCCGTAACAGTGGACCATCTGCATGATTCGTGTCTGCAGGTGATACTAGCTGGAATTCAGTAAAGACATCAGTTTGTGCAAATGTATGTCATCATGGAGGTACATGTAGGATGATTTTATGGGGTGTCATCGATAAGCAATCGGGCTGAATTAAATGTAGATTTATTACGTCACAGTACCATAGATAAACGGTGCATTTGGCACGGCCATCCATTGCATTACATATTTTCGTTGGACAATGGGAATTTTACGGCATTATTTTCCTTTGTCAATGGTTTCAGGAACAGTCAGCACTATTCATTAATTTGGAAACTTAAATGAAAGACTATTATATTTCTGCTGATGGTAGCCAGACAATTATTCTTTGTTTTTACATACTTCCTAGTAGCAGCACTGTAACCTTTTCCTATACAGATGCTTGTTTCCATGCCAACCACAGCCCCTGGTCTGCTGCAACTTTACTGCACAATAAATACAAAAGGCTGATAATGGATTTCATTGGTCCTGCTCATGTTACTGATCTGGGAGGATGAGAAACGTCAGAAAAGAAAGTGAGAGGAAAAGCGGTGGCTTTATTGGAGCCTATTGTGTTTTGCTTCAATGTCCTGGATTTGGTGTTTAGTTTAGTCTATTTGTTTGTGTGTGTGATGTGACGAGAGCTGTAGACGTCTTTTCAAGTTATGAGAACATATCAGTGCCGTGGCTTTCGGCAGGTATTGAATTGGTGAATTATGGCGCGTGATAAAATATAACTTTAAAGGGGCAATATGAAAGATTTTTACCATTCTACTGGCATGAATAAAAGAAAAAAATACCAGTAGACATCTGCAGTTAATGTTTTAAGTTAATGTTTCAAATAATATTTTTCTACGAAATATATTTGCGCGCCTGAGATATTCCCCATTTAAACTTTCTTGCATGTCCTTTTATCTGTTTGCATTGAATTATAATCGCTTTAGACATGCACAGTACTATCCATCCCACCCTAATTCACCCTGAACTTACTACTAGCCTACAATTCTGGTCTCTGTTTGGTAAAAGAAGAGTGAGAGTTATCGTTTGAGGCAGGATTCTACATAGGGCCCTTAGAGGGGCATAATAGACCTACTGCGGCCAAGCGCCGTGGAAGTGACTCTCCCATTCATTTCCAATGACAACGTTGTGTCGACAATCACAGTGCTGAGCTGCGAGCTTCCGGCTACTTAAGTTTTGAACTTTTAAGGAAACCACTTGTTTAAGCCAATCACCAGCTGTGAACGCTTGGCGATAACCAGTCGTCAGGGTTGGCGTCAGTGTTTCACTGGAATCACCAAAGTTTGATCTCAAATCACCCCCCCACCATTTCCAGGTGAACTAATGTTCAATCCCAGATCAACACGTAGCTTCCCCTTCAGAACTATAACTATATAGCGGAAGAGAATATCACTAAGTTACCTGTTTACTAACAGGATCTCGCTTCAGATGAACAAGTTATGTGCAAGGTATCAAACAACCGAACATACCGCCAAATGAACACGCCTCTATACAATTTCAGTACAGTCTCTGGTGAAGGGCAAAAACGACCTCAAGCATTCCCTTCTGAGCAGCCGAGGCGTCTCGAGCGGCTTGCAGATGTATCATGGGCACGAGACTTCTCCTCTGCCTGACTGCCAGCATTGTATTTCACAGGATAGTGACCACGTAGCGCCGCCTCGTTAAAGCTCTAGTCGAGACCCCTAAAAACAAGCCTGTGGCCTGGAGCGGATTCTCTCACTGAGCCTTGTGACCAACGTCGCGTAATATTCACTTCCCACTTGTTGATTGAGTGCAGCTTCAGTTTCGCACAGTATTTGTCTCTTTTCAAATGTATTTGTTCGATTGAACTTGCTAGATGACATTGGCACTATTGTCTCAGTCACACCTGGCCGGCTCATTCAAGAGTAGCAGACGATTCTGAAAGTACACATATACTGTCAGAAACAACGCGTTTGTGTCTGCCTGCGTGTGAGAGAAAGAAAGCGACAGAGAAGGAGGGCGGGATGCTTTGCTTTTCCAGTGGGCCTCACAATCAGGATGCTGAAAATAAGCGCAACGCCCGCGCCTGCCGATGCCCGCTCTGTCTTTAGTCCTACTTTCTTGCCAATCATCGGAGTATAGTGGAATTAATCACTCCGAGTTGTCAGCTCCCGTCAGCCAGAAGCAATCCATCTCGGAACCTGCATCTGTAATTTGGCAATAACTGTTCTTTTGATTAATTTGCTGCCTGAAACGGTTCCAGGACCTCCAGTAGATCAGAGACAATGACAGATTGACGATGCTCTTATTCTTTATGCCCCCCCCACAAACTTTGCAATGATTGGGCTATATAAAAGAGATATTACAGATATGTTGTACCTCCCTAAATGCAATGATCTGTGGATCATTGTGTGGAATACTTCTTTGTAGCACGGGGCCCTATACTTCAACTGCACTCCGTCAGCGGAAGGAAGCTTCAAGCTTGTTGCTCCTTCAACAGATTCGCTTTAACATTAGCTTATGACTGCGACTGAGGGTTGAGTTGAGCTGGGCTGCAGAGTGTTAGGGCTGTCTCAAAGGGAATCCTATTTTCTACATGGTATCCTAATTTTGACCTAGGGGCCCCAGTTAGCTGTGTACCATAAGGGAACTGGGTGAACATTGGGATTATTTGCAGTGTAAGCTCGGGTGATGTTTTCAGATGACTTTGTTTTCTCCCTGCTATTAGAGAAGCGCGGCCAGTGACATGCCTGAAACTAAACACAGCTGACCAAACCTTCTTGTCCTCCCGAAAGATAGCAGGGCGATTAGGGTATTGAAAACATTTGCGCAGATGGACACTATTTATGATAGGAAAAGCCACTCCAGGACATGTTGTTTCATATGTTTCCTCCCCACCTTGATTTAGATTTTTACAAAATTGATGTTCACTTCAAGCCTTGCCCTCTCAATAGATTGCAGGGAATAAAAACATTGCTGTGTGTTGAAGTGTGTTGAAGTGCTTTGTTATTTCATTTTACAACCATAAAAGCACCAAACACACAGTTAGACACAGTAAAACCTCGCTCCGAATGATGAAATTATATTGCAAATTACAGTTAATGAATCTAGTTTTCCACGCAATTAAATGTAATAAGCAACAAATGGTGCAGCGGTATATGTCACACTGCGCCATTGCGGCCAGAAGTTATGATCCCTGCCATGGCGTACTGACAGCGCTCAGGGGTCCTGCAGAGTCCAGTGCGATTTGGCTCATCTGGGGTGCACGAGTCGGACACAGTTTCCTTGTCTCTTTGCGCTCTAGCGTCTCATAGTGGTGGTTCAATGGCCAGTAAGCTCACCCTAATTTTTGGGCAGAGAATAGGCTTTCCGCCAAGCGCATAGGTTCCGGCGAATACTTCCTGGTTGAGCAAGCACCATAAGAACAAAAGTAATGGCTTGGTGAGATGTGTGTCGGAGGAAAAGTCTTGAGCTTCTACTCCCGATCCTGCTGTGAGTTTCTGCCATGAGGCAAGGCAATAACAGTAAAATAACTTCATTAAATTAGGAAGGGAGAGGAATGAGGATTGTTAATTGGATATAAATTAAACTTGTAATTGTAACATTGTTATGTTTTTCCGTCAACCGTGTAAAAATGAAGTTTTTAATGATACCGTTCAAGGAATGTCAATTACGACCATGAGACTTCCCAGTGGTGTGCATGATGGGTCCATTCGATGTGTGGACGGGGTTTACACGCATGCTTGCGTCTGTCCACGTGTGTTTTCCATTCCCACTGGTTCATCCTACGCTGTGAAACCTTATGTCTTAACAGCGCCTTAGCAGTTAGGGTCAGACTGAAAGTGCATACCCCACGCCCACAACACACAAGACAAACAGATGCTGAGTGGAAGAGCCGGGGACATCTTATTATTATAGAGGTGTTTGCCACATTAGTCATTTCCGGAATGGTATGACAGGTATTGTATACATAAGGACAATTTGTCAACTGCCTTCCAATAGAAGAATTGTACCATTGTAAATCCTTCGTCTAGCCAATTCCAGTCTATTGACAATGGCATATTGTCTTCTCCTGTCTCTGCTATCCTGATATAATCTCAGTGGGGAAATAAGAGCATTGTGTCCCATGCTGGTTTGCAAGAAGTAATATTTCCATCAGTAGTGTAACTTAGCTCTCCTCTCTGGCTGTAGCTATGGCAACCCAGCCACTGGACTTTAACTCTCAGCTTTATTGAAGCCACTGTGCTGTCTATAATTTCACTTTGTGTCTAATAAATCACTTAGTACTCATTTAATGAAATATAATATTACTTTATTTTTTTCATTATTTACCTCAGCCTCCCTTAAATGTGCTCAGAGCACATTTAACCCCGATTGGCTGATAGGATAGTAAAGATCTCCCCATTGTCTAGATGATCAGTCTTTTTTAAACTGCTCTTATACAAAAATCATAATGTCACCTGTATAGCCTCGAAGTGTGGAAATATCAAGAAAACAGGGAAATTCCCCTTTTGACTTGCCCGGGCCTTTGACAGTGTTATTTGATAGCAACTACAATTAGGATGCTACAGAACAGCAGTAAATTCCATACTATGCCATATCATTTCATTACACAGAACCATAACACCCTTTACCCTTATTTCCATACCTGTTTTAAAATATATTTGATCAGTGTCAACATTGTACATGTACATTGTACAACTGGTAATGAACAGACTGCGGACCCGTACTCATCCGCAAGCATGACACGTGTCCCCTATGGACAGACGACGAGGGCCCATTGGCGTAACTCGGTGGGTGTGTTGAGGCTACTTCAGGGGTTGCACCCCCCGCACCCCAACTTCCAGCGGCTATGCATCACACTACTTCTGCCGATAAGTACTTCTGCCGATAAGACAGAACTGCCCTAGTGAGAATATACCGTTGATATATCCACCAGTCGTAGAGGGGACATTTTAACATACTTGAGTTCAATTACTTTTTCAACAAGCCTCGATTGAGGACAGATAAGTATTTGAAAACCTTCCACTGTGCTGCTGAATGAATGCGGCCACCCCCTGCACGAGCTGCTTGTCGCTCTGACTCACAACTTCCACATGTTCCATTGCTCCGTTCCAGCTGCCCGACCCGGGAATTAAAGAGGGATTTGGAGAGCGCAGGCAGATGTAACGACCGAGTTTACACCGTCTGCTCCCGCTTGGCCGGCATAGTGACACGCACGCTTGCACATGAATTCGCCGCACACGCACACACATGCACGCGCTTAGGTTCACTAGACTCACAACCGTGCACACACACACTCTTACGCCATGGGCTGATAGGGAGAAAGTGGGTGCTGTGGCCTAGTAACTGCTGAGGCTTAAGGATGTTGCAAGCTTCATTAGATTCCAGACAAGCTTTTTGACTTGGTAACCAGTGTATGTTCTGCTCAGTGCACTCAGAGATGTGGGGGTGAAAAGATAGAAGGTTCGTGTTTACTAGGGGTGGTAAATGGACGACCTTGTGAAAGCTGTGCTGCGCCTAACTGGGGAAACCGAACTTCACTTTCTCAGTGGAATGCCGTAAATGTTCTCGAACCATCCGTTTCAATGCCTTGAATGAGTTACTTCAGAAAGAATGCTTGATCTGTGGTGGTAAACATTTCCCTATTGACCAGTCCGGCCGAATGAAGCACCAGTAGATTTTGAGAGGACTACTAGTGTATTACTCTGGACAGTATCACTGTAAACCACTCAATGGTAAGATTTAGTGCATCAATCCAAGCAGTACAGTAGGCTACCTCTAAATGGATAAATTAAATATTTATCAAGGTGGAGAATGTCTCAATGCAGTCATTGCTTTCAGCCTGGAGATTGTAAACTTGTAAGTTTATGGTCTCAACATGCCCACTCCCTTCCTGCACATCTATATCTGCTCTGTTGGGAGAAATAACTGAAAGGAATAATACAGGCAATTTAAACGCTATACTTATTCAAATTATCCAAAAACCCTACCCCAACCCCCTCCATTCCACTCCACAGGAAGTGACTGTCGAGGCCAAACCATTAAAGAATTGTCAAGGCATAACCACGTATATTAACCAAGGTGACGTCTTCCCACATTTACCCAATCATTCCAAGTCTACGAACATTTTTCCCCCCTTTTAGCAATTGTTAGTGCTCTCTATGGGTAGGCAAAGTGGAAGCGAGTGGCAGAACAATAGCACAGTCTCCTTCTACAGTTACGCCGTTAACCTTCTCACAAACCCAGAGACTTGAAGTCAACTGTCGCCTCCAGAGAAACAAGCCAGTATCTTCCCTTAGTAGTAGTGTTAGGAGTGCTTTGTGGCCTTGTGGGAGTATGAAGTCAAAGAAAGCCTGGTTCATCCAGGATGCTATTGGCATCAACTGTCTTGCATTGTATTCAATATCTTTCTTCTCCTTTCTCATGGGAGACTTTTGTGCATTCGTTCACTGTATGCCTTTGGTGTCCACTGGCCACGTTTGCTCGAAAGCGCAGCACTTTGCCCGCTGTGAGTCAGAAACCGCTCCACTTATAAAAGCCACCCTGAGATGTAGGCCTGTAACTAAACGTGCACACAGGGAATGTCATTCGCCCGCTGCTGCAAACCAATTACAGGACTCCACGCAGTCCCATCGATTCACATTTAATATAAATTCAGCCAGTCAATGATCGTGCACTAAGTTGTGAGTTAGCAATTAGAGTGGCAAACTTAAATCTGTCAGATGCTCCCCGCCCTGTCCTTCTTAATGAGTCTTCAATCCCCACTAAGAGTTGGTGGTGGGAGGTGTTTATCGCCACGCATGCATGCACATGCACACTGAGGGAAACCAATCACTGATCCAGAGCATCTCAACTGACGCATTCGAAAAAATCGACAGATTCAGGGAATCAGAGATTGCCGTTGCCAGGCGAGTTTCTACGGGACCACCTGCCTGATCACAGTACGCACAGAATGGAAAAAACGCTTTTCTCACTTTGCTCGTCGTGATTTATTCTCTTTCGGCTGTGCTGTGTCATAACATAGTGTAAAAAAGTAAGGAAAGGAATGAAACAGATATATACAGTTTTTAATTGTCTGGTATTCATTTGACCTTTCTTATCTGAACTAACTGTCGGCAGGCAACTGATTAGGGTTGCGTTGCAGCATAGACGGCCCCTGACCTTTGGCGTTATTACGCTGTTTAATCCTCTGACTGGTCCTCTGTTGGTGTGCCTAATTGGACCCTCTTCCCTACCACACGCACTAGATTTGACCCCACCGGACCTGATTAATTGGAGCGCACTGCGAAGGGTACAGGGTGCTGATTGGGTTGGAGTCCCTGTCTCTGTTCCTCATTCTCAGCTCCACTCGACACTGGTGTTAACAATACAACAAGCCGAAAAGCACTGGTTGACAGGGTTCAGAGATTAAATGATATAACGACCTGTGTGTGTCTGTGAGTGTGTGTGTGTCTGTCTGTCTTTCTGCCCATCTGTCTGTCTGTGTGTGTCTGAATGTTGCTCTAGGAATAATTGTTTGAAGTGAGTAGAAGTTGACGTGAATGTGTGTACAGATTTCCAGTTGACACACCGCAGGGCTTTGTCCGTTCTGGCATAGCGGTTATAACAATTTGTTGAGATAATGCTTTCGAGACAGGTTCATTCTGTGCCTCCTGTCAGGCACTCAACCCTTAGGATTTCTTATTGTTTACACTTTTTTATAGGGGCACTGTGTAGAATCCTGCCTGAATTGAAACAAGAACACGATTTGTCCCCCCCTTTCCTTACTGAAAGAGTCCGAAATAGTCTTAGCTAGTCCTGGGTGGTTTAGAGTGGGGAGGATAATGCTGCATGTTTCTTAAGGAGAATGAGGAGAAAGTTGGGCTAATCTTTACAGACTGAGCTGGCAAATAGTGCAAACACTTAAGAATAAGGAGTTTGGGGATCTCATCATCTATGGTACATAATATCATTAAAAGATTCAGAGAATCTGGAGAAACAAATATTGGATTGCTGTGATCTTTGGGCCCTCAGATGGCACTGCATTAAAAACAGACACGATTCTGTAGTGGACATCACTGCATGGGCTCAGGAACACTTCCAAAAACCCCTGTCTGTTAACACAGTACGTTGCTGCAACCACAAATGCAGGTTAAAACTCTATCATGCAAAGAAGAAATATATAACGAAGATCCAGAAACACTGACACCTTCTCTGGGCCCGAGCTCATTTAAGATAGACTGAGGCAAAGTGCAAAACTGTCCTGTGGTTGTAACGAGGACGCGCATGGAAGACGCGCGCCATCCCCCCCGACGTGGTATTCGGCGTGCGTCATCGCCGGCCTTCTAGTCACGTCGCTCCTCCTCCCATGGCACTGTCATGTCTTGTTATTGCACACACCTGGTGTCCATTCCCTCATTAGGTTGCCTATATTAGTTCCCTTGTTTCTGGGCGTCTTTGTGTGGTATTGTTCTATGTTCAGTGTTGCCGTGCGCGGTTGTTTTTGCGCTTGTGCGCTATTTGAGTATTACGTGCGCTATTTGAGTATTACGTGCCTTGTTTGTCAGAAGAACGTAATACATTGACTGCCTCCCTGCATTCGACTCCTTTTTTTAACACGCCACGAAGACACTGTTACAGTGGTCTGACAAATCAATATTTGAAATAATTTTGAGAATCATGGATGCTGCGTCCTCCGGACTAAAGAGGAGAAGGACCATCTGGATTCGTTATCAGTGCACAGTTCAAAAGCCAGCATCCATGATGGTATGGGGGCGCATTAGTGGCATGGGTGACTTGCACATCTATGAAGGCACCATTAATGCTGAACAATATATACAGGTTTTGGAGCAACATATCCTGCCATTCAGACGACATCTTTTTCAGGGAAGGCCTTGCTTATTTCAGTAAGACAATGCCAAACCACATTCTGCCCATATCACAACAGCATGGCTTCGTAGTGGGTGCTAAAGTGGCCTGCCTACAGTCCAGACCTGTCCTCTATTGAAAACATTTGGCGCATTATGAAATGAAAAATACGACAAAGGAGACCCTGAATTGATGAGCAGCTGCAAATCTATATTAAGCAAGAATAGGAAAACATTTCACTTTCAAAACTACAGCAATTGGTCTCCTCTGTTACCAAATGCTTACAGAGTATTAATTAAAGAAGAGGTGATGCAACTCAGTAAACATGCCCCAGTCCCAACTTTTTTGAAATATGTTTCTGGCATCAAATTCAAAATGGGCTTGCATTTTTCCAAAAACAATAAAATGTCTCTATTTCAAAATGTGATATTATGTATTTGTTCTATTTTCAATTAAATAAAGGTATAAATGATTTGCACATCATTGCAACTTTTTTGGAAAACGGGATTCTAGATATGCCATTAATAATCAGCCGTTTCCAGCTACAATAGTCATTTTCAACATCAATAATGTCTCTGCTGCATTTCTGATCAATTTCATATTATATTAATGGAAAAACAAATGTGCTTTACTTTAAAACACAAAGACATTTCTAAGTGACCCCAAACTTTTGAACAGTAGTGTATTTCACACGTTGTATTGTCAAATCTAAGCAAGTAGTACTGGGACATTGTGTTCATAAGTGTGACTCAAATCCATCAAACAGATGAAGATATAAACATGTTTTAGGGGCCCCAAATGAAGCAGCGTTCTAAGCCAATACCCAGAAGTGCTGCTATTTAGTCTTGATCATTGTAGTAAAGGGTGGAGCCAGTGGGCTCAGAGTTGCGTACCACGTCTCGAACTAACGACTTGGTTTGGTGGATTGGGTGCCTGCAAGCCTTTGGGCAGCGGTCAAATCTCTGGCACCCCTACTTCCCTCGGCTATGACCAGTGGCAATCTGGGATATTTTGCATGTAAGTATCTTCCCCCCCAAAATGTGATGCCCCCCCCCCCCCCCCCCCCCATTGTCATTAATCCCATCCACAACATTTGTGGATGCTTCACTGACCACTATGCTCCTCTTTGATTTCTCCTTCTTATATTTCTGGTGGCGCAGGTATTTAAGGCAGCAATTGACTGCAATATATGTGCAGGCTTGCACTCTCTGTGGGGATGCCCTGGCATAGACTCTGGGAAAGAGGAGGGCTTCTCACTGGCTGTCTCGTGGTGCACACCGGGGGAGGGGGGGGTCAAAGAGTTTATGGAAGGGAGGATGTGTGTGATGTCTCTCAAACACACACACACACGCACAAAGGGCAGAGACCCGGCTCCGCTCCCCACTTATGTGCAGCCGCGCCCACTAGCGTCCCCGTTTTTCCGACGCACGTTGCTGTGGAAATGGTGTGTGGTGTGTCACGGGCGGTTAAGATAGGGAGTGGGCCAGACCTGAGAGGAACCTCAGGGTGATGTCTAAAAGCTGATCACTGAGCTGACCCCCCCCCCCCCCCCCCACACACACACACACAGACAGACAGACAGACGGACGGAGCACCACACAGATCACCAGCTGTTTACGGAATACAGAGTGGGGCGACCGACTGGAGAGCCAACCAAGATGAAGAGAGAGAATGACAGAGATAGAGAGTAAGAGACAGAGGGAGAGAGAAGGGGGAGGATGAATTAGAAAGGGCTTAGAGTGAGAGTGAAGGGAAAAAGAAAATGAGGAAAGGGTAGAGAGAGAAAGAGGGAGAGAGGCAGAGTGAGTGTATGTAAAAGGGAGGACGAAACCTTGATTCATTACTATAAAGGAAGACAATTGTGAAGCCCTCCTGAAACCGTAATTAAATTGGTGTGTCATATTTCATTTCATTACGCAGAGGTTCTGGCAGGGAAATGGTCCAAAAGGCCCCGTTTCAAGTGGATTTCATTTTCTTTATGACAGTGAATTCCGGAGAGCCAGGGAAAATGAAAGAAAAAAAATATAGAAAATACCACTCAGTACCCCAGCATTCATGAGCCTACTGTGGAGGACTTGGGGAATGTTCAAGGACTGTCCAGGGGGCCTGCATACTGCCAAATAACAAAAAGCTCCCCAGAACCCTGTTGTAAACCATTTATACAGGGAAAGTAGGAGGAAAGGTGAGTAAAACCCATCTCAACTGAATCATTTCTAGGGAAGTGGTACGACCCATATATGGGTCACTACACTCTCCCCTATACTAGAGCCATGGTCTAAAGGAGGCGCGCATCAGGGATGAGTCGCCACTCTAGATGTACCCCTAAATTGAACGGAGCGGGAATATGTTTGACATTCTGCCCTGTCAAACATACTGCAGAGTCACTCTCAGTGAATACGCATATTTACATGGGTGGCCCATCTCGGATGAGACCGCGCTGATATTTAGATGCTCCAACTTTCTCTCACCGAGTTTACAGATCAATAGTCCCTTGCTCCAAATTGAATCAGATTGATGAATCCGGTATGCACTTCAATAAATCCAGCACTAGACCGTGTCCCAAAAAGCACCATACTCCCTATGTAGTGCTCTCATTGATGGGTCTTGGCTGGAAGAAGTGCACTATGAAGGGAATAGGGTGCGTTACCGGTGTTTACACTTTGGAAATGAGTTTCAGGTGTTGCCTCAGTATTACTGCAGTCTGCATTTCTAACAAATAGTTTTTTTTTTCTCAGGAAAACAACAAAACACAGCTGTGCTTCATGTAGCCAATTAAAATTGTTCTTTCCTGTCGGTGCTTTGCGGCCTAGTGCGCAACCGCGCTCTCAGAGCCTTTCACAAAACCCTCTGCTACAGAAAAGGATCAAAGAGGATGGAGGAGGGTGGCCAAAGCACAGCATCAGTGACTTCTTTAACAAACCTGCAATAGTTTTCTGCTTTCCAAAGCTCTTAACAGCATGTGGTGTTCCACCACTGGAATGAAATAAAACGAAACCAACTGACCTGCACTGTATGCAGAATGGAGGACATAGCAGGGAAGGGGAGTTAAAATGGCTGTCATTTCCCTGGAGTTTTGCCCGCTGTCTGGGAATGAGCCCGGTCTGTGACATCTAAAGCCTTGCCAGCAATATTCACCAACAACCAATATGGAGTCTAAGGTCCTTGAATAACAAATCGCTCCAAAAGTGGCCCTTTACCAGTAAGCAAAGCCTCCCTGTGCCAGTATGCAAAGACTCCCTTTACCTGTATGCCATGCCTCCTTGTGCCAGTATACAAAGACTCCCTGTACCAGTATGCAAAGACTCCCTTTACCAGTATGCAAAGCCTCCCTGTACCGGTACCCAATGACTTCCTGTACCAGTACAAAAAGACTCCCTTTACCCGAATGTAAAGACTCCCTTTACCCGTATGCAAAGTCTCCCTGTACCAGTACGCAAAGACTCCCTTTACTAGTACTCAAAGTATCCTTGTATCAGTATGTAAAGACTCAGTTCCAGTACACATAGACTTCCTCTACCAGAATGCAATACATCTTCCTGTACCATTACGTAAAGACTCCTTCTACCAGTACACAAAAACCTGTGAGAAATTGTGGCATCAGATGATGTGCCTTTTTGTCTGTCTGCCTGTCTGACTGAAGAGAGGGAGGGAGGGAATGACTGAAAGAGAGAGACTGAGAGAGAGGATGAGCGAAAGAGCAGGCCGTGTTTGGCATTGTAGTTAACAATCCAAAAACACTCCTCGCACGCAGCCTGGCAAGAAGGCGTCAGGGGAGAGGGGGAGGGAGAGGGGGAGGGAGGGAGGGCGGGCGCTTGTCTTAAGTGTGTCAGGGACAGGGAGGTCCAAAGACAAAGGAGACAGACCCAGGAGCACCAGGGGAGGCCGAAAAAACGTCTGCCCTATGAGCTGTTGAGAGATACCGAAACGGAGGAGGAGAAAAGGAAATCTGCTGTGCCTCCACAATGCGCGGTGGGATAATCACTCGGCTGGTGTTGACAAGCTGACAAAACCTCATGCACGGCTTCTCGCCTTGTCAGAGGCGCCGAGCCGAAAGGCCGGCGTGGGTGTGCGTGGGTGTGCGTGTCTGTGTGTGCACACGGTGTGTTTGTTGGCGGCTGTGCTGTTACTGGTGTCTACTCATTATTCCGGGGACCATCTGGAGGGCGCTGCAGCTGCCAGCCGTAGGAATCCGTAGCGGCCCTGGGTACACACACTCCGCTGGGGCCGGCTGACCCCACATGATCTGGGCTACATTGCTGGACAACATTCAGGCAGTATGGGCCAATAACCCAGGGACTTTGATCTTTCCATTGGCTGGTTTCGTTCATTGTTTTTTTTTTGTTGTCTGGTCTCTTGCTATTCAGATTCAGACACAGGATAGTCCTGGCTTAATGTCCAATCTGGCCTTCATATCACCACCACGACCTGATCTTCCCCAGGCTCCAACTGGCTCATTGTTCTCTTCTACTTATACCTGTGAATAAAAAGAAGGTTTTAACTTTAGGTGCTATATGCATGCAGTCAATAATCTGGAGGAAAGTCAGCTAAATTACAAAAATGTACCTTAAACCTAATCTGTGAGCTGAAAACATGCTTTTTCTTCATGGGAACTGTAAAATGTCGCCACAGGGTCCGCTTTTCCTTATTTTCCTATCCTTGACACACACTCACGTACCAGTGTGGACAGTTCGGATTTAGACCTCTAGATGGCACTGTAGACCCAGAGGAGAAGGCTTCTCGGTCTGTCTGTATTCCGTATTCAATTATTCATTACCTCCAATACAAATATAGTTTCCCTTTTTTGTTTATTATTTATATTCAAGGGCTCACATTGTTTGGGTATAATAGAAAGCTGGGTAGCAATAATGTCACCGCGTGGGTGTCATAATTATGTTTTAATACAGACAGATCCAAAGGTATCGGCTGGGCCCAGCAATGCAGAGCGCTAGTTGGTGCCTGAGAGAGAAACATGCATTTGCTGTGTGCCTCCCAACTGCAGATAGCAGGCAAGTGTCTTCAGCACCAGATTATTTTTGCCATTAATCCAGAGACGTTCTCAACAAATTGGATTGGCTTGATGGGGATGGCTGCTAGTCAATAATTCTTTGTACGGGTTTCACAGGCTGTAGTGTGTACTGATAGTGGGTGTTTTTATTCGAGAAGATCTGCCTTTTCCATTCATTTTCTTGTAATTGAGTTATAAATACTGTTGTAGGAGTGATTCATTACGTTAAAGCGATAGCGGAGAAGCTGCCTGTGAAACATTCAGTCATTCAATGGTTCATTATAAGAACCGTGATTGATCTTAGAAGGCGCCGATCAGACTGTCCATCGTGTCCTGTGGCAAGACGACCAGATTCGATGGAACGTGAGTCCTGCATTGAATCAGCTGTAACATCCGCGCACACATGGCCTGTGGTGGGTAGTGAGTGAGAAGAAACCAAACGATCATTGGATTTAAGGAGAAGTTAGAGGGCATTCTCCCTTTTCTCCGCTTTAAATGTGAACCCTCTCTGCCAGCAGGATCAGTGACACCAGCAGTGCCGAAGGGAAGAGACCGAGAGGAAAGAGAGATGGAGAGAGCGTGAGAGAGAAAGAGAGAAGGAGAGGACGGCAGCCAGCCAAGGAAATGTAATGTCTCTGTGTTTGGTCATGGTTGGCGTCTCTACATGGAGACTGAAGATAAGAAGGAGCCAGGACACTGCTTAAGAGAAGAGGATAGAGAAAGGGAGGGTGGGAGTGTGGGGGAAGGATAGGTAAGGACAGCCATGGGTGAGAGGGAGGATAGAGGAGGGAGAAACCAGAAGGCATGGAGAGGGAGAAAGACTGAAAACGGGGAGGGGGGCGAGAACTTGATGAAGAAAGAGTGTGTGTGTGTGTGTGTGTGCGTGTGTGAGAAAGAGAGCGAGAGAAGAGGTGGCGAAGAGGGAGTGAGAAACAGACAGATAAACATGCTGTGGGGTTCAGGACGAAAAGAGGGAGGGAAGCAAGGGGAAGGAAGAAGTTAGACAGAGAAACTGAAGACAGAAGGCAGGAGGCTAAAAGAGAGGGAGGAAAACAGACTCAGACAGAGAGGAGGAGCACGCCTAATCGGGTTGCTAGGCTGAGACAGTCTGTTTAGGGACAGCAAGGGAGTTTTCACATAGACCTCGAACAGACTACGGAAATGTCTGAAGCTGTAGGCTACTCTATCAATCCCTCAGTCCGCGGGGAGACCCTGTACTCAGAGCAGCACCTTCATGCTCTCGGTTTGACATGAATAAACTGCGGTTCCGGGCATTGTGCAGGAATCCGAATGCCTTTAGCTCCATTATGTCAGCTCTATTTCTCGTGACATTTCGGAAACACATACTGACAAGCTTCGTTCTACAGGTCTCCGTCTCTCCATGCTCTCTGGTTTGGGCAGACCATAAATTATTATGCGTGAAGGTACAAATGATGTGCAGGTGTGCTTCAGTAGCACTATGCTTTAGTTAACAAATCTCATTTGTTTAACTTTTCCTGAATAATTTACTTCAAGCAGTACTAGCGAGTTTCCAAGTGCCAAATGTCAAGGGGCTGCGAAGAGAAACAGTTTATGGGCGGTTTCCCTGGGCAAAAGGGAAGACTAGCCTTCAACTAAGACTGAAAAGAGCGTGTTCAACGTCTTCGCATGTTTTATTTTGTCCCCGACTAGGCTGAATATATGTTGAGGAAGGAGCACCCACCACTAGGTCCTACATCCACCTCCTGAACTGGATGGAAGTGTCAGAGCAAAGCTGGTGCATTTTACAGCCTCTCTTTCTGTCTAGCCCTCGGGGCAGTAAAACACAGTTCCTGTGAGACCTCACCGACACCCTGAGAGAACAGCAACACAGGTGACAGGCCTAGACAGAGAATGGCAGGATCTCCTCCTAGTATGACTCCATGTGACTGCACAGCATGAAGTCCCAAAGGAAATGGATAGTGAGGGAGAGGGAGAGTGTGTCAGAGTTTGTGTGTCTGTATTCACATTTTACCAGCCTGTCGGTGGATCAATGAAGAAGATGCTGTCATGTGGGTACATTTTGCGCTAGGAAAATAGTACATTTCCAATATAGAGTGAGGAGAACAAGTATTTGATACACTGCCGATTTTGCAGGTTTTCCCACTTACAAAGCATGTAGAAGTCTGTAATTTCCATAACACCTACAGTGGGGAGATCAAGTATTTGATACACTGCCGATTCTGCAGGTTTTCCTACTTAAAAAGCATGTAGAGGTCTGTAATTTTTATCATAGGTACTCTTCAACTGTGAGTGACGGAATCTAAAACGGGTCATTGTCATGCTGGAAGACCCAGCCAGGACCCATCTTCAATGCTCTTATTGAGGGAAGATCTTGTGATACATGGCCCCATCCTCCCCTCTATATGGTGCAGTCATCCTGTCCCCTTTGCAGAAAAGCATCCCCAAAGAATAATGTTTCCACCTCCATGCTTCACGGTTGGGATGGTGTTCTTGGGGTTGTACTCATCCTTCTTCTTCCTCCAAACACGGCGAGTGGAGTTTAGACCAAAAGGCTCTATTTTCATCTCATCAGACCACATGACCTTCTCCCATTCCTCCTCTGGATCATCCAGATGGTCATTGGCAAACTTCAGACTGGCCTGGACTTGCGCTGGCTTGAGCAGGGGGACCTTGCGTGCGCTGCAGGATTTTAATCCATGACAGCGTAGTGTGTTACTAATGTTTTTCTTTGAGACTGTGTTCCCAGCTCTTTTCAGATCATTGACCAGGTCCCGCCGTGTAGTTCTGGGATGATTTTGTTACTCCGAAATTCTTACTGGTTGGTAGGTGATCAAATACTTATGTCATGCAATAAAATGCAAATGAATGTGATTTTCTGGATTTTTGTTTTAGATTCCGTCACTCACAGTTGAAGAGTACCTATGATAAAAATTACAGACCTCTACATGCTTTTTAAGTAGGAAAACCTGCAAAATCGGCAGTGTATCAAATACTTGATCTCCCCACTGTAGGTGTTATGCTTTGGGTAAAAGTTACTGTTCGGGATAGGTGTTAGTATTGTCAGGTTTTAATGTTCGGGGTTAGGGGAAAAGTGATTTTGAATAGGTTTGCTTTTAAGGTAGTTTTTCCTAGCCACCATGCATCAATCATGTTTGTTGCTTGGTCTTTGGGGTTTCAGATTGGGTGTTTTGTAAAAGCAGTGACAACTGCTGATGTAAAAAGGGTTTTATAAAAAACATTTGGTTGATGGAGATCCCAAAAATGTGTGTGGTGTGTTTGGCTGTGGGTGTGTATTGTGTTGGTGAATATGGGTAAGGGTGTGTGAACATTTGTTTGTTCATGGATGTTTTTGGCTGCAAATTGTTCAAGTGTTTGTCATGTGATCTGCATCTAACTACCTAAGTGTGTACTCTGCATGTGTTTGTTAGTGAGTGTATCTCTTTACCTGCCTGTTGAAAAAAAGAGTGGTGCCTGGATTCAAAGAAACAATAACGCAGATGTGTCGCTAAAGGCTGCTGAAAAACTGCTAGATGTGTCGCTCCTTCAAATTCACAGAACACAACGTCTCGAATGAAGTGTATAGTTAATCCTCCGAAATGTGAAACTTGATATGTGTTCCATTTTCATTAGTCCTAGCAATATTAAGGTAATTGAAGAGGGCCTGCATGGAGATATGTAATTGAACAGGGCCCCGAGACAGGACAGACAGAGTCTGGTTGTAAGCTGCCTCTTCACACAGACACGACTCAGCCCGACATCTGCTTTCCATCCTGACCTGTAGACCCATCCACCTAGGAGTGAATCTCTGTGTGAGTCTCTAGGACTGAACATCAGTACTCACAATGCGCATACTCAGAATCTTCTACCACCTGACCTGTCGTTCTCTATTTGTCGTACTTTTAAGAGCTCTGTGTTTTTTAGACTATGGCCCGAGGCGGGACCCAAGCTCCTCCCGTATCTGACTGGTTGTCAGTTCAGTAGCTTCCAACACAATCTGTGGATCCGTCCATCGTCCTGGAGGTGCAAAACCAAACCATATTCATTGAACTGTGCACGTAGACAACACGTTTTTTCCCCCGCTGTCGCAGTTAGCTGCCAGTCCTGCTACACAACGCATTGGTCGTAAAACCTTCTCCTCCAAGCATGCAGCACGCAGAAATGTAGCTGGAGGCACACGCAGATCCGGGAGCAAGCCGTCACTTATTTATAGAGGGGGGGGGGGTCAAAACCCCCCTCGACCCAGCCTGACTGCTGTCGTCGTCGTCAGCCTCGTGCGGCATCATTCTGCCTGGTGTGGAAGTGCGTGGGATGTCCCCGGTGCCTGCTCGGCTTTTTCCTCTAAACTGTGTAATGAGCGCCTCTCTCTCTCTTTCCGGTGGGGGCTTTCCACGGGGTGAAGCCACACAACTGAGTGGTGGTGGGGCGGGGGGGCAGAGGGGCGAGGTTCAGTTCTTTTGGAGAAATGCACACTGAGGTGGGAGGGCTTGTGCGAGAAGTGGCCGTGTTGTACTTGAATTTCAGCAGATCAGGATCGTTTGTTGTGATCCAATCCAACATCTGAAGGTGAACCCGTGGTTGAACCCTTTTATCACTTCCGAGGAAATACAGCAGATACACATCACCATATTAACACTGCACTGACAAAAGACACTGTCCTATCTCAAATACAGCACATACACATCACCATATCAACACTGCACTGACACAAGAAACTGTCCTATCTCAAATACAGCACATACACATCACCATATCAACACTGCACTGACACAAGACACTGTCCTGTCTCAAATACAGCACATACACATCACCATATCAACACTGCACTGTCCTATCTCAAATACAGCACATACACATCACCATATCAACAATGCACTGTCCTATCTCAAATACAACACATACACATCACCATATTAACACTGCATTGTCCTATCTCAAATACAGAACATACACATCACCATATCAACAATGCACTGTCCTATCTCAAATACAACACATACACATCACCATATCAACACTGCACTGTACTATCTCAATTACAACACATACACATCACCATATCAACACTGCACTGTCCTATCTCAAATACAGAACATACACATCACCATATCAACAATGCACTGTCCTATCTCAAATACTGCACATACACATCACCAAATCAACACTGCACTGACACAAGACACTGTCCTATCTCAAATACAGCACATACACATCACCATATCAACACTGCACTGACACAAGACACTGTCCTATCTCAAATACAGCAGATACACATCACCATATCAACACTGCACTGACACAAGACACTGTCCTATCTCAAATACAGCACATACACATCACCATATCCACGCCGCACTGCACTCAAATGTGAAACTGCATGGCAGTTATGTATATGTTCTGGGACCATTTAAAAAAAACATCACTAAAAAGGACAAATTATTTACTTGAAAAGGGACTTGAGTTGTATTAAGTTACATTATAAAGCATGTAATACTATCCAATTCTTATCTGATCCAAAATGTGGATCTGTGCATTTTTAAAAATTGGTCCAGGAAACATGGGGATGTCATATATAAGTATAGTATAGTATCTAACTATATTTGCATCGCTCAACTTTCTTTTTCTCTTATATAAATGTGCTGACATATCTTCTGCATGTGGAATTGAAAAGCGTTTAGTGGAATGTCTGTATATCTTATCTCAGTGAGCATCATTTGTCATCGATTCATTTTCCAGACATCCACTCAATACTGTATTATACGCACATGGGCTTAGTGACAGTGTTATTGCTGCTTATTCAAAATGAAACATCTATATTGAACGGGACTGACAACAGGTGCCAATTCTAAGATGTACTGTATGTCTCACTTTAATGTCACAACGCATGAAACAAATGAACTGCATGAACAAAACCATGACATGAGATTTTATAGACCGCACTGTTGGTTTTATAAACCATATTGTAGGTTTTATAGACCATACAGTAGGTCTTGTAAACCATAAGATACGTTCTATACATTTGGTGTTATAGACCATATGGTAGATCCTATGAATCTTACTGTAGGTTTTATAGACTATACTGTAGACCATAATGGTCTTTACAGACCTATAGACCATAGTGAAGGTTCTTGAGACAATCTTGTATTTTCAGTTACATATAATATTGTACATTCTGTAGACCAGTGTTTCTCTACCTTTTTGCCTATAAGAAAATAAGTCAGGACCCATTACATTAGATGCAAAATGCATGTAATCCTCAACAGTTCAGTTTAAGGTTCTGTCCATTCAGCTTGTCCATTATTTTATCTGAGAACAAGCATTTAATGTCTTTAAAATGTTTGTAGCCAACCCTGGACAGAGAAATAAAATTGCAGGGTGAGAGTTGTGAGGAAGGAGCCAATGCATTACAGAACAAATTAATGAATGATTTACCATTTATATATTTCAAATAACATTACAGTAAATTATTTTGAGGTGACAATGGTTTTATGTTGAGATATACTACATTTCCAAGAAGAAAAATCTAATATGTTACTTTCATAAGTATTCAGCACCTGTGCTGTGTAATCTCCCAACTGACAAAGATAAAAGAAATTGCCCAAATGAGGACCCAATTATCTTACCATTTCCCTCCACCTGTGAACCATTAAAGTAGCTGTCACATTTTTTGGCTAAAAACCTCACTGTTGAAGCATCATTGGTCAAGCTGTGTATCTGAAGGGAAAAAATACCAAAGAACATCTTATAGAAGTTAGAGATAATGTAAAATAAATGTATAACTTGGGTATTTGGCTAAAAAATTATATACAAGTCTTTAGATATCCCATTGAGCAAGGTTGGATCAATAATCAGGAAGTAGAAACCGCATCACACCACCCAAAAATTGCCAAGAAAAGTCTGTCCCTCAAAACCTGGCACTCAAACAAGAAGACTTGTAAGAGAAGCCACAGAGAGTCAACAATCACTTTGAAGGAGCTACAGAGTTCAGTGGCTGGAAGTGGAGTAATGGTGCACCAGTCAACAATATAAAGAGCTCTACATGAAACTGGCCTGTATGGAAGAGTGGCAAGTAAGGGGCTGTTTCTCAAAAAGTACCATCTAAAAACACGTTCTGGAGGTAACCAATAAGCATGCGAGTGGGTGCAAGTCAGCTGGGACCAAGACAGAGATTAAAAAACCTGAAGTGATAAATGTGGCGCAAACGTAACACTGAATTATTTATTTAGTAAAATAGTTACATCAAATAGTTATTATTATTATCATGATGTAGAGAACCATTTCTATACACAATACAGTAGACATTAATGGTTTATTCTATAGACTACACTGTAGGTACAACCTATATAACAATTCTGTGTTAAATAGACTATGCTTTAGTTTATATAGACCATACTGTTCATCTTTAATTTTCACTTATATGGTTATTATCTCAACGTCTGTTTTTTGAGGGGGGTATCATCACATATTTGGTAACAATTCAAAGGAAATAATATCTGCTAGGTGACTGGTTGAGCACTTACCAAAAACACAAATGTTGCAGACCAGTGCACAGACGCATGGTAAAGATTTCCCTGACTCCACATCAAGGAAGATACTTTGTTGTTCTTTTACTGCTTGCTCTGTTATCCAACAAACCTTGTGTTATCCTGCTCACAGGAAACTTAATTTTTCTACAGAACCCAAATATTGTGTTGCATTATATATAATTACGGATGCATAAAAATATATACAACCCCCCAAAAAAACAATTTCTCAAATCTGGCAGTAATTAATGTCAACTGAAAATGTATCTTACTTAGCCCATTATGGTATTTAAAATGTATTTTCTTGAAACTGTGTACAGAGATTTGGTCAACATCCTCAGACTTGGACATTTTTAAATGTAATGGCAACATGTGGGGGAAAGCTGCCAGTGGGGAAAGCTTGTGAATCACCTCATTACCCCCCAATGAAATTAGACTACATCTGGCTTATTACTTTTATGTTGATTTATAAATGATAAGCAGGGAAAACAACAAAATATCTCAAAATCTGAAGTAATAACATTGTGGGCCATGAAGGATTTTTAGACTTCACTTTGTTAAATCTATATTTTTTATTGTACCAATGACAGCGTCCTTGTTCTATTCGGTCGGCATTCCATGGTCATGACAGTTGTCATAGTTAGGCAACTCCACGAACAGTCCTGTTTGTTGACAAGTGATAATGTCAAACAACATGCACTTTGGAGCACTTTGGGCCAAATATATCAGAAAATACCTTTTAGGTACAAGTCACATGGCCAGTTAACAAATCTGCATCCGATTAAGCGCCAAATATGAATGGGTTTTAGAATGTGCTTTGACATCCAATTTCTTTAGGTTTTTAGCTGTTCAGACCGAGAATAGCATCAGTGGCTTTCTCACATCCACAGGTTTTCAATATAATAGTATTTAGATCTGGACTCATTGCAGATCACTTCAGAACAGTCTGGCGCTTGGTATCAACCATTCCTGGGTGCTTTTTGACATGAATTTGGGGTCACTGTCCTGCAGGAAAACCCATCTTTTTTGTCCATTGGTTGATAAAGTTGTCTGAGGAGAGGGAGAATGAAGGTGGAGGAAATTGAGGAGGGCGGAGAACCTGCAGAGTTGCAGACAGCAATGTAACATTTAGAGTGCTAGCAAGCGGATTTAGCTATTGATGGAAAGGTAGAGAGAAGGGAGTGTTAAGATAAGCCCCCCAGAAGTTTACTTGTCTTCTATTTTCACTCAGCTACCCACAGCTCCGTTCGCTATTAAGCTCCCAATTATTTGCTCAGCCATGGAACTGGAGTGGCCATTGAGAGTCAAAGGAATGTGTAAAGTCAAGCGTATAAGGTGGAAAAGGCATTTAGCAAATAGGAGGGAGAAGGATTCAGTAATAAGAGAGCATGCTCCTCTTCAGGTACCAACCACAAGACAGAGCGGGTCTATCTAGTCATCAAGGAGCTATGCTGGGAGCTGGCCCGGGCCTCATATTACTGACCAGTTTATTCCTGCATGTGATTCCTGCATTTCTCCACTCTCTTTCCTTTTCCTGTCATCTCCAACACTCCCCACAGGAACACTCAAGGAAATTGTCTTTTGAAACCCCTCAGGGTGAAATCCTAGAACTGAATCCTCAGCCACCAGAGATGTAATAGATGTGAGGTTTGTACTCTGTACTGCTGACTGAACTAACATTTTCAAAAAGGACAGTGTGGAGTGAGTAGTGACCTACATTGTCTGTCAAAAGGACACTGGGCCCTGTTGAATATTCAGTGTCCGTGTTCCAAATTTGGCCTCAATTTTCTTAAACTGCATACTAAAAACTGATTGTACTGCATTTGATTTAGAATGCACTGCGTTTTAAAAACTCAGTGAGTGCCAGGTATCATCATATCTGGCTACTCCGTTCCCATAATTCCTAAAAACAAAAAAACTATGACACAGCATCCTTTGGTGCAGACCTGGGTTCATGTGCTATTTGTGTCATGTCAGTTTATGTCAAACGCTTCAGCAGCATTTGATTGAGATTTCCTGACTAAAATGAACCAATTAAGCTGTGCAAAAATGCATACCTCACATCTGGCTCTCACAGGGAGGCTAGAGGAAAAACATACAAGTATTTGAAAAAAAGTGGACAATTTGAACCCAGTTCCACTGTGTCTGTCCTTCAGAGGCGACTCCTTCACCTGTGTAATTCATTGTCTCTGTTCGGTGATTTACTGACTGTGAGCCCAGACACAGGGCTTTATCTTTACCTTGTCTAAATGAATTCCAAATGGCATGCTGCCCAGGTATTTGTCAGTGCATTCGTTATCGCTGACAACCACAACCCCTCTTCATATAAATATAAATCCGGTAAAACAATCGCAGAGCACGACGTACTCCGCCGAATAACCTTTTGAAATATCATACCGGCCATCAGGTTTCGGAACGGATCCCCCCTCCCCTATACATGAAAGTAATGGTTGCATAAACTATCCTCTGCAAAACAGATATTTCCCATATAGCCTTAAATGTAGTACTTTTAATTAAGAAATTCATTAAGAAACGCAACAACAAAGGCCCCCTGAGTGATGCAGTGATCTAAGACACAACAGCCGGTTGTAACCTGGAGGATTTAATGGGCGAGTGAGGTAGGGTCTGGTGTACCAATTCCTGGCTCGTCACACTCGAGCGACTCCCTCAGGATGCTTGCCGTCTGTTTTGGTTGTTGGTCTTAGAATGCGCTCTACTCAAAGAATATACATTTTGGCCGAAATGTCCAGATTTAAAGGGAAATATAATTTGAAGCAGAAGAGATGTGCTTAGGTCAGGGATGGGCAAAGTTTGAAATTTTAAGTGAAGTGTATTATTTGTTTGTTAATAGCAATTTGCTGGCCAGGAAATGGCATTCACCGAATCATTTACAGGTCAATGATAAGGTCTTCATACTTTTGATGTAGTTTAAGATGTTTATCAGTGACCTGGATTTTTTTTTTTATCACACCAAAAATATTGTATTTGTATTTTCTAAATGACTCACGTCCAGATTAAATCTGGCCTAGGTGGAAACATTTTCTGATAGGTTTCTGCAACAAGAGAAGGGGCATTATCATGAATTAGGTATCACAAGAGTTAGGGGAGAAAAAAGAACGATTGCAATATAGTGTATAGCATTGCTATATAGAAGTCATGAGGGACATGATACTATTGAGATCAGTCTTTTGTGTTTTCTATTTTTTTGTTCAACCCCTTTATCTCCCCAGTTTGTCCAATTAGTAGTTACGACATTGTCCTTTTGCAGTAATCGCCAATGTGCTTGAGAGAGTTAAGGACTGGGACATTTGTCCTCAAGACATACCCATCACGCCGTTACGCTTCTTTCCACATTGATTGCTCAATTATTAAGTTAGCCAGGACCAACGTGCTTGGAGAACAAATCTCCACTGGAAAACATGTTTCGCTTGCAGGACAGCTTTCTTCTGCTAATATGTTGATCCCGGGTATCTTCCTAATTGAGCAAGTAGTGTGGGACGAAGCAGAATGGCTTGATGAGTACGTCTCGAGAATGCATGTCCCACTCTTCTGAAGAGTTGAGGAATGGGACATGTGTTCACCAGCAAATACTGTCAAGCTGTTCTATTCATCACTTTGCTTTTGCAACAGTGAATGTTCTACTGAAACGCATAGGCTTGGAGTACATTTTCTTTAAAACGAACCATAACTGAGCTTGCAGGGGCCCAGCCTGGCACAAGGAGTCGCTAGAGCCAAACAACAGCAACCCTGTCTGACATCCCTACCACCCAATCTGGACATTGCTGCGACAATTCCCACTCTCTACAAGAATCCCAGTCACAGTTGATATACCGCTTTCATGGCTAAAGCTCCAGATTGCTTTGACACAGCTGGACTGCCTGGTGCCACTGTGCCATTTGGGAACCCCATATTACAATGTTCATGCATGATTAAGGAGTCTAAATATCCAATGCATTTTTGTTTACTTTCCTTAATGGGATTTGCACACATAATGCACACAATACAACCCAGCAAATCAGCAAGTATCTAATTACCATGTATAGTTTTGGTCCCTCAAACAATCCATTGACACCTGTGGTGGTGGAGCGCCATACTATAGTTCCACAATTTTAAAACCCTGGATAGTGGACAAATGGGTCACCCATAATCAAGGGGATTTTTTTCAACAAATCGTCAAACTACACAATGTTACATAAGAGTTAATATTTTGTTGTTGTCTGGAACACTATCAAGTCACACTATGAAACAATGGATGTGAGTCTATTTCAAGATGCACACCAGAGACTGAGGAGCCTGTCCTCATTTATGTGATTGATGGGACCACATTTCAAGCGCTGGGGAAGAGACCAAGAGACAATTAAGTGTAATTACATTTTGAAAAGCCCAACTGTTTACCAATTACACATTTCAAGCTGATGCCATTTGCCGTTGGGCTTTGCGGTTTTGTGGGAAAATATAATCC
Source organism: Esox lucius (assembly GCF_011004845.1). Lineage (NCBI taxonomy): Eukaryota > Metazoa > Chordata > Actinopteri > Esociformes > Esocidae > Esox > Esox lucius. Next base: position 9,474,077 of record NC_047581.1, on the reverse strand, counting down.
CCCATTCCCAGTGTGGGCGGCATGCGAGTTAGAATTTCATCTGGGGCTAAATCAGATTTCATGTAAAGCAAAACAGAATGTGAAGAATGAACAAACTGAGACGGCGGAGGGGAGAAATTGGGATAAATAATTCAGTGGTAGAAGCCAGACCGCCACTGTCTTTTTGATAGGCGTTTATCAATTTGGTCAGAACCTCCTCTCTCTTGCCATACTGTGTTGTTCTAGTTTGCAGAGGATTGTTGTTAGAGAACCAGGGTAGACTCCCAGCGTATGTCCGAAATGGTCCTCTACTCCCTATGAAGTGCATTGCCGTTACGGTCATTTTAATCTGAGCCCTGTAGATTCTAGTCAAATGGACTTCATTATATAGGGAATAGTGTGACATTTGGGATTCCGATACATTGTCTGGGGAAGGTGTTTGGGCATTCATGTATTCGCCTTTGGTGGAGGTTGGTGCAGAGAAGCAAGAGGTTGTGATTGTAGAAAGGAATGCTTGCTGACAGAATAGAGAGATAGATAGGTTAGCACTATTGCTTATCTAGACAGGGTAAACAGGAGGCAAATAGTGCCCAAAACAACACACAGACATGGCCACCAACAACACAAACCCATCAATGAAAAAACCTGCTAATTTCCTGTCAGAGGGAGTACAGATTTTTTGTCTCTGCTTTTCGTTGCAAAGCTTGAGTTCCGAGACACAACACAACACAGCGCTGTAGGCAGTGCACAAACTCTGAGTGATTGGACAATGACAGTTTTTTTTGGAGAGGTCCAATTAGGACATACAACTCAATGAGGTTTCTCAAATTAATTTCCTCTCTATTTGTCGGGTTGGAACCTTTTCAAGCAAAAAAATAATTCTTCTAGGATCAGAAATCAAACCATGAAGAAAAGTGAGCGATGTCCCAGGACTTGGTGATGCGCTAGTGCCTGGAGAAGTAGGTATACTTTTCTTACCAAAGGAGAATAATTGCACTAGTAAAGATGCTTTTTCTACCTACATACTCTTGTGTAACCAATTATGTCCCAAACAGGGCTGTGAAAACCTCTATGAGGCAAACCTAATCTCTACTGCTGTAAACAGTCAGAAATGCATTGGTTTATGGCTATTAGTCTTTTTTCATAGACACCTTGTTCTTAAAAAATATAGAGAAATATACAGTATATCAATGTACCTTTCAATGGTTATAAAAATATTATTAAAAATGCTTATTTTCTTTATATAAAGCCTTACATATAGGCTTAAAAGAAGACAAATCAAGGCACCTTTAATACAAATGAATAATTTCCAAAAAACAACAGCCAAGTCTTTCTTTGCATAAGTGCGCATAGCCCTCAACAATCTCTTTATTTCAGTGTTATTAATTGCTGTATATTATTATTGTCTTACTCTCAGTCTTATTCTACAATTACTACAGTGCTTACACTTTAAATGCCATCTGCAAAACCTGAATTTCCCCTGGGGGATTAATAAACTTTACTTATGTAACAAATACTTTCTGGAAGCACCTTTTGCTTGGAATGGCACAGTAACTGTTTAGGTCTCCATCAAATTAGTACACCATCATTTTGCATTTTATCACACTCTTCTTTGGAGAACTGTTCAAGCTCATTCAGATTGCAAGGTGATCTACGTGTACAGCCACCTTTAAAAAAGTCCAGATATTTTCCATTGGATTGAGGTTCCGGCTCTGCCTGGGCCTTCCCAAGACATTTAACTTCACCTTTCTTCTTTTCCCACATGGTTTTAGGAAGTGCAATGTGTCTTCTTTTTGCCGGACCGCGTAAGGGGTGACTGACTGACTACCCATTGTTAAATACCGTAGTGGTTTGAGAAGCGGACTTGTGAACTGTAGGTCCTGAGTTTGTATCTCCTCGCAGGCGAAGCGAAGTACGCGTTGTGAATTACTCCGTATTGACAAAAACTTTGCTGGCTAAAACCGAAACCTGAAATTGTACACGATTATATTGCGACTGTTTCTGGCATGGAAAAGTTAATCTTCAGTCTCGCTAGCATTTGCTCAATTCTTATGATTATTCCTAAGAAGTTAGTAGATACCAGTAAGCCTATTACTGGCTAATAAGCTGTTCAAACGGCCAGTGGCAAAAGCTAACAGCTCATAGACGCTATTTCTGGTGGAGGTAAATTTAATAAGAAACGTTAGTCAGTTTAACACAATACTCAATAGTGTTTAGCAACTGGTGAAATGCGTAATGCCGTGCCGTTATGGATAAAGACAGTGTGTCTCATGTGGAAGGCTCAAGTTCAAATCTATTGTGAACAACAACATTTATTTATTTTATTTCCATGATTCTGTCGTTGTTTCACTTGATGAAAAAGTTAGTTAATCGTCACCTTTCTTGTTAAGTACATTGTTATGCCATGAAAGAAAAAAATACAATCTTATGCCATAAAATGAAATAGCTTTGGCCGCTTCGCTAGCAATTGCTCAAATCCTTTGACTATTCAAGTTAGTAGATACTGGTAAAGCCTATTATTGGCTAATACGCTATTAAAACGGCGAGTGGCAAAAGAGGATTTGTTCAGGATAAAGGCTATACTGACACTCACTGAACATAGAGCTCTGTGGTGTAGTGGTTAGTGACATTGCCTTTCACGTGGGTGACCCGGGTTCGAATTTCACGAGGGCAATACTTTCTATTACGGTCTGGCTGAATTAGGCTTGCCTGTTTTATGATAAAAGCCCAAATTACCCTACAAATAAGAGTTGTGGAGATCTGTACTATTCAGGGAGGGACCAGTTCCTGAAATTCCTTCAGCGCTTAAGTGTTTGCCATTGGCCTATAGGTAATCTTTACAAGTACTGAAGGTGCCTTCTAGCCTCCATTTTCTAATATTGGCCTTCACAACATAATGATACCTGTAATGCTTTCCTTTATAGGCAAGGCAATTTTATTTATATAGCACATTTCATACACAATGGTCATTCAAAGTGCTTTACATAAATATCCATTTGACAGAGGAACTGTTACAGAAATAAGAAATAATAAAAACCATTAAGAATATAAAATCAAATACAGAACAGTGAAGAAATAAGAAAAATTAAAACCGTTAAGAATATAATGTCAAATACAGTTTAGAATAAAAAATATAATAAAATAAAGGACAGTGAAAACAGTCGGACGGACAGTGGCACAGTGCTCATTCATTAAATGCAAAGTAAAATAGATGTGTTTTGAGTCTGGATTTGAATGTGACTACTGTAGGAGCACATCTGATCTCTTCTGGAAGCTGGTTCCAGCTGCGACTGGCATAATAGCTAAAAGCAGACTCTCCTTGCTTAGAGTGAACCCTTGGTATTTCTAGCTGATGTGATCCTAATGATCTGAGTGTTCGTTTGGGTTTATATTCATTGAGCATATCTGCAATGTATTGAGGTCCTAGGCCCTTGAACGATTTATATACCAGTAGTAATACTTTAAAATCGATCCTATATGTAACTGGCAGCCAGTGTAAAGACCTGAGGACTGGTGTGATATGATCATATTTTCTGGTTCTGCTGAGAATCCTGGCCGCGGCGTTCTGTACGAGCTGCAACTGTCTTATGGTCTTTTTGGGAAGGCCAGTGAGGAGTCCATTACAATAATCCACCCTGCTGGTGATGAAAGCATGCACTAGTTTTTCTAAGTCTTGACTAGAAACAAAGCATCTAATTCTTGCAATATTTTTCAGATGATAGTATGCTGATTTAGTTATTGCTTTGACATGACTACTGAAGTTAAGGTCTGACTCTAGAGACACACCGAGATTCCTGACTTGATTTTTAGTTGTTTGACCTTTAGAGTCCTCTATTGATCTGTACCTTTCCAACTTGTGATCCTGTAGATATATTGGTATCTTCATGAAGACCATGACTATATCTGCAACATACAACATGCCTTGAAGGAAATCCTACAGAAAATATGTATATTTTAAGTGCTAATAACTGTAAGTCAGGTGACCCCAAATCAAATTTAAACAAATGTGATTGGTTAAATATGAACACAACCACAGTTACTACATATAGGCTGTACACATGCACTAATGCATGGAAGGCATTGACAGATATTTGTAGTACAGTTTCAGACTTTCCTATTGTTGGTTAAAAGATCTTATAAAATGGGAAAAGGACTGACATGATTTGTTTTGATTTTAGCTGTTACATGAACCAAAGCTGCATTTTAAGGATGAGTTAACTTTTCACATCCACTCTAGGTGGTCTAGCTTTTACAGCATCTGACCAGTATTGGAAATGTTGCTAGACTGAATCCCAGTGCTACCAAGGCGAAAAATCTTTAGTACTGTTCTTGAGCAATGCAAGTAACCCTACCAGCTCATTGTGGAAGTTGCCCTCATCAACACGCTCCAATTCATACGCACTGGGTCCAATGTGGTAGCCAAATGGCCTCTGGATTGATGTAAATAATGACATTGATCTGTCAGTTAGGACAGACAAAAATGACACTCACAGACAAAATGACACTCACCACAGACAAGACCCTGCTGGTGGTGGACGACTTCAGAAAATGCCCTCAAGACACACATCACAGCAATCACCAAGGCAATCCAGATGATGTACCACTTGTGGCATCTGAGCAAAAAAAATAAAAAATCTCTAGTCAATCTTGATCCGGCTTTATACATCAATCGTGGAATCCATCCTCACCTCATCCATCACCGTCTGGTTTGGGTCTGTGTCCGCCAGCTTCGGGGATAACCCAACTCCTACATGCAGAGCTCACTCAATTTAATATCTTCAACATAAACAACTGCTGTGTTCTGTACCTTATGAATATTCCCATTTGATTTCACAGGCTCTGGTATCAAATGAACATTTCGCTGAAGAACAATTGCCACTGGAGATTTATGACCTGGCTCATCAGTTGTATGTGTATGAAGAAGATGACCGAGCGTTGTATTCATTTTCTGCTGAGGACGCTGTGTATTCCTCTCATGTTATCCTACATAATGACTGAGAATATTCAAAATGATTATGCTACATGTTATTATACATTATTATTTAATTAAACCAAACACCTATAATCAGGGTAGAAAAATAAATGTGGGACAGCTTGGTATAACACTGTGTTTCTAATAGGCTAGCGAATGACATAGCCCAGTAAATAAGCCTATTTTATTGCAATGTCGGCCTACTTCAAAACATACTACATGTGTTTATTTTTGCACCATACAAGCATATTTTTATACTCTCAAACACCAAGTTAGGCATGCAAAATAGGCCATCCTCAATGTAACAGATTTGTTAGTGCTGAAACTGCATTGCTGCTATAGGCTCTTCTGGTATAACACCATTTAATGTTTAGGACTATATGATTAACCCTCTACTGCTGACTGTTGCCCTCAAGCAACACAAAATGTTTTTAACCCTCATCACATTTAAAAAATATATTTTTAGTCGAATCCAATGACATATGGGAGTGTCCATCATGCATCATTTGGAGGCAGGACATTCTTTAATGAAGAGCAACCTTGTGGGGACATGGGGTGATCAACAGATAAGATCAATGTAATGTTTAGCATGTCTAAATTAATATAATATGTAAATAAATGCATCTGTGTGTATGAATGTCTAGAGAAGCATGTTCAATAAGTTTTGGCAAGAATGTAGAATGTATAGATGTGCAATGAAGGCAAATGCAGCACAGATGACAAATCTAAATGTGCAATTGTTATGCCGTTTATCATTAATTATGAAAATCACCAGTTTTATTTGTGTTTCAGTACCCTTGCGGAACAGTGTTGTCCTGAGGCAATGAAATATTTGGGGGGGCAGACTACTCCTAAAAATTATTTATACATGATAAGTGATCCTAGATAACCCAAGAAAACAACTGGAATCATTTTCTAGATCTAAAACCTAAATGTGTGCAGTAGAGGGTTAATTTGCAAGACAGATTCAGATTTGATCTCACTTTAAGCTACATTGTGAAAAGGAATATACCCTTACATTTATCGTTTGTGTGTAAAATGGTGGTGACAATAGGCTATAACACTGTTAGGCATATGCTAGACATCCTGAAAAGTGTGACCAATTATTATTCTATTATTGACCGTGGACTCATATGACTCCACATCCACTGAATGTCACATGAAAAGACAAAACAATCTGATAAATAGGCTTTGGGTTGTGTGTTTGTGTGTGTGTGTGTGACTTATCAACCTATGGGGAAAGGCCATGTAATTAAGTGCAACTGCATATAGCAGCATGCATACCAGGTGGTGGTAATGAGTCAATTAATGGTAACTTAAGAGAAGGTGGCTGTTCATTACTGTCACCTAATGAATTAAACAGGCTATGATATACAACACTTAATTACATTGGCCTTTCTGCAAATTCTGATAAGCCAACAGCTACTTCAGATATTTTAATGGAGTGAGTGACAGGCAGGGATTGGGGGCTTAGCATTACCCCTGTGTCAGAGTGACTGACGGAGCTCCCATAACACCTAGCACCTGTCCAGAAATAACCCCTAGCCCACCACCCTTCAGTGTCTAGACACATGTGGAGATCTGATAGGGATTTTAGAATTGTGACATGGTGAAATGTCCACCTATTCTTTTTTAATTCTGCCAATACTGACGTTTCAGTGTCCACAACCAAGTTGAAAGTGGCAGTACAATGCCTCCACATGCTTGAAACTCCATGTGTTTCTACTTATATTACCCTACTAAAAGAGCTGTAAAGAGTTATTTAATACAACTGTCAATTGTTAATATACAGTGTAATGACAATATAACTACTCTATTCTTTGGTGTAACCTATATATATTTTTTTACATTTCATATCTGTCTTGTTTTATTAGAATGAAGTACGTTTTTAATTTTTTTGCCTTGATGGCAAGTAATTAGACTTGAATAATAAGGCCACACACACACACACACACACACAGACACACACATACTAATGTCTCATATACGGACTCAGCATGAAATGCATCCACGCTGTGGCCTGATTAATAGTGTCAGTTAATGCCAGGGAAGTGTGTGTATGTGTGCATAAGCATGATTACGGGTCAGAAGAGTCACTGTGTAAGGCTTGTTTGTAATAAAAGCCCCTCCCCAGGACAAGAGGTTAAAGACCCATTAAGATAGGCATACATAATGGCCATCTGAGTGTGATTCTGTCTGAAAGAGAGTTAGAAGTGGCAACCAGGGCAAAAAAAATGGTAATTGGTCACTGATGCTCGTAACAACAAAAGATTATGAAGCACCCGACACATAAGTTTCTAGTTTTTTAATTTCTCAAATTATTTAATTACCTATATTAGGCCAATGGAAATCCTACTCACTGTTGAGGCAACTCTGACAAAAGTAATAATTATTTCCTTAGTTTAATGTCTGGATAATATGGGTTGAAGTTCTAATTGCAATTTTTCTTTATAAACATTTTATTTTCAGGTATGTTACAGCATTATTTGACAAGAAATAATTGAAAGAAGAGACATTTTTCACTGAAAGAGCAGGGGGCCAGAATTGAACCCTTGCCACAGCATTACATGTTCGCTGGAAGTAATGGTTTTCACTGGAACATGTAATGCTGCCAGACCACCTTAGGCTGTTGACTGTAACTCTTTCACAAAAAATTACATTCAGAAAACACCTAACCCTAAACCTAACTTTGTAAAGAGTATCTCAAATAACTCAACAACCCTCACTTGTCAGGTCCTGGCTGGGGTGCCTCTAGGCATCTCTATGTGCCTGGAGGCCACAGTCAAGGCCTGACAGCAGAGGTGCCTCTTGGCATCTCTGCGCTCATGATTCATTATCTCCAATCAGAGGCAGCTGCTCCCTATTGCCTCTGATTGGGGGTCCTATTTAAGTTGTTCTGGTTCTGCTTTTGTTTGTTGGTCATTGTTTGTAGATAGTGTTGTGTTTTACTACTCGTCAGTTCACGGTCATGCACGTCTTATTTTGTTGTTTTATGTTATCAACATAAAACAACACCATGACATCACTCTATAAACCAGGGGTGTAGGTTTCATTATACATGAGTGGGACATGTCCCCCTGACTTTTTGAAAATGGCATTTTGTCTCCACCATGTTTTATCAACACAACTCTTTGCATAAAAAAAATGCAAGTCTTTAGAACGTTGCCATGGCAGTATGGTAAGCAGTTCCGTCATTTGAATTAGACTGGCTTTAGGACCACACGCAGGCACTTTGATTGAGTTACAGTAGTTGCTGGATAGGTATGGCTACCGTGGTGGAGTAGAGGCTACAGTTCCACCTAGCAACTGTGATCACTGGCTCACGAAAGTTTGGTAACCTAGCTGACATTACCTCTAGCTAATTACCTCCCGTAATGTATGAATGAGGTAGATATTTATCTTATCAGTGTTTTTCTAAAACCAGTAAGGTGTGGTTAGGCTAATGTTATATATGAATGATATTGATAGTTGCAAAATATATATTAGGTTGCTAGCTAATGTTATTTCACTAACTAGCAAACATTCTACATTACACTAGGTCAGAGATGGGGACAAGTCACACATGGTCAAGTCCAAGCAAGTCTCAAGTCTTAACCATCAAGTCCCGAGTCAAGTCTCAAGTCACAGTTCAGATAAATCAAGCAAGTCAAGTCAAGGGTTCACCCTAAGCAAGTCAAGTCGAGTCCTTATAAGTTTCAAGTCAAGTCACAGTACTAAAGAGATGAACACACACACACACACACTGTCCTCTGTTTCTGACGTGCGCTCGGTGCGAAGCTCGATTTCAAAATCTAATATTTTTCTCCTCCGCGGTTCAATTTATTGGGGGGACGAAGCGGAGGGATCTTAAATCAGCCTGAAGGGGTTGTATTCGCTATAACAACCGCCTCGCTATACCTTATCCCGCTTATTACATGGCTACCTACCAAATAAATACATTTTACACAAAATATAGATTTCAAAAGGAATTTATTGATATAAAAACGATTGTATTGCTTCCTCTAAAGAAAATAGTCCGTTCAGTCTCTGGTTAGAATCCTGCTGCGTCCATAGCAACGCGCTGTTTTTCATGGCAACGGTTTGTTATCAAGAAATAACACGCATTCTGCACTGGAATTCAGCCAATCCATGTAATAAGGGCTAATAATAACAACCTTATAAACTAATTATTGTGACTGAAAAACTGCGTAATATGTAATTACGCTGTAATTATTCTTGTCTGTATGAATAAAAAAAAAACTCTTCGAAATGTTTAGGTGCTAATCACATCGGCGCCTCCATGTTAGCCTTTCATGCAGGTAAGTTAACTGTAATGGTGTAAGCACAATGCTTTTTAGTTTCCACACGCAGTCCACAAACACTTGAAAATGCGCACATTTAATACAGACATTATAGCCTACGTGTAATAATATACATGCCCGCTCATTTTAAGATGCCCATCAACATTTAAATTCAGGCTATGCCACTGTTATAGTCAAATGCCCTTACATCTATTTACCTGACATATTCAGTAATGACAAATGGTCACATTTCTAACAAGAAAAAAAAAAAAACATAATATGCAACCAAGGCCAAATTATGACAAACAAAAGATTAATTCATTACATTAGTAGCTTAATCGTTATAGATCTTAGTGAAACTGAATATAAAGAGATTACTTTCTTACCTTTCCTTGTGGTTCTTAAAATGACGAATGAAATTTGACGTTGCATATTTTTGCATCTGGCAAATCTTTTTTTATTCACACGGTCCAGTTCAAAGTCCTAAAAGATACTATTTGTGGAGCTCGACTAACGTTACTGTCTGCCATGTTTGGCGCGGTTTGAATTGTGCAGCGTTAAAGGCACCTACGCTGATTAGTGGTGCTGATGTCACAACATAAAATATTTTTATCGCTGTTTGTTTATTATAAGTTCAAGTCATTGTCGAGTCTTCCACTTCAAGTCAAGTCAAGTCTCAAGTAACTTGTTCTCAAGTCAAAGTCAAGTCATTTTCATACTTTAATCAAGCAAGTCACAAGTCCTGAAAATTGTGACTTGAGTCAGACTCGAGTCAAGTCATGTGACTCGAGTCCCCCACCTCTGCACTAGGTTCACCTCACTCACAGCTAGAACCGTATGACACCAGCCAAGAAAAAACTGAAGTTAGACAAACATTTTTTTTTTAATGCAAATACAAAGTGAGTGGTACTGCTATCTAGCTATGAGACAATAGAATATATAGCTAACTAACTAGCTTAGGTGATCGCTTGAAAAGTTGGCTAACGTTGAAGTTCCCTACATAAGTAGCTGCATTTGACATTTAAACCTAATGTGGGTCTTATAGATCAAACATTGCAATCTGGTTCTGCAGGCGTCAATGTAGCTCAAGTTGTTCATGTCAATTATATGTCCTGAATTTTAGCAGGATCAGATGGTGACCATAGCAGGATCAGACAGCCAGGGAGAAAAGGTCAACTGTGGAGCTGAGGTGAAATGTTCTATTTAAAGGTGGATAACTTAAATACAATTATTTATGTTATGTGTAGCCCATATCTGGAATGTCCATATTTATTAGCCGAACCAGAAGGATGTTGAGTCAACCAATGTAGTCATGCAAGACAGTGGTGGAGCTTTGGAGGTGAGGTTGTGATATTCAAGGACAGTACAGGCAAAATGTACATGTACACACACATTGAAATAGCCACACACATTGAAATACAGAGGTCTGTAGTAGCTCTTCACTAAGAGCGCACATCTTTGAAAATATGTTACCTAAGTAATATTAAATGAAATGGCTGAAGGCTGTATTTTTTGTTTGTTGTAGCAGAATTAATGAGATGTTGTGTCAGTGCACATACAGCATATGGTCAAAAGTATGTACCGCTTCACAATTCTTCAGGAGGGAAGGGGGGCGTGGGTCCATGTAAAGACAGCTTGCACCCTGGCCCAGCGTCACCACACTACGCCAGTGTTTGTTCCCCTCACATTTGAAATCAAACCTACTCCCCTGCTACAAACCAATGTTTTAAATTTTGATTTCTCTACCCTCTAGCACTGACTTTGCTACTTCACTAAGGTATACTTTGAGTGGTTTTCAACCTTGTTTCCTTAAAATATATACACTAACTGCAAGTAAAAATACAGGTAGGATGATGTAGTGACAGCAGAAGTTGAGCAGACTATATCCCTATACACTTCAAAATTAATCTGGCTACTTCTGTCTTCTGTCACATCATCAATAAACACACCATGCATGCCCATGCCATCACACTGCCTCCACCGTGTTTTACAGATGATGTGGTATGCTTCGGATCATGAGCTGGTCCAAGCCTTCTTCATACCTTTTTCTCCATTCTGGTATAGGTTGATCTTAGTTTCATCTGTCCAAAGAATGCTGTTCCAGAACTGGGCTGGTTTTTTTTGTCTAATCTGGCCTTTCTATTCTTGAGGCTTATGAATGGTTTGACATTGTGGTGGTCTTCTCTTCATGGTCAAATGGATAATGATATGCCTACCTCCTGGAGAGTGTTCTTCACTTGGCTGAATGTTGTGAAGGGGGTTTTTCGTGGAAAGGATCCCATGATCATCCACCACTGTTGTCTCCAGGCCTTTTTGTGTTGCAGAGCTCACCAGTGCATGATTTTTTTCAATGTACCTAACTGTTGATTTGGCCACTCCTAATGTTTCTGCTATCTCTCTGGTGGATTTTGTTTTGCAGCCTAAGGATGGTCTATTTCACTTGCATTGAAAGCTCCTTAGACCTCATGTTGTGGGTTCACAGCAACAGCTCCCAAATGCGGATGGCACACCTGGAATCAACTCTAAACCTTTTAACTGCTTAATGGGTGAAGAAATAACAAAGGAATAGCCCAGACCAGTCCATGAAACAGCTTTTGAGTCAAATGTCTATTTACGTTTGGTCCCTTGAAAAAGAGGGGGCTACATATTAAAGAGCTGTAATTCCTAAAACCTTCCTCCAATTTGGATGTGAATACCCTCCAATTAAAGCTGGGAGACTGCACTTTAAGCCAATATTCCTTTTTTAACTAACTTTAAACAGATATATTTATTTTCATTGTATAGTATATGCAGTTAGCATCTAACCAGAAGTGCAAATAGAAGAGGGCAGAATATTTACAAGTATTAAGTACAATGTAAATACAAGTGGGATGTATCGATGTGCGAAGAAGGCAAATGCAAGTACAAATGACAATTCTAAATGTGCAAACATGGCATATTGAAGGTGCATTTGCGACTGAAATGCAGATATAGCAGAAATTTGGTTCCTGTGGGAGATATGTACATGTAGCAACTAAAAACGTCCTCATCAGACTTTGCACAGTGTCAGAATCCAGTAGTACATGAGAGGCAATACAAAGCGGTGGGTGGGTGGGTATGGTTAGTGATGGGATGGGTTACAGAGTTCAGCAGGGTTACAGGAGCTGGGAAGAAACTGTTCCTAAGCCTGCTGGTGTGGGAACGAAATTACCTGTACTGCCTGCCTGCTGGTAGGAGGGCAAACAGTTTGTGGCATGGATGTGAAGTGTCCCTGATGATGCTGCGCGCACTATGCAGACTCCACTTGCGCTGGAGGTCTACGATGGCTGGGAGCTGGGCACCAGTGATGTGCTGGGCGGTTTTCACTGTCAGTTTCAGGGCCTTGTGGTCGGCCACGGAGCACCCGCCAAACAGCACTGTGGCACAGTTAGTCAGAATGCGCTCGATTGTGAAGTGGTAAAAGGATCTTTGACGACAGATGGGTCTTCAACAGCCTCCTCAAAAAGTACAGGCGCTGCTGCACCTTTTTGACCAGGGTTGAGGTGTTGGGGGTCCAGGAGAGGTCCTCTGAGATGTTGGACACCCAGGAATTAGAAACTGGACACATGCTACACCTCAGTGCCATCGATGAGAACTGGGCGTGACTGCTGCCTTTTGACTTCCTGCAATCCACAATGAGCTCCTTGGTCTTCTTTGTGTCGACAGCCAGGTTGTTATCAGCGCACCATGCCACCAGGCACTTGACCTCCTCCCTATAGGCTGACTCGTCATTGTCACTGATCAGGCCTACTACCGTGGTGTTGTCTGTGAACTTGATGATGGTGTTGGAACTGTGTGCAGGAATGCAGTCGTAGGTGAAGAAGGAGTACCCTACTAATAGAAAGACACCCTACTCTTGGGCTAATGCATAACTTGGCATTTTTTTATAGATTGAGAATCAGCAACAACAACTTTGGTTTGAGAAAATCACCTTTCACAAATACATTTTCTGATCGTAAACAAACAAGAATTGGCAAAATAAATATGTATTGCAGCCAAATGTGCCAAATATAGTTATGAACAACCTCAAACCCGGACAGTGTTGGCCAATAGAATGCCCTCTGCTGGAGCCCTGGGCCAATCTGCAAGCAGGATTCAAACACTGGTCTTGGAATGACCCAGCAAAGTGCGAGTCACTGACTTCACCAGTGTTCCACCCCGAAAGAACGGTTCTCAGAACACCAGCTGACGGAGGAGAACACAGAACGTTCTCTTCGCTTTTACTTCAGCAAGCCACCAATCAATTCCTGGAGAGTAACATACATCTCGATTGATTCGCATCTTTGGTCACATTCACGTGACTCAGCCATAAGCCTCCTAATGATTAGTTGACAAATAGTGACTCCCACTAAAATGGCGAAAGCTGCATATTGGTGAGTAGCAAATGCAGCAAAAGGAAGTGACTGCTGCCAAAACATTTGTTTAGGCTTGTGGTAGAGTTTTTAAAAGTCATTGTGCTGGAGATGTCCACTACTTCTGTCAGCCATGGTTCTATGTTCCCCCTTACAAACTGAACAAAAATTCCACCATTATTGAATAAACATTGGCAAACCAATGTCCATTTAATAAGATTCCCCAAGGATTGGTCTGGGGATGATTTAAATATCGGAGACTATGAGAATTTGTCTGGAATTCCCCACGAGACACAGTCCATCACAATGCATCGTAATTAAGAGACATTGATTGATGTTATAAGGACTTCCTCAAAAAACAGAGGCTCAATCTATCAGCTAGTGGCCTGAGTGATGGGGAAAATGCTAGGTTCAATCTATCAGCTTGTAGAGTGAGTGATGGGGAACATTTTAGAGAACAAAGCTTGGTATTGTGTAACAGAAGGCAGAGTCTTGAAAGTCAGAGGGTCCTCTTACCCTGTTATCGAACTGGATCCACTTCCATTCATCGCCTCTGTCCCTGTTTCCTGTGGCTGTGAGTCACCATGAGAAAAAATGAGTCAAAGTGAAAATGAGAGAAGTTATTGTGTCTGTTTTCCCACACTGCCACACCACAAGGAAGAAGGAAAAGATTTCCAAACCCTTTCTTTGTTTTTCGTGCGATGGATGAATTGCAAAATGGCTCATTAGAAAAGACTGTGACTATGATCAATAATGTAGCTTACCGAATTGACACTCTTTCCCAGAAGCCAGCCATCTTAAACAGACATGGCAGCCATCTGACATCATAACTCCAATGATTCTTATGTAGGATGGATGGGCATATTTCACTCCACGCCAAAAAATATATATTTAAACATAGAAGCCTTTCTCTTTTGAACCAGGCAATGATGATGAGGAGGAGAATTGAAGTGTTTCAGCTCCTGGGTCTCTTGTATGCCGAGTGAGTGGCACATTGAAAACCTTGGAAGTGTTCCGTTTTCCATCGAACAAAGGAGGAAATGTAGGCTACTTAACCACTGGGTACAGAGTTAAATACTGTATAATGATCTTACAGCACTAAAGGTCTCTCTTCCCCTATGTCTCTCTCTGTCTCTGTCTTCATGTCTCTGTCTCTAGTTTTCTTTCTCTCTTTTTTTCCTCCCTCTTTTTTTTCCTTTTTCTTTCAATCTCTCAGTTATAGAATTTAATGCTGTCAGTCTAATGGAACCAAAGGTAGCCTCTGTTCTATTTCTCTCCTTCTCAACTGAGGTACATTTGTCCTGACAGAGAGAAATGAACCAACAGGATCAGCCTCAATTTAAGGGAATTATCCGCCATCGTTTTACTTTCATTATCTCGTCCGCTCGATCGTTCTGTGGTGTTTGCTGAGAGCTCTGCGTGCCGCTTGACGGCGTTGGCTTATTTAAATGTATGTGTGACTAAGGCTAGGTGTGTGTGTTTGGGACTGTGTGTGTGCTGGGCTGTTTGGAGGTAGGAATTAACAGCCTCCCATGGATTGTGGTAAAACCTAATCACAATCATAGCCCTTAAAGCAGGCGGTGACATGTCTAGAATATTCTACTTTAGAGGTCAAGCAAAGGCCTTCTTCAGCCCCAACTTATTTTTCCTCACACCACATGCCCAATCAAAATGGATCGGACTATAAGAAACTTAGAGTCAACAGGTACGAGACGTTATGTACGCCGAATAAGTCAAAGAGAGGCCAGCCTGCTGCTCAGTTGTAACAGTTCAATTGTTCTATCAATTACCGTCACAATCATTTAAACCCCACCACCTTCTTTTTATCAACCCAGTACACTAACACAAGCAATCTTTTGTCACATAGCCACTGAATCATTCATGCCTTACAACACAGAACAGTGTTTCAATTTTAAGAACTACTGCACATTCCTTGAGGCTAGCTGGATTTGTAATGCAGGATGTGGGAGGGACCACCAGATTGTAGCGAGCCAGCTATCTCTGGGGAGGAGATCGGCAGGAGGTCTATGAGCCTGATGTATCCCGTTGTAATGAAAGCATTTTTCTAAAACCGGATGAGTCAGTGGAATTAAATAGGACCAACCTTTGCAATACTTGTACCTCATCTATCTGGGTCATGCTGATAAGCTCAATCTGCTCTTAATACATCTCAGGAAAAGAACCCAGGAATCTGTCATATGCTAGGCTCACTGCCAATAAGAGGGCCCCCACTGTCTGAATTGTAATGTATATTTTTTATACACATTTATTTACTGCTGGACCCACCCGGTAAAGTTTTGAATACCCATTTATCTATTCCTTTTACAAAATATCATAAAAGTCGTTTTTCTGTCATTTCTATTTGCTCTTGAATGGGCCATCTGGTGGATGAAGCATTGCAGTGCAGAATGGTGTAATGTACTTAGCTGTTCTTCTGGGAACTGCTTTCTGAATGTTGATGGTTAATATGAGTATTACACTACTGTTTCAGGTGACACCTAATCTAATTCTAAACATTTATGTCAGATTTCTAAAGATTAATGTTGGAGGTTAT
The DNA here is from genome assembly GCF_011004845.1 of Esox lucius. Taxonomy (NCBI): domain Eukaryota; kingdom Metazoa; phylum Chordata; class Actinopteri; order Esociformes; family Esocidae; genus Esox; species Esox lucius. The sequence continues at coordinate 9,457,922 of NC_047581.1, read as the reverse complement.
TTGAAATCCTAACCTTTTGGGTTTATTAGAATGTATTAAAGGCACAGTTCATTTCACCATTCAACCATGTTTGGGTGAAATTCCCTTTACCTGTGGTTGTGTCTAAGGCTCGTTGTCATGTTGACTGAAATAGTATGAGTCCCTATTAATCCCCTGTTAATAAAACTTAATGGTAAAACTTGAAAAGTGGTTATTGGAGTTATTACACAATTGTTGCCATTTAGCAGTCAGGAGTTTTGCAAATAACAAGTTATTAAGTACCATGATATTGAAGCAACAAACAAGAAATGCAAACATGATCATGACTCAACTTACCCAGGTCAACCTGTGAAAATGATTGTTTCATTGTCTCATTACAACGGGATACAGTAAATTAGCTGTCTAATTATGATAAACAAATAGTTCGTCTGACCCAGAATGCAGAGAAATCACACTGACCACCTAAGGTAGGTTCAAAAGGTTTTAATGGAGAAATAGGGTACTCAGAGAGTACTTTGTAGGCAGGGTCAGGGCTGGGAAACTCCTGGCAGGTCCGAAGCTGGAGGAGAGCTGACGGAGAAGAGTCCGAGTGGTTACTGGACACGAGGTGAACAGGTGGAGAGGAGTGCACGAGAATACACGGATGATACTAGCGAACAACTAGAACTGAGTACCACATGGGTAGTAGATAACGAACTGGCGCCGAAGAGGTGATCAGCCCAGGTTTAAATATTGCTGGAGTGAATCATGTGGATGAGCTGCAGCTGCGAAGATTGGCTGTGCAGTGAAGACTCTGCCACGCCCCTTGACCTACTGAACACACCTCCAGCACTCCAGGTGGAAAAACACAAACAAACAGGGACCGAACCACCCGACTCAGGGCGGAGGGGGAGCAACCCATAACAAATTGGCTCATTAGATTGCAAATTAGCTAACTTGCACGCTAACTGCAATTTGTGTGTAACATGCCTTTTAATGATTGGAATTGTTGTTATTTTATTCATTTGAGAATACACGATAGTAAAGGATATTATTAAATGCTCTAGTCCCCTTGGGATTTGATATTGCCTCATTGGATTACAAATGAGCTAACTAGCTAGTAAAATGCAAATTTTTTGTAACATGATGCATTTGAATTGTTGGAATTCCGGTGTTATTTCATCCATCTGGGAATACAAGATAGTCAACATCACATCCTGGCTATGCCCTTAGCCATCTCTAGTCAGGACCAGACAGAAAGTGGTGGCTCTAGGCAACTCTATGGCCGTTTTTGTCCTCCCCAATTGGAGGCAGGTGTAGATCGTTGCCTCCAATTGGGGAACCCATATATGTTCAGGGTTTGTCCACACCCGGTGTGGATTATTGTGTTTGTGCTTGCTGCGCAACGGCATCGGTTGCTGCTTGGTTTTGCCCGAATTAAAATATGGGTTGCTACCACTATACATCTCTGCGCCTGTGTCCTGCCTCCACAACCATGACAATTCTCCTTGGGGCAGAATATTGCCTCATTAGATTGCAAATGAACTGACTGGCTAGGTAACTGTAATTCATGTGAAACGTGAAGCATTTTTATTGTTAGAATTGAGAATACTAGATGGCAAATACAATATTCCTCTTGGGGCAGGAAATAGACACATATTGATATTATTTGTGAACAAAAATGACCTGTAAACATAGAAAGTATTGGGCAGTTTTAAATAAGAGGAGTATTATAAAAATGAAAACATTCTCTTGGGGAAAACAACATCAATAGGCTCTTTGAGGTAAATGACGCCACCAATCTTAGTTTGAAGTGCTTTCAAGTTGCAGCTTGCAATGCAGCTTTTGCTAGATTGACTTGCTCAGTTTCCATTTCATGAATATGGACGAAGATAATTATGCTAACTCAAGGCTATGACATGAGCAAAAACTGCCTATGGTGAAAAATGACACCAATGGCCTTTGGACACAACCCCAGCTAATGGGAATTTCACCTAAACAAGATTTTAGGTTAAATATCCCTTTCAATAACGTGAGAAATAAATACGGGTGTGTTTTCTTTTTTTTTTATATTACCCTGAAAATTATTGAGTTGTGTTATACTGACTCTTAGAATTTCCAAAATATCTGTGGTCTTTAAGATTTTGTTTTGGCAACAGAATTTATTTACCAATTTGTTGTATTAATGCCTAAAATTGTCATTGTAACATCGGCAACGCGTGGCACGGCTGCTCTCCCTCCTCTCCGGCTCTCTACCTCGCCGGTATATCTGTTCTCAATCTTTAAATATATTTTAGATAATTTCCGACAAACCTTGTTAGAAATCTAACAAAATGCTTCTCTCTTGCTGATACATTTTACTGGTGTTCAGGTGTGAAAAGTTTAGGATTTATCAATTATAAAGCCTTTTTTTTGTCACAATTCTGAATGTCACACCAAATTATATAGTTTTACACCTTAGGATCAACCACACCACACCACAATTTGTCAATGCAAAAATTTGTATTATATGCATTTAACATTCATGTGCCACCAACCATTGTATAGCATTTGGTTATTAGACACAGGACTGGGGAAGAACAATATTTCTAGTGAGGAACACACTAATAAAGAATAGTATCATAAGTTATAGCCCCCCATGAACTGCCACCTTAACATGGTGGAGGGGTTTGAGTACCCGAGTGACCATAGGAGCTATGTTGTCTGGGGCTATATGCCCCTGGTAGGGTCTCCCAAGGCAAACAGGTCCTAGGTGACGGGTCAGACTAAGAGCGGTTCAAAACCCCCTTAATGATGAAAACAATTATGAGTTCCGTGAATTCGCCTGGTATGGCGTAGCTGGGCCCCCACCCTGGAGCCAGGCCCGGGGTTGGGGCTCGTACGCGAGTGCCTGGTGGCCGGGCCTTTCCCCATGGGGCCCGGCCGGGCTCAGCCCGAAGGAGCGATGTGGGGCCGCCTTCCTGTGAGCTCACCATCCACAGGACCATAAGGGGCCGGTACGGAGAGGATCGGGCGGCAGTCGAAGGTGGGGGCCTAGACAACCCGATCCCTGGACACGGAAACTAGCTCTAGGGACGTGGAATATTACCTCGCTGGCGGGAAAGGAGCCTGAGATCGTGCGTGAGGTTGAGAGGTTCCGACTAGAGGTAGTCAGGATCACCTCTACGCACGGCTTGGGCTCTGGAACCACACTCCTTGAGAGAGGATGGACTCTTCACCACTCTGGAGTAGCCCATGATGAGAGGCGGCGGGCTGGTGTGGATTTGCTTATAGTTCCCCAGCTCTGCCGCCATGTGTTGGAGTTTACCCCGGTGAACGAGAGGGACGTTTCCCTGCGCCTACGTGTCGGGGATAGGTCTCTCACTGTTGTTTGTGTCTACGGGCCGAACGGCAGTGCAGAGTACCCGACCTTCTTGGAGTCTCTGGGAGGGGTGCTGGAAAGTGCTCCGACTGGGGCTCTATCGTTCTACTGGGGGACTTCAACAACCACTTGGGCAACGACAGTGACACCTGGAGGGGCGTGATTGGGAGGAATGGCCCCCCTGATCTGAACCAGAGCGGTGTTCAGTTATTGGACTTCTGTGCTAGTCACAGTTTGTCCATAACGAACACCATGTTCAAGCATAAGGGTGTCCATCAGTGCACGTGGCACCAGGACACCCTAGGCCGCAGGTCGATGATCGACTTTGTTGTCGTTTCATCTGACCTGCGGCGGTATGTCTTGGACAATCGGGTGAAGAGAGGGGCGGAGCTGTCAACTGATCACCACCTGGTGGTGAGTTGGATCCGATGGCGGGGGAGGAAGCTGGACAGACTCGGCAGGCCCAAGCGTACTGTAAGGGTCTGCTGGGAACGTCTGGCCAAGTCTCCTGCCAGAGGGATCTTTAACTCCCACCCCCGGCAGAGCTTCGACTGGATCCCGAGGGAGGCTGAAGATATTGAGTCCGAGTGGACCATGTTCTCCACCACCATTGTCGAAGTGGCCGCTCGGAGCTGTGGCCGTAAGGTCTCCGGTGCCTGTCGAGGCGGCAATCCCCGAACCTGGTGGTGGACACCGGAAGTAAGGGATGCCGTCAAGCTGAAGAAGGAGTCATATCAGGCCTGGTTGGCTTGTGGGATTCCTGAGGCAGCTGACGGGTACCGAGAGGCCAAGCGGACTGCAGCTCAAGTGGTTGTGGAGGCAAAAACTCGGGCCTGGGAGGAGTTCGGTGAGGCCATGGAGAAGGACTATCGGCTGGCCTCGAAGAGATTCTGGCAAACCGTCCGGTGCCTCAGGAGAGGGAAACAGTGCCCTACCAATGCAGTTTACAGTAGAGGTGGGCAGCTGTTGTTGGGCGGTGGGCAGATGTCGTTGGGCGGTGGAAGGAGTACTTCGATGATCTCCTCAATCCCGCCGTCACATCTTCCATTGAGGAAGCAGAGGATGAGGGCTCAGAGGTGGACTCGTCCATCACCCGGGCTGAAGTCACAGAGGTGTTCAAGAAACTACTTGGTGGCAAGGCACCGGGGGTGGATGAGATCCGCCCTGAGTACCTCAAGTCTCTGGATGTTGTGGGGCTGTCTTGGTTGACACGCCTGTGCAACATCGCGTGGCGGTCGGGGACAGTGCCTCTGGGATGGCAGACCGGGGTGGTGGTCCCCCTTTTTAAGAAGGGGGACCGGAGGGTGTGTTCCAACTATAGGGGGATCACACTTCTCAGCCTCCCCGGGAAAGTCTATGCCAGGGTTCTGGAGAGGAGAATACGGCCGATAGTAGAACCTCGGATTCAGGAGGAACAGTGTGGTTTTCGTCTGGGCCGTGGAACACTAGACCAGCTCTATACCCTCTACGAGGTGTTGGAGGGTTCATGGGAGTTTGCCCAACCAATCCACATGTGTTTTGTGGATTTGGAGAAGACATTCGACTGTGTCCCTCGCGGCATCCTGTGGAGAGTGCTTTGGGAATATGGGGTTCTGGGTCCTTTGCTAAGGGCTGTCAGGTACCTGTACGACCGAAGCAGGAGCTTGGTCCGCATTGCCGGCAGTAAGATAGACTTGTTCCCAGTGCATGTTGGACTCCGGCAGGGCTGCCCTTTGTCGCCGGTTCTGTTCGTAATTTTTATGGACAGAATTTCTAGGCGCAGCCAGGGGCCGGAGGGTGTCAGGTTTGGGGACCACATGATTTCGTCTCTGCTTTTTGCGGATTATGTTGTCGTGTTAGCCCCTTCAAACCAGGACCTTCAGCATGCACTGGGACGGTTTGCAGCCGAGTGTGAAGCGGTGGGGATGAGAATCAGTACTTCCAAATCCGAGGACATGGTCCTCAGTCGGAAAAGGGTTGCTTGCCCACTTCAGGTTGGTGGAGAGTGCCTGCCTCAAGTGGAGGAGTTTAAGTATCTAGGGGTCTTGTTCACGAGTGAGGGAAGGATGGAACGGGAGATTGACAGACGGATCAGTGAAGCTTCTGCAGTAATGCGGTTGATGTCAGTCTGGTGAAGAAATAGCTGAGCCGCGTGGTGAAGAAAGAGCTAGGCCGCAAGGTGAAGCTCTCAATTTGCCGGTCAATCTACGTTCCTACTCTCACCTATGGTCATGAGCTTTGGGTCAAAAGGACAAGATCCCGGATACAAGCGGCCGAAATGAGCTTTCTCCGCTGGGTGGCTGGGCGATCCCTTAGAGATAGGGTGAGAAGCTCGGTCACCCGGGAGGAGCTCAGAGTAGAGCCGGTACTCCTCCACATCGAGAGGGGTCAGCTGAGGTGGCTTGGGCATCTGTTTCGGATGCCTCCGGAACGCCTTCCTAGGAAGGTGTTCCGGTCCCGTCCCACCGGGAGGAGACTGCGGGGTAGACCTAAGACACGCTGGAGGGACTATGTCTCCCGGCTGGCCTGGGAACGCCTCTGTGTCCCCCCGGAAGAGCTGTAGAAAGTGTCTGGGGAGAGGGAAGTCTGGGCATCTCTGCTTAGACTGCTGCCCCCGCGACCCGGCCCCGGATATGCGGAAGATGATGGAGATGGAGATCATAAGTTATTGTTTACAGTTATGTCTGTTAAAAATTAACTACTGCGATATATTGATTACTCATAACTACCTCTACGTAAATCAGTCATATGAACATGGTTAGGTTAGAGATGAGTAAGTATGATAAATGGTATAGGTACAATCTTCTTCAATGGGCGCTAAGGTAAAATAATAGGCTACTTTGACTGTGCGAGGTCAGCTAAAAGAAGAAAATTAATAACACTCGAATTAGCAAGGTGATCAAGGCCAGCCCAGCTATAAAACTTGGTTTCAGTCTAGTTCACTTTTTTTCATGTGATGATAGAAAAAAGTGTTAAAGAGGACAAAACATACATTAACCTCAGCTAACAGTTAAAAATACAAGAATACTGTACATTTTATTAAATAAATATTCAGTGTGTAGGAAAATAGAGTTCATATCATATGGTGTGACAAATAGGTCATATGATTACAATATTATTTAGTGTCACATTATATTAGGTTTCATGTACTTACTCTAGCACAAGATTGGGCATTGTGGTTATCCAATAGCATCCTAGCAGCATACCCACTGCAACAAGGAAACACATTTAAAAATAATAATGATTAACTTATCTTTGGCATTTTTATGTAAAAAGCATCACACTAAAAGAATCTGGAAAGGGTTCTGAAGTGGGAGTGCAAAAATATTTGATTTATTGAAAAAATGACAAGAGATACATTGTAACCCTTCCATGTCCTACTGGGGTGTTTTCAGTACTTCCTGGTTGAACAAGAACCCCTCATCCCTAAGGATGATGTCCGTTTAAATATCACAATATAGTGTCACACCATATGATATCCATTTCTGAGACAACATATTTTTGAGCTGGGCTGACTCAAAATACTGTATGGGACAGTCACACCATATACAGTTGTGCTCATTAGTTTACATACCCTGGCAGAAAATCTGAAATTTTGGCATTGATTTTGAATATATGACTGATCAAGCGAAATTATTTAAGAATAGTGATCATATGAAGCCATTTATTATCACATAGTTGTTTGGCTCCTTTTTAAATCATAATTAAAACAGAAATCACTCAAATGGCCCTGATCAAAATGTTTGGCCTTGTTACAGACACACAAGGTGACGCACACAGGTGAAAATGGCAATTAAAGGTGAATTTCTCACAACTGCAGCTTTTTAAATTGCAATTAGCATCTGTGTATAAATAGTCAATGACTTTGTTAGCTCTCATGTGGATGCACTGAGCAGACTAGATACTGAGCCATTGGGAGCAGAAAATAACTGTTAAAAGACCTCTGTAACAATGTAATGGAACTTTATAAAGATGGAAAAGGATATAAAACGATATCCAAAACCTTGCAAATGCCAGTCAGTACTGTTCAATCACTTATTAAGAAGTGGAAAATTCAGGCATGTCTTACGAAGCCAAGGTACATTACAGCCCAAACTGCCAAAAGAATTGTTCGGGATGCAAAGAAAACCCCCCAGGTAACATCTGGAGAAATACAGGCTGCTCTGGAAAAATACAATGTGGTTGTTTCAAGGAGCAAAATACGACGATACTTGAACAAATATGAGCTGCATGGTCGAGTTGCCAGAAAGAAGCCTTTACAGCGCCAATGCCACAAAAAAGCCTGTTTGCAATATGCTAAAACACCTTGACACACCTCACAGCGCTATGTTAGGAGAGTCTTTGGAGAGGGGTCAACAAAGCCTATAGTGAACAGAATACTAACCCCGACTGTGAAGCAAGGTGGTGGCTCACTGATGTTTTGGGAGTGTGTGTATTCAAAAGGCACAGGGAATCTTGTGAAAATTGATGGCAAGATGAATGCAGCATGTTATCAGAAAATACTGGCAGAAAATGTGCATTCTTCTGCATGAAAGCTGCGCATGAGACACGCTTGGACTTTCCAGCATGATGATGACCCTAAGCACAAGGCCAGGTTGACCCTCCAGTGGTTACAGTAGAAAAAAGTGAAGGTTCTGGAGTGGCCATCACAGTCTCCTGACCTTAATATCATCATCTCTGGGGAGATCTCAAACGTGCGGTTCAAGCAAGACGACCAAAGACTTTGCATGACCTGGAGGCATTTTGCCAAGACGAATGGGCAGCTTTACCACCTGCAGGAATTCGGGGCCTCATAGACAACTATTACAAAAGATTGCATTCTGTCATTGATGCTAAAGGGGGAAATACACAGTATTAAGAGCTAAGGGTATGCAGACTTTTGAACAGGGGTCAGTTCATTTTTTTTCTTTGTTGCCTTGTTTTGTTTTATGATTGTGCCATTCTGTAATGACCTACAGTTGAATGTGAATCCCATAAGAAATAAAAGACATGTGTTTTGCTTGCTCACTCCATGTTTTCTTTACAAATTGTACATATATTACCAATTCTCCAAGTGTATACAAAAAAAAATGTCAGCACAATTGTAAGATTTTCCATGTTTGTTTGAACATTTTAAAAAAAAGTGATGAAGTGCATGAATTTTCAGCATGTTCACATAAAACAGGATGTTCTAAACAGTATAAAAATGTTTGTTGAAATTTTTAATTATTTATTTGTGTATGACACTGAACCACAAAAAGGCCATGTCATGTCAACCCCCCACATGTGCTTACAAAAAAAACCCACAATCTCAGTCATTAAAGCTGCTTATTTGTTTTGCCTTTATTATTGTATCCTTCAATAAAAAATGCATTTAAGTCTTTCAAAGATGACAGAATAATTTTAATTTATACAGTAGGCTACAGTACTGGAATATAACAGGCACCAACAGATCCATATTGCATACACAAGCAGCTAGCAACCTGCATGCGAAACAGAAGAGAATCGGAGAGAGAGGGCTTGAGAGATATAAAGAGTAAAAAGAGACATGGTAGAAAGAGAGAAAGCAAGGGAGAGAAAGACAGCAAATAGAACAAGTGATCGAAATAGACAAAGAGAAAGACAGTTGGTAAGAAAAAGAAGAGATGAAAAGATGGAAATAGAGGGCGAAAGGGAGAGAATAAAAGGGAGAGAAAGAGCAAACACAGTGGTACTGCAGCATAATAGTTCCCTCCTGGGGACTCTTTGAGGAACAAGACAAATCAGGGCCACAGAGGTGATTCTGCAGATGCCGTTCCTGCTCTCCTCTTCCAGCCTCGTTAGAGGGCACAATGTGCGTGTGTGTGTTGTGTGAGTGAGAGACCACTGTGTTTGAATTAGGAAGATGCACTTGCCAGGACATCTTTTATCTAAATCATGTACAGTATACTTGTCTACAATATTTGTGTGTGCTGTATGCTGCTGCTGGGCATGCAAACTGTTTGAATCGATGTGGCTTCAAAATAATTTGTCAACGTATTGTGACGTCGAATATATATTAGGGGTATCGCAATATACCGGTATTGACCATAACCGTGATATTTTAAAAATGAAATATTGATATCATGTTAATAATACAGATGATAATATCGTATTCACTCGGCGAAACTAAAGTTGTATTTTTCCAAAAAACCCTCTCGGTTTTTCGATACCTTATTCATGACACTTATGACAAACGAAGTATGTGCTTCAACAACGAGACTGTCCTTGAAATGAACTTGTTAGCCTCACTAGAACCCCTTTTAGATATCCGCGAAGGCGCGCCGTTTTTGTAGCCTATTCACATTAATAAAAGGACGTTGTATTTCTCCCAAAGCTCCTCGGTTTTTCAATAGCTTATTCATGTCAGCTATAGACAAACGATGTATGTGCTTCAACAAGGAGACTGGTCCTATGCACTGGCATTGAAATCAACTTGTTAGCCCATCTAGAACCCCCGGGAGAAATCCTCATAGACGCGCCTGTTTCCCAAACCACCACGTAAATCGCTCTTTATATAGTGCATCGTAAGTGCCACATTACGGCCGTTTGGAATGCAATTAGGCAATTTTTGGGTCTTGGAATGGAATTATGCCATGAATACATTTTGAAATTTAGCCTACTACATTTCAATAGAGCTTGCTGGCGATGTATTCAACTACTACTTAGGCATCAATAAGAAAATGTAAAACTCAAAGAAGTAAAGAAATCTAAGGTGGACAAAACTGTTGTTTAACTAATGGGGGTGGACTTCAACCAATCAAAATAATATCTCCAGAAATGGATCACGTTGCATCTAATTATCAATTCCTGTATAGCTATATAGAATATAAATCACATAGCAATCAACACATAATTGGTTAACTGGGAATATAACGCGTGGTGAGAAAAATCGATTCAAAGTGTTTGGAATACAAATGGAACGCAAGAGAAAACATGCATTCTGGGATGTTCTTCAATTTTGATGTTAAAAGTTGATGTGTGGTTGTATTGTGGTTCGACCTCAACATCCACTGACAACCGTATTGGACTAGATTTGACGCCGCTATAAGTTTAGTTTTGGATTTGGTCCAGTCCGGATGTCTGTGAATGGTAAAATCAAGGCTATCGTGAATAGAACACATTTCTATGTCATTTCAGTGAGCATCAGATTGTGTTTCGGTTATCCAGTAATAGGACATGTACAATGAGAGTAGATTTTGACATGGAACTATTTGATTTGAAAGGATGGTTTACATGAGACAATTATGTTTTCTTGTTTTAAATGTTGGGTGAAAAATCTGCTTCAGTACAAATTGATGATTAAATTAAATTATAAAAAATTTGAATAAGTGACTGGAGAAACATTGCAAATGCAGATGTTTCGATACATGCATGATACAATCCCTTTTTCAAAAAAGTTGTGATGCTGTGTAAATTGCAAATAAAAACAGAATGCAATGATGTGCAAATCATTTCATCCCTATATTTAATTGAAAACAGTAAAAAGACAGCACATCAAATGTTAAAACAGAGACATTTTATTGTTTTTCTAAAAATATATGGCCATTTTGAATTGTCAGCAACATATTTCAAAAAAATTTGGGACTGGGGCATGTTTATTAGTGTTGATCTCCTCTCCTCTTAACTGTGAGGAAAGGATCTAAGTGACTTTGAAAGAGGGTTCATAATCGGCACAGATGGCAGGAGCTTCAGTCACAAAGACTGCTCAACTGGCTAAGGTTTCAATAGGAACAGTGACTGATTTTAAATCTGCATTTAGATCTATGGGACAGATATCAGTTAAACAGAAATATTGGTTAAAGGCATGCATTTGCTGACAGCATTCTTGCATTACTACGCTACGTAAGAAAAAACAGAAGAGCACCTCTTTCCACGGTGATGGAGCATGTCAATGCAGGACATGATTAGCATGTGTCAGCAAGAACAGTTCATGGTGAACTTCACAGATAGGGATATTTTAGTAGGGTTGCAGTGAATAATAGGATTTTCTATTAATTTGCCCCCGTCTGTATGACTTTACTGTTCAGGTTGATGGTGTCTTGCATGGAACTCACATTGGTTTAGACTGTAGGTTTTTTTAATTGAAATAGAAACATTAAAATAGGGAAATGGCTTTTGACAATAGGCCATATAAAAGGTATTATGTTGTTTTGAAAGCTGCTGATGTGCTCTTGTGAGCAGTTTCATCAATCATGTGTTCTTGTAGACAAGTGGGTTTTATAGCATTGGCTATAACATGTATGCAATGTTTGGGGGATCTCTCAGAATGAAAAGGAAAAAATTTGACCACTCAAACTAGAAGTATCACAAAATATATTTTTCATTTCTCACAATCGATTCTACCTCTTCAATTAAATATATTTGCTGTGACAGAATATATTCATTTTACGTATTCACCATTTTCTATGCAGTGCTGCAGTGAGTTTAGCATGGTCAATGACCTTGTGAAGTAGCACACAATGTTGCTCTACTGTTATTACTCTTGCTCTCCTATCTGCAATTCACCTTTCTTCATGGCTCTAGGGTGCCCCTATGGTCAATTTGCTACTTCATTCAGAATTGATCCCATAAACTCTTATTTGGTGGTCATATCTGGCCCCAATGTAAGTCTGACATTTGGTATGTTCAACAGAGTCTGATGCCAAAGTCATGCAGTATAAATGTCCAAGTGATGTTATAATGAGATTCACATGGGTTTAGGGAGATATTTTTTTTAGAACCTGTACAGCTCCATTAATTTTAGGAAACAGAACACTTTTACAATGTTGGATGTTGGACACCAGCAAGCAAGGAGTATAAAATGCTTCTTTATTTATTATTGTAGAGTGGTTTAAAGATTTGTACAACCTATTGTTAGGCTTATAACTGGTTTATCACCTAAGAAATGTGGAGGGTGAGTGACAGGGGTGGACTCAGGCTGTCAGAGCGGAAGGGACGAAAGACATTTATAGGGCACCAGCTGCATGTGGTGGGGCACCAGCGCACAGAAATGTGTGTATTTATAGTGAAATTGTTCCAAACCCTGGTTAAGATTAAAACTGTTTTATTAAGTGAAACTGAACACACACACACACACACCAGTTTTGGCAAGTCGGTTAGGATATCTGCTTTGTACATGACATATTCAACTCTAAGTCATAACAGAATAGCACAATCATAAAACAAAACAAGGCAACAGACAGAAATGAACTGACCCTGTTCAAAAGTCTGCATACCTTTAGTTCTTAATACTGTGTATTGCCCTCTTTAGCATCAATGACAGCATGCAGTCTTTTGTAATAGTTGTCTATGAGGCCCCGAATACTTGCATAGCTGCCCATTTGTCTTGGCTAAATGCCTCCAGGTCATGCAAAGTCTTTGGTCATCTTGTATAAACTGCACATTTGAGATCTCCCCAGAGTGTCTCGATGATATTAAGGTCAGGAAACTGTGATGGCCACTCCAGAACCTTCACCTTTTTCTGCTGTAACCACTGGAGGGTCAACTTGGCATGCTGGAACGTCTCAAGAGCGTCTCATGCGCAGCTTTCGTGCAGAAGAATGCAAATTGTCTGCCAGTACCTTCTGATAACATGCTGCATTCATCTTGCCATCAATTTTCACAATATTCCCGTGCCTTTAGAGCTCACACACCCCTAAGTGATTGAACAGTACTGAGTAGCATTTGCAAGGCGTTGGATATTTTCTTTTATATCCTTTTCAATCATTATATAGTTCCATTACCTTTTTACACAGGTCTTTTGACAGTTCTATTCTGCTCCCCATGGCTCAGTATCTAGCCTGCTCAGTGCATACATGTGAGAGCTAACAAACTCATTGACTATTTATACACAGACACTAATTGCAATTTAAAAAGCCACAGGTGTGGGAAATTCACCTTTAATTGGCATTTTCACCTTTGTGTTTCACCTTGTGTGTCTGTAACAAGGCCAAACATTCAAGGGTATGCAAACTTTTGATCAGGGCCATTTGGGTGATATCTGTTATCGTTATGATTTTAAAAAGAGCCAAACAATTATGTGATAATTAATGGCTTCATATGATCTCTATCTTTAAATAAAATACAGTTTTTATGCATGTTCAGTCATATTTTCAAAATAAATGCCAACATTTCCTGACATGAGTCAGGTTAAAACATGGTCGCAAATGGGTCTTCCAAATGGACAATGACCACAAGGATACTTCCAAAGCTCTATCAAAATGGCTTAATGACAACACAGTCAAGGTATTGGAGTGGCCATCAAAAAGCCCTGACTTCAATCCTATGGAACATTTTTGGCCAGAACTGAAGAGCAAGGAGGCCTACCTGAAAAGTTTGACCCAAGTTAATCAGTTTAAAGGCAATGCTACCGAATACTTATTGAGTGTATGTAGCCTTCTGACCCACTGGGAATGGGATGAAATCAAATATAAGCTGAAATAAATCATTCTCTTTGCTATTATTCTGACATTCCACATTCTAAAAATAAAGTGGTGATCCTAACTGACCTAAAACAGAGAATTTTCCCTGGGATTAATTGTCCAGAATTGTGAACAACTGAGTTTAAATGTATTTGGCAAAGGTATATATAAACCTCTGACTTCAACTGAATATTGAGGAGCAGAGTCAGGGTAGGGAGATAGTCAGTGTGGTGGAATCAGAGTAGATAAAAGCTAAAGATATTACTACACTTTCTACTTGATTTGAGTTGGATCAAGTCCACCAGTTAGCATAGAAATGGCTAGAAAGTAAGCTACCTAGCAAGGCATCCTCTTGCATATTGTATAACATGGTATACAGCATAAAAACCAAAACAAACCAGAAAATGCAGTCTACATACATCAGTAATGCTGAGAAATCTTTCTGTTGGTTTAAATGTAACCCATATTGCTATGTAACCAACCTCACACACTGTAGTGGGATGTGAAGGTTACAGCTCAGACTGCACTAAACCTACTGACACCTGAATATTCTAAAGGGGGTGTGGCTGTGAAGGTTACAGCTCAGACTGCACTAAACCCACTGACACCTGAATATTCTGAAGGGGGTGTGGCTGAGTGTGGGTGTGAGGATTGTGCTAAAAATAAGGGGGTACTCCACCCAAGAGATTATTCTACCAAATTTCCACTCTCTTTTGGAACCAATTAACTCATCCAGACAGTTTTTACATGTTTTCTTCTTTCTAAATATACATTGAACTTCTCCATTCTAACTTTTTAACTTCAACTACATGCTAACGATTCTAAAAACAGTTTGGATGAGTTTATTTAGCTCCAAACAGAGATGAAATTGAGGTAAAATCATGCTGCACTAAACAGTTTTTTAAAGGATGTATAAAAACAGGGGGCACCAGGAGGGCATTTTCCACCATAGAGGCATCCCATGAGGGCAGATTGTCTTGCATGTAAGATCACATAGAGGCCAACACATTTTCTAGCATGTAGAGCAGCCTACTTGACACTGCATCACATGATCTCCATTGGAAGGGCGCCCACTAGGACACTTAATCACATTTTCTCACACAGGGGCACCAATTAGTACACTGCATCACAATTTTTCCCCTGGAAGGGCACCCATTAGTACACTGCATCACATTTTCTCCAATGGAAGGGCACCCAGAGGGCACTTAATAATGTTTTTTTGCACATAGGGGCATCTTGGAGGGCACTGAATCACTATGTCTCCATTGAAAGGGCGTCCATTAAGGCCCTGCATCACGTTTTCTCGCACGTTGGGGCACCTTATCACGTTTTCTAGCAAACTGGGCTACCGTAGAGAGCATTTTATCATGTTTTATCTACCATAGGGCAATCCAAGAGGGCACTTCTGTGGCGGTTTTTTCCTGACATGGGGCACCAGGCCGCCACCCCCCCCCCCCACATCCACCAGTGGTGAGGGAGCTCTGTTTTAATGGATCAGCCTTAATGATCTGATAGATTTGTAGTCAAGCCTCTCTCTGATAAGTAAGCCTAATAATTGCTGTTGTTGAAGAAGAAATCTGCTTTCCTGAAAATAGGCATCACTCCCTTGTGTAATGTCCATCCCAATAAGATCCAACACACTCGCTGACTTATTTGGAGCATGGACACCTGTTTCTCACTACTGTTCTCAACAAGTTACTTCTTCCATCTTGTATCTTGTCGGTCATCATTTTAGTTTTTTTATTCCTTAGTCATTTTAATTAAAAGTCCTCCGTTCTCTCTGTGCCCTGACTCTTATCTGCAATGTTTCACCTCCTTGATGTATTTTCCCTTTTTTGGGTATAAAAACTAGTGTGACATTTTCTCTTTGGTAGGTGTCTGCTTCCAAGCATTTTGCCTTTATTTCTATGTCAGTGAGAAGTTTTTTCATACATACATGGCCATGTGTGCAGGGTTTGACTTTACGCAGTAAATAACACACTCTAGTATGTCAGTATTTGCACTGAAGGGCAAATGGGTTCTGAAAAATATGTGTAATCATAACTGGTTTCATTCTGTAATGCCTCCTTGTTATTTCAATGTTGCTAGTCATTTTGTGTGTAGACATGGTTGTCCTTGTTTGATAGAGCTATTCTTTCATTGATTTTTATGCAGATATATTGTTAATGTACATTTTTCCATACTCTGAAAGACTACAATTCTGGAGGCGCAATGCATCCTACTCTGGGCCAATCCTAACCCTAAAGTGGGTTTTTTCAAATTTGGTCCTATTCATTGATTTATATCTTTGGCAGTTCCTAAGCTAGCTAACTACCTTCATGCAACACAGACTGATTAAACTTCATTAAATCAGAAACTTTGCTAATGAGCCCAGTTTGTTCTTTTACTTTTGACATAATACGTATATTTTATCTAAGAACAGGAAAGGTGAAGATTCTGCTGTTCTGTCCATGTGCAAGGCTGTTAACCCTAATTGCTCTCAGGTTGTTGCTGTAAATGAGAATAAAACATTATTTACTCAGTTGTTTTACCAGGTATGTTGATCGAGTACACATGCCCATTTACCTCAATGACCTGGGAATTGTTATGGAAGATGAATGGGCCAACTGGTAGTTGTGGATGATAAGGGGAGACATGTTGGTATAACGGAAAGGATTTAAAATGTGGCCATGACACCGGGGTTACCATGCCAACCCTTATGAAAATTGTCATGGAATCGTTAGTAACCAGAGAGTTCAGGCACCTGTTTAGCGTCCCATCAGAAAGACGGTACATTAGACAGAAACATTTCCCCATTGCTGTCTTAAAGCATTAACATTTAATATTTAGACTAGAGGACAGAGTGCTCCCTACTCGCCCCTGATATCACTTACAGCTGTATCGCATCTTCCATTTAGGGACAGACCATCACTGACCCCACTTAGCTTCAGAGGACAACCAGCATTGGATGATGGGTGCTGTGCAAGCTGGTCACATGCCTGGATAAAACACTGACCTGATCAGGGTTCTCTATGTAATGTTAGCATGTAGCTAGCAACTGCTAGCATGCTAAAATTATCATAGCTCTAGTGCTAAAACAAATTAAATCTTTCATCAGACGAAAGACAAACTCACCTACAGACAGTTCTGTCTGGATATTCTGGTGAGTTAAATTTTCTTCTTTGTTGAACATGCTATAAAAGTATGCCTGTGTAATTAAGTTTAGGCTAGTGACTACGTAATAAACAACATGCCTATAGCATGCAGGCAGTAAGTTGAATCCAATCTAAATCACATTCTGCTTTTATATGATCGGGGACATGTAGGCCTAGCTACATTCAATACTTATGTTCTTTTGGGTCCAGCATCATCAATAAACATAACACAATTGTGACATCTTGTAAGAAGTTAATGTTTCATATAGGATCTGTCTCTATCATTGTGAAAGCTTTCGCCAGTCTATCTAAATTACGTTCAGTATAAGCCTAGAATAACATGTTCCAATTGAAACAGTTATATGGTTTTCATTACTGTCAGATATGAAACCACATGCTTCCTACCTATAACGCTCTGAGACAGTACAACCTTTGAGCAATAACAAGATGTTCCAGTATGCAATAACAACTAGAGATAACCAAGAGGAAAAGGACATGTGTGTTATGACTACTGAACGCTGTGCTTCTAAATAAAAACGAGTCCACCCATGGAGAAGTGTGAGTGGCTGAGTTGAATCCTACTGGCAGGCTCGTTCCTGGCTCAGTGGAGATCAACGGCTCCCTCCCTTCTGCAGAAGTGACTTCTAAAACGTCTTTCTGACTCTTGGTGTGGTTCTTTCTCATTAGACAAATTAGACTATATAGAAGTTTGGTGAACTGAACCCAACATTAGCTGGTGCCGAAACCCGGGATCCGATACCTGCCCGTCGGGGCGACGGAGGAACAACAGGTCATTAAACCTGCCGGCAGCCCCGCCGACCTTCACGGAGGGTGACCACCTAGGTGTTGATCCGCGGCCGTCCCGAGGGACAGTGAAGGATCCCGTCGAACCAGGACCTCACCGGGAGCCAGAAAAACTGTAAAAGTTTTCGTTATCTTTTAGAAAGAAGTAGTGAGTCGTGTGGAAACCACTAAGAAACTGTATTCGTGGGTTAGATAAAAAGCGTGTCAGGGATACGTTGTCTAGGTCTGGGACCTGGTGGGGAAATCAGGGATTTCTAGCCAACCTAAACGCTCTCTACGGTCGTGGGTTAGATTAAAAATGTGTCAGGGACACGTTGTCTAGGTCTGGGACCTGGTGGGGAAATCAGGGATTTCTAGCCAACCTAAACGACAGTCGTGGGTTAGATTAAAAACGTGTCAGGGATACGTTGTCTAGGTCTGGGACCTGGTGGGGAATCGGGGATTTCCAACCAACCTAAACGCTGAGATCAGGGATTTTCGTGGAGAGACAGTAAATGGTGGATTCGATAGGATTCACTATAAACAAGATAAGAACCTTTTATTGAATTAAAGTTAAAATTAGAAGGGACGTCCCAGGTAAGTAAATGCAATTATAGTATTACAAAATGGGGCAATGTAATGAGAAAACGTTAACCACAGATGAAAAATACATGCGAAATAATCACCCGGGTGCCATTACGTACATAGGAGAATGGAAAAAACGTTTTGATTTTTCAGGCAACTTTAAATTAGTAGAACTGCAGTTCATTAGGCGAAATTTGCAAAGTAAGGACATTTTAAGCAAGGGAAGAAAACGGAAAAAAATCCAAGCCCAATTAACGGCAATAGCTGTGTGGATAGAACAAGCAAAGAAGAGGGAACAATACAGGGAGGAGAAGAAGAAGCGGAAAGCAGAAAAAGCATTGGTGGGGTTGGCCAACATCAAGCCTGATGAAGAAACAGGAAGTAGAGCAACACAACGAGTGTCAGGGCCCCCTCCCAAAGGTGCCGATGGGGCGGGCCCTGGAGAAGAAAAAGAGGATGTTCCAGCCCAACCAACCTCACAGACACCCATGGGAGAGGAGCAAAAGGAGGGGCGAAAGAGATTAGTCACCAGATACCAGAAAAAGAATAGGAGGGGAAAAGAAGAGTCGGAGGATGAAGAGAGTGGGGAAGAAACTGGGGCACTCTTACCCAAACCCCAAAAGAAAGGGATATATCCATGCCTGACTGAATTGGCAGGGGCCTATCCCTTAGTCCAGGTGGCAAACCCACACTATGGTTTAGATGGTGACATGGATAGAACCATCCAGGTGTTCCGCCCATGGACTGATGCTGAATGCATTGAGGCATGTAAGGGGCTGGGAAACGTGACTGATGACCCAGAAGCTTGGGGAAATAACCTGAAGCTGCTATGTCAGTCGTATGGACTGAATGGAAGGGAAGTGGAAAGAGCGTGTAAAGCTTCCCTGGGACACAACTGGGCCAGAGTGAGGGGAACCTTCGAGGGGATGGGACCAAACAGACTGCCAACCCCACAAGGTGATCAACTGAATGCGCAAGTAGAAGGCATATGTGCGAGAGCCACCGCCCTCTGGAGACCCAGACCAGACTATGGGAAAATACATAGCACACGTCAGAAAGAAGGGGAAGACCCATACGAATTCAGAACAAGGCTCGAGGAGGTATTCCGAGTCCACAGTGGACTGGAAAACGACGGAGGGGACAATGGACCTTACCAGGTAAATTTAAGACAACATCTGATGAGCAATATGCGTCCATGTGTCCGGGATTTTATCACTAAACACTGTGTTGGACACCGTACGCTGAATACACCCCAACTACTAGAGTGGGCCTCACATGCCGAACAGGTTCAGAAGAAAAAGGCAGGGAAGGGTGGGGTCATGGCAGTGGCCTCAGCCCTAGCCGCGCTAACCACTGAAGAAGGGGAAGTGTATTATCAACAGAGACAAAAGAGGGATCGAGGCCCGGGGAACCAAAGAGGAGACAATAAAGGAGAGGGACAACAACGAGATGACAGATGCTATAACTGTGGAAAAAGGGGACATTATGCAAGGGATTGCACAGCACCGCTGAGACCACGAAGACAAAACCGGAATAGGGGTCGGGATGGACGGGAAGAGAGGCGATCCCCGCATGAACAGGGACGCGAAACCCCGTACAACCCTGACTACCAGGACTGACGCCAGGATGTAGAGGAAAACAGGGGAGATGCCTCGCAACATCAAGAGGGACCACTAGAAATTTTAGATTTAACCCAAGTAGGTATGGCACATAGTGATGATAAACCCTATTATACATTAACAATAGGGCCTCAAGAGACCCCTGTTAAATTCCTCTGTGATTCGGGCGCAGACAGGTCTGTACTCAGGGATAAGGTCCCAGGAATAACACCAGGAAATAAATTGATCACAGTTATAGCCCCAGGTGGCCAACATTCAGTACTACGATACTCAAAGGAAACCACATTCGTGGATGAGGACGGAGAAAGACATGAAGGGATATTTGTACTGAGCCCCCAGTGTCCAGTAAACCTCCTGGGGCGAGACCTGATGACAAAGATGAAAATATGCCTCATTGTGACCGAACAGGGTATGGAACCAAGAAAGGAGGGACGGCTGGATGACATTCTCCTATTGGAGGGATCAGGAACGCCCACGAAATTTTATACACTGGACCTGGTAGATCAGGGTCCTGGGTCAGTCACCCCCGCCCTGAAAGAACGGACCAAAGACAACCCAGGGGAAGAACAGAATGAATGGCCCTTACATGTCACCATTCGTTTTGGGGACCAGTATGACGACCAAGAACATTTCAAACAACGATTTCTCCGATCTCCACCACAAAAGGTTCAACTGAGATATCTATACTCAACCCAAAAGGGAGCCACATGGGCGTCAGCTAACTTGAGTAGAGAAATGGACGCACTGAGGAGAATGCCATTTGGAAATGTGCCCCATGTGTCACTCAAGAAGACATACAATCTCACCTGGAAAGATGTCGGACTCGTGGCGGGAAGAGCTGAACAAATTCCGGGAAACCTGCTGGAAATTCATGGGGCCCAGGCAACAAATAACCGACACCCCAGGGGGTTGGATAAAACGGATTGTTCTGAATTGGACTACGACAGCTACAACAACAAGCCACATAATGGAATGACTAAGTCCTTGTATCTTATATTCAGCTGAAGATTTTCCTGGGGTCCCTACCACGCTGTGGGCCAAGTCTAAAACTGATGTGGGACTAATGACAACGGCCAAACCAGTAGAAATAACACCCAAATCATCTTACAGACCTAGGATATGGCAATATCCCCTGAAGCCAGATGCGATTGCAGGAATCGCACCAGTAATCTCGGACATGGCAAAAGCTACTGTACTGGTGGAAGACCCAACATGTGAATGCAATACACCCATTTTCCCAGTAAAAAAGGCAGATTCAGGAGCATGGAGGCTGGTGCAAGACCTGAGAGGTGTGAATGCAGCAGTAAAATCAAGAGCCCCGTGCGTCCCCGACCCACATACATTGTTAAACAGTTTGAAACCCCACCAAAAGTTTTTCACTGTGGTGGATTTGAGTAACGCTTTCTTCTCCATTCCATTGCATCCTGATGCCAGACATTGGTTTGGTTTCACCTTTAATGGGAAGAAATACACCTACACCCGACTTCCCCAAGGCTACTGTGAAAGCCCTACTATCTTCTCCCAAGAAATTGAAGCATGTTTGAGCTTACATGATACCAAACCAACCTCCCAGATCCTAGTTTATGTCGATGATATACTACTAGCCAGTCCATCAGAACAGGAGAACAAGGAAGAAGCCATCAAGCTATTAAAACATTTAGCCAACACGGGAAATAAAGCCTCACTGAAGAAAGTGCAGTTTTGTCAAGAGGAAGTGGTATTTTTAGGACATCAAATCTCACACAAAGGGAAACAACTCACAAATGCCCGGAAAGTGGCCGTGCAGAATTGCCCAAAGCCAAACACCAAGAAACACATGATGGCCTTTTTGGGACTGACCAATTACTGCCGCTCATGGATTCCAAACTATGCGAAGATCACCCAACCATTACTGGAACTCATCTACACCACAGAAATGGCAATGAAAGATAACATCATCTGGAATCCAGAAGGCACCGAAGATTTCGAAATATTGAAGAACCAGATAGCATCGGCAGGAGTACTGGCCGTACCGGACTATGCAAAATTGTTCATCCAAACAGTGGACTATAAAGGCAAGTTCATGACTTTGGTCCTGCTCCAATCGTTCGGCACAAAACTAAGACCTGTAGCTTTCTACTCCAAAAGACTGGATCCAGTGGCTGCAGCCTTACCACCCTGTGTAGGCGCAGTTTGTGCTGTGGCCTTGGCAATCCAAGCCTCAGCCGAAGTGGTGTTATTCCACCCACTTACTCTCCGAGTCCCTCATGCCGTCGATATGTTAATAACGTGCACCAAGATGTCATTCATGTCACCGGCTCGACACTTGGCAGTATCAGCTATACTGTTGTCACAACCACATCTGACTATTGAGCTATGCACTACTTTGAACCCGGCCACCCTTTTACCGACACCTGAAGATGGAGACCCGCATGAGTGCATGGAACGAACTGAGAAGTGCTGCAAGCCGAGACCAGATTTGAAAGATGTAGCCCTGCCTGGAGCAGACCAGGTTTTTGTGGATGGGTCTGCGTCCAAATCAGAAACGGGAAAGAACCAAGTGGGATATGCAGTAGTTACGCTAGAAAAGATGCTAAAGGCTGAACGAGTACCATCAAATCTCTCGGCACAGGCAGCAGAGATAATTGCATTAACGGAAGCATGCAACTTATATACAGGAAAAGAGGTATCCATCTACACTGACAGCCAGTATGCCCATTCAACCCTACACGTCTACGCTGCACAGTGGGCAAGAAGAGGCATGACCACCTCCACTGGCAGACCCGTGGAACATGCGGAGTTACTCATAAAGCTGTTAGTAACTATACAGCTTCCAAGAGCACTGGCCGTGGTAAAATGTAAGGCACACACGAAGGGGACAGATGATGTAAGCAAGGGGAATGCATTGGCCGACGCTGCAGCGAAATTGGCAGCCCTGACACACCCGATCATGATCAGCATGGTGGGACAACACACCGGGTGGTCGGTAACCACAACCACTGGAGAACATTGGATGGTAGGACGGCAGATAGGGAGGGGTGGTTTAGGTGTGGTCTACATGACTGAACCCATACAAGACCGGATACGAGAACCAGAGTATGATGAGACCCACGTCATCAAGATTGAACCAAAGGAGGCGGGAACACTGTTCACCTCTATGTCGGCCCTGACACTGAACACTCAAATCAACCCCCTCATACCAATTGAGGTACTGAAGGATATGCAACAGCATGCATCAATAGTGGAAAAAGAACGATGGGAACGGGATGGTGCCGCAAAGAACGATGGAGGGATATACACTGTAGGGGACAAACCCTGACTGCCAAGAAACCTGTTCGCTCTGGCTGCAAGATTGAGCCATGGTCCCTGCCATGTCTCAACAGGAGGGATGGAACTAATAATAAGGAATGCGTTCCACGCATCTCCAGGACTAAACTCTTATTTAAAAAAAATTTGTAGACAGTGTTTGATTTGCTGTAAGCACAACCCTCAAGGTAACATAAGGCCATAACGGGGCAGATGTCCTAGCGGTACTTACCCTTTTGAAATCATACACATGGACTTCATAGAATTAACAAGTAGCACAAATAAATACAAATACTGTCTAGTGTTAATAGATACGTTCTCCAAATGGGTAGAGATAGTACCAGCTAAAAAAACAGACGCATTGACAGTAGCCAAAGCCATCTGTAAAGAAATTGTTCCAAATCATGGTATCCCGAGAGTAATCTGGAGTGATAATGGGACTCATTTTGTAAACGAAATCATACAGAACATGAGTCAACATTTAGGAATTACATTAAAAAATCACTGTTCATACCACCCCCAAAGTGCAGGGTTGGTCGAGCGTACGAACGGGACTATCAAGCTAAGGCTTAGGAAAACCATGGAACAAACAAATAAAACATGGCCGGAATGTCTGCCGTTAGTCAAAATGTACATGAGAATAGTACCAAACACAATGGGCCTGACACCTTTCGAGATAGTATATGGGAGACCTTTCAGATTACCGTTGTGGGAGGGGGAATGAGGGGGAATTGGACCCATTGACAGAATGCCCATCCATCCATCTTCTTCCGCTTATCCGGGGCCGGGTCGCGGGGGCAGCAGTCTAAGCAGGGATGCCCAGACTTCCCTCTCCCCAGACACTTCCTCTAGCTCTTCCGGGGGGACACAGAGGCGTTCCCAGGCCAGCCGGGAGACATAGTCCCTCCAGCGTGTCCTAGGTCTTCCCCGGGGTCTCCTCCCGGTGGGACGGGACCGGAACACCTTCCCAGGAAGGCGTTCCGGAGGCATCCGAAAAAGATGCCCAAGCCACCTCAGCTGACCCCTCTCGATGTGGAGGAGCAGTGGCTCTACTCTGAGCTCCTCCCGGGTGACCGAGCTTCTCACCCTATCTCTAAGGGATCGCCCAGCCACCCTGCGGAGAAAACTCATTTCGGCCGCCTGTATCCGGGATCTTGTCCTTTCGGTCATGACCCAAAGCTCATGACCATAGGTGAGAGTAGGAATGTAGATTGACTGGTAAATCGAGAGCTTCGCCTTGCGGCTCAGCTCTTTCTTCACCACGACAGACCGATACATCGACTGCATTACTGCAGAAGCTGCACCGATCCGTCTGTCAATCTCCCGTTCCATCCTTCCCTCACTCGTGAACAAGACCCCTAGATACTTAAACTCCTCCACTTGAGGCAGGCACTCTCCACCAACCTGAAGTGGGCAAGCCACCCTTTTCCGACTGAGGACCATGGCCTCGGATTTGGAGGTACTGATTTTCATCCCCACCGCTTCACACTCGGCTGCAAACCGTCCCAGTGCATGCTGAAGGTCCTGGTTAGAAGGGGCCAACACGACAACATCATCTGCAAAGAGCAGAGACGAAATCGTGTGGTCCCCAAACCTGACACCCTCCGGCCCCTGGCTGCGCCTAGAAATTCTGTCCATAAAAATTACAAACAGAACCGGTGACAAAGGGCAGCCCTGCCGGAGTCCAACATGCACTGGGAACAAGTCTGACTTACTGCCGGCAATGCGGACCAAGCTCCTGCTTCGGTTGTATAGGGACCTGACAGCCCTTAGCAAAGGACCCAGGACCCCATATTCCCCAAGCACCCTCCACAAGATGCCGCGAGGTACACAGTCGAATGCCTTCTCCAAATCCACAAAACACATGTGGATTGGTTGGGCAAACTCCCATGAACCCTCCAACACCCCGTAGAGGGTATAGAGCTGGTCCAGTGTTCCACGGCCCGGACGAAAACCACACTGTTCCTCCTGAATCCGAGGTTCTACTATCGGCCGTATTCTCCTCTCCAGAACCCTGGCATAGACTTCCCCGGGCAGGCTGAGAAGTGTGATCCCCCTATAGTTGGAACACACCCTCCGGTCCCCCTTCTTAAAAAGAGGGACCACCACCCCGGTCTGCCATCCCAGAGGCACTGTCCCCGACCGCCACGCGATGTTGCACAGGCGTGTCAACCAAGACAGCCCCACAACATCCAGAGACTTGAGGTACTCAGGGCGGAACTCATCCACCCCCGGTGCCTTGCCACCGAGGAGTTTCTTGTCCACCTCTGTGACTTCAGCCCGGGTGATGGACGAGTCCACCTCTGAGCCCTCATCCTCTGCTTCCTCAATGGAAGACATGTCAGCGGGATTGAGGAGATCCTCGAAGTACTCCTTCCACCGCCCAACGACATCCTCAGTTGAGGTCAACAGCTGCCCACCTCTACTGTAAACAGCGTTGGTAGGGCACTGTTTCCCTCTCCTGAGGCGCCGGATGGTTTGCCAGAATCTCTTCGAGGCCAGCCGATAGTCCTTCTCCATGGCCTCACCGAACTCCTCCCAGGCCCGAGTTTTTGCCTCCACAACCACCCGGGCTGCAGCCCGCTTGGCCTGTCGGTACCCGTCAGCTGCCTCAGGAGTCCCACAAGCCAACCAGGCCTGATAGGACTCCTTCTTCAGCTTGACGGCATCCCTTACTTCCGGTGTCCACCACCGGGTTCGGGGATTGCCGCCTCGACAGGCACCGGAGACCTTACGGCCACAGCTCCGAGCGGCCGCTTCGACAATGGCGGTGGAGAACATGGTCCACTCGGACTCAATATCTCCAACCTCCCTCGGGATCCAGTCGAAGCTCTGCCGGAGGTGGGAGTTAAAGATCTCTCTGACAGGAGACTCGGCCAGACGTTCCCAGCAGACCCTTACAGTACGCTTGGGCCTGCCGAGTCTGTCCAGCTTCCTCCCCCGCCATCGGATCCAACTCACCACCAGGTGGTGATCAGTTGACAGCTCCGCCCCTCTCTTCACCCGAGTGTCCAAGACATACGGCCGCAGGTCAGATGAGACGACAACAAAGTCAATCATCGACCTGCGGCCTAGGGTGTCCTGGTGCCACGTGCACTGATGGACACCCTTATGCTTGAACATGGTGTTCGTTATGGACAAACTGTGACTAGCACAGAAGTCCAATAACTGAACACCACTCGGGTTCAGATCAGGGGGGCCGTTCCTCCCAATCACGCCCCTCCAGGTGTCACTGTCGTTGCACACGTGGGCGTTGAAGTCCCCCAGTAGAACAATAGAGTCCCCAGTCGGAGCACTTTCCAGCACCCCTCCCAGAGACTCCAAGAAGGTCGGGTACTCTGCACTGCCGTTCGGCCCGTAGGCACAAACAACAGTGAGAGACCTATCCCCGACACATAGGCGCAGGGAAACGACCCTCTCGTTCACCGGGGTAAACTCCAACACATGGCGGCAGAGCTGGGGAGCTATGAGCAAACCCACACCAGCCCGCCGCCTCTCACCATGGGCAACTCCAGAGTGGTGAAGAGTCCATCCTCTCTCAAGGAGTGTGGTTCCAGAGCCCAAGCCGTGCGTAGAGGTGATCCCGACTACCTCTAATCGGAACCTCTCAACCTCACGCACTAACTCAGGCTCCTTCCCCGCCAGCGAGGTGACATTCCACGTCCCTAGAGCCAGTTTCCGTGTCCAGAGATCGGGTTGTCTAGGCCCCTGCCTTCGACTGCCGCCCGATCCTCTTTGCACCGGCCCCTTATGGTCCCTCCTGTGGGTGGTGAGCCCACGGGAGGGCGGCCCCACGTCACCCGTTCGGGCTGAGCCCGGCTGAGCCCGGCCGGGCCCCATTGACAGAATGGATGTGCAAAATGTTTAGAGAAAAGAGTGTGCAAAATGCCAGTAACTTGCCAGTCTCCTTGTCTTCTCTTCCACAGGCTCTCCTGAAACCGGGTGACGAAATCCTGATAAAGGTCATCAAAAGAAAGTCCTGGGCGACACCCAAGTGGGAAGGACCGTTCCGAGTACTCATTACCACCCCAACTGCGGTAAAAATCGCAGAACAAAGCACCTGGATACATCAGTCCCAGTGCAAGAAGTTGACACCAGACGCTGCCCTTGAGTAAGTGGGAAGACGGACGGTATCAAAACCCTTGTCCGCCGAAGAAACCAACAGACACTCACTCACTAGCCACAGGGAAAAACCACAGGGAATCAAGAGGAATGATGACATCATTATACGCCGCCACCTTCCTCTTAGTGATCGGGACATCAGGAACCTGGGGAAAGCCATGGTATACCCCTGCAAACATGCCCCTCGGATGGGTGGACGGAGAATGCCCAGCGCCAGGGAATGCCATTGTGCCAGTATACTGTGCGCCGCAAGGAAATGGGCCAACCACCTTTACTGTACCATTGTTGAGTTTGAAGAATTGGGGAGCATCACAACTGGGGTCGTATTACGTGGGGTATGACTGGTATTCTCTAAATTGTGACACCACTGGGTATTGGGCAAACGATTGGGAACACGTCCATATGCATACGGCCTACCCCAACCACAAAAACCAAACAGAGGCTTGGGAAGTGGCTAAAGAAACAAAGCAGGTGATGAAGGTATTATCGGGTCTCACCATCCAGGACAATGTTTTGAACATGCAGATAGTGCCAGTGACCGTAGGCTGCATAGACCTTTACCTTAGACCGGACGTCTCAGGGAAGGACCCATGGTTCCCCATTACGGTATGTATAACCACCACCAAAATAGAGGCCATGGTACGGTCCAGCGATCCATATCTGAAACCCGAGATAAAACAACAGATGAAGGTTGAGAAAACTTCCGGGGGAACTGAGTCAATTAAGAATGAGGGAAAAGACCTATTCGGAAACTGGCTAGACCAAGAAACCGACCCCGAGCATCCTTTCTCCTCAAATGTGTGGTACAGGTACGCCACCTGGGTAGCCCGACAGACCCATAAGGACCGGTGCTATGTGTGCTCGTACATTCCACAGTCAGTAGCACAACCCAGAGTATTTGCTACCCCTATGGTGGATGCCGAGGCTAAAATGGTAATAAAAGCAGTGCTGCGGTCAGACAACACCACCACAAAATACCCATTAATAACTATGCCAGAACAAGTTGTCAGCCTCCATGCAACCATGAATACTAGAAACCTTGTGATCTGTAACAACCACTCTCATTGCCATGCCCAGTGTGTGAATTTCACCGGCCCGAATCTCGGAATGGGAGGGATTCCAGAACAAGAGTGTGCGACCATAACCCAAGCCCAAACAGACGTAGAAACCCAGATGTTGGATCAAGTATGGTGGATGTGCGGATGGAAAGTGCATGCCGCCGTGCCAAGGAACGGATCTGGAATGTGCGCCCCAGTAACAGTATCAGACCATACCTACATCCTCTACCAAGAACCAGACATTCCTAAGAAACCTACTAGGAAACGCCGGAGCCTGACTTTCATCCCTCATGATTCAGTATGGGGATCAGATGTACCACCGGAATTCAAACACCACACGACGGGAGCTAAATAATTCTAGCCCTTTTTCCATGGGCAGGCACAGCAAAGAATGCACTCAGGTTGGAAACTGTGGATTATCGCCTTCAAGCTTTCATTAATGCAACAGTCATGGGACTGAAAGGTGAGCAGAAGGAACTAGTGGCACTTCGACTAACCACCCTCCAGAATCGCATGGCCCTGGACATGTTAATGGCCAAGGAGGGTGGGGTCTGTGCCATGATAGGGGAGACGTGCTGCACTTACATACCGGCAGAAAGTAATTCCACCCTTGCAGAAGCTCTAGCCACAATGACCAACCTGCAAGCGGCAATGAATGCTGACTACCACCCTCCTGAGGGTTGGTTGGACTGGTTCACGCCTCTGACAAGGCACAATAGAAAATACACTGGCCTGATAAAGGAGAGGTGGATGGAAGTTGGCCTCATTTTGCCGACCCGAGGGAAACTTTATGGTGCAATCTTCAAATGTTTTCTATATTTTTTTAATTGCATACATATTTTTAAGGGCCTGATGACATTCAGAAAGTATCCAATGCACCAGGCTATTGCACATAGCACATATTAGCCTGACACAACTACCATTCAAAGTAGGTCTCAGTGGGAGTGACCATATCCATTGGGAGTGACCTTTCTTATTAAATCAATAAATCAATCAATCAAATTTATTTATAAAGCCCGTTTTACATCAGCAGTTGTCACAAAGTGCTTTTACAAAACACCCCGGCCTTAAACCCCAAGGAGCAAACAACAGTGGTGTTGAATTTCAGGGGCTAGGAAAAACTCCCTAAGAAGGCTGACATTTAGGAAGAAACCTAGAGAGGACCCAGGCTCAGAGGGGTAACTCGTCCTCTTCTGGCTGTGCCGGGTGAACATATTAATAATTGTAATAATTAATAAATGCATGTGTGTCCAGAGTCTATTTAAACTTAGTCCAGGTCGGAAGCATGACCAGATGGACAAGGAGAACACGGGGGAGGGGAGAGGTTTCAGCACAGTGGCAGCTGAAATCATCTGATGTCGTCTTGATCTGCAACACATCCAGGAGGACTTTGGTCAGGGACAGCTACGGGTGTTTCAAGCATGGTACTCCTCAGGTGTGGGCCAGGACATCATGTCAAGTTTAAAACGTCAGGAGACAGGGAAAATTTAGAAAATGCAGTCCTTAGATCTACAAGGATTTATAGTGAAGGAGAACTGACCCTACTCCCCCAGCACAATAATATAGCAGCATAAGACCTTGGGGCTGAGACAGGGGGGTCCAGTGACACTGTGGCCCTATCTAGGGGAGGCCCCGGACAGGGCCCAACAAGAAGGAAATCAATCCACCCACATTGCCAAGCATCAACCACCCACACTGCCAAGCATCAACCAAAAGGACACCCACCAACAGCAACCACCCTTAATGAGGGCTGAGTATTGCCAGCAGAGTACAGCCCAATTGCACAAGTGCGCAACAAAGAGACAACAACAAGCCAGTGACTCCGCTCCTAAATGGCATTAGAGGGAGGGCATCCCAGTGGCGATGAGAGTCCACCTGGCAAGACAGCAAGGGTGGACAGTATCAAGCCTTTCTGGTCACCTTCACGTCCCTGGGCCAGACTACACTTAATCATAGACCATGCTGTAGAGATGAGTCTTTAGTAGACACTTGAAAGTTTGCACTGAGTTTGCATTTCTAACATTAATTGGCAAATCATTCCACAGCAGTGGAGCTCAGTGAGAGGAGGCCCTGCCTCCGGCTGTTTGTTTTGAAATTCTAGGTACAATTAGAAGGCCTGCATTTTGCGATGTAAGGTCACGTGTAGGTATGTATGGCTGGATCATTTCAGTGAGGTAAGCAGGAGCAAGTACATGTATTGATTTATGTATTTGATACACTGCTGATTTTGCAGGTTTTCTTACTTACAAAGCATGTAGAGGTCTGTCATTTTATCATAGGTACACTTCAACTGTGAGACACGGAATCTAAAAAAAAAAATACAGAAAATCACATTGTATGATTTTTAAATAATGAATTAGCATTTTATTGCATGACATAAGTATTTGATACAGCAGAACTTAACAATATACTTTGTTTGCAATTAGAGATTAGTTTCCTGTAGTTCTTGACCATGTTTGCACACACTGCAGCAGGGATTTTGGCCCACTCCTCCATACAGACCTTCTCCAGATCCTTCAGGTTTCAGGGCTGTTGCTGGGCAATACAGACTTTTAGCTCCCTCCAAAGATTTTCTATTGGGTTCAGGTCTGGAGACTGGCTAGGCCACTCCAGGACCTTGAGATGCTTCTTACGGAGCCACTCATTAGTTGCCCTGGCTGTGTGTTTCGGGTCGTTGTCATGCTGGAAGACCCAGCTACGACCCATCTTCAATGCTCTTACTAAGGCAAGATTTCGCGATACATGGCCCCATCCATCCTCCCCTCAGTACAGTGCAGTGGTCCTGTCCCCTTTGCAGAAAAGCCTCCCCAAAGAATGAAGTTTCCACCTCCATGCTTCACGGTTGGGATGGTGTTCTTGGGGTTGTACTCATTCTTCTGCTTCCTCCAAATATGGCGAGTGGAGTTTAGAACAAAAAGCTCTATTTTTGTCTTATCAGACCACATGACCTTCTCCCATTCCTCCTCTGGATCATCCAGATGGTCATTGGCAAACTTCAGACGGGCCTGGACATGCTGGCTTGAGCAGGGGGACCTTGCGTACGCTGAAGGTTTTTAATCCATGACGGCGTAGTGTATTACTAATGGTTTTCTTTGAGACTGTGGTCCCAGCTCTCTTCAGATCATTGACCAGGTCCTGCCGTGTAGTTCTGGGCTGATCCCTCACCTTCCTCATGTTCATTGATGCCCCACGAGTTGAGATCTTGCATGGAGCCCCAGACCGAGGGAGATTGACCGTCATCTTGAACTTCTTCCATTTTCTAATAATTGCTGCCTTCTCACCAAGCTGCTTGCCTATTGTCCTGTAGCCCATCCCAGTCTTGTGCAGGTCTACATTTTTACCCCTGATGTCCTTACACAGCTCTCTGGTCTTGGCCATTGTGGAGAGGTTGGAGTCTGTTTGATTGAGTGTGTGGACAGGTGTCTTTTATACAGGTAACGAGTTCAAACAGATGCAGTTAATACAGGTAATGAGTGGAGAACAGGAGGGCTTCTTAAAGAAAAACTAACAAGTCTGTGAGAGCCGGAATTCTTACTGGTTGGTAGGTGATAAAATACTTATGTCATGCAATAAAATGCGAATTAATTAATTAAAAATGATGATATGATAAGAATTACAGACCTCTACATGCTTTGTTAGTAGGAAAACCTGAAAAATCGGCAGTGTATCAAATACTTGTTGTCCCCACTGTAAATAGGCAATTATATATGTTATGACATTGCAGAATAATAATTGAGAAAGTATCATTATTAATTAGGATGCTTTTGGTCTAAAGTGAAATATTCTAATAAAAAAAGTAAAAAAAACGACATTTGTGCATGTTTAGATGCTTACCTGTGACACGGCCCGGTGTTGTCTCGCTCCTCAAACATGACATTCTCCTCCAAAGTTTCTTCATACATATCCAGCAGTGATCCTGTTCAGGTTCTCTTCTCTGGGGGATCCTCTGTGCTGGCAGCTACACTGCTGCTCGTGTCATCCAAAACTTTGAGCAACAGGTCACGAGCACTCCTCTTTCTTTCCACGTCAAAGTACCAGTCTTTGCAGCGGGCATCAAGCATGGTTGCAACAGAATAAAGTGCTTCACACTGCACACCGTTGAAGCGATGATTGACGGCTTCCAGCAGGGTAGTTTTGGTGGTCTGCACACCTCTGTCCATGTCACTCAGCCGGCCAAGCAGTCGCATCAGTGCCACAACCGCAGGGTTCACATCAGCTGCAGAGGCCTCTGCAGAACTTATATCTCTGGTGAGCTGCTCAAAGGGGGCAAGAAGTGTGATCATGTTTTCTAGAATTCCCCACTGATTTGCCGTCAAAGTTGCAGGAAGCTCGAAATCAGCAGCAAAAGCACCTAGTGCCCTCTTCTGCTCAACCAAGCTTCGCATCATATAAAATGTCAAATTCCATCTGGTAGCGACGTCTTGTTGAAGTCGTTTTACCAACATTCCGAGCTCTTTGTGTACATCCTCTAGCCGACTGTATGCCAGCTGGGAGTGCTTGAAATGTCCAACTATTCTCCTTCCCACGGCCACAACATCTGCTAGCTGGGCTGAGACAGGACACCTTCATGCACCGCCAGTTGCAGCGTGTGTGCCATGCACGGTAGACTTGCCACACCAAACTCCACCATAGCTTTAGCCATGTTACTCGCATTGTCACGTAGCACGACATGCACTCGTTCTCTTTCTATTTTCCATTTCCCAAACATATTATCAAATGCAGATGCAATTGCAGCTGCTGTGTGAGAACCGGAGCATTCCTGTTCTCTGACAGCAGCCTGGAGTTCAGGTAAGGCCACATCAGAAAAGTAGCACCGGCTAGGCATAGCATACCACGGCTCTAGGTAGGACATTAGCCTGCTGAAGCCAACGTATTCCACCATGCTGAACGGCTGGTTATGAAGAGCAATAAATTCAATGATTTTGTCGTTAAGCTCTTTCACCTTTGGGCGGTTTGCCTGCGATTTTTCTTTCTTACTTTTCAAAAATTCTTGGTGTTGCTCAGGATGACGACTCTTAAGATGCAAAATCATATTTGTAGTGTTGAACAAGGTTTTTTTTACGCCTCCTCGCATCACTTGTGCTTTACAAGTACTGCAAATAGCAAGTTTGTTATCCGTTTTACAGTTCTCAAAACAATTCCACACAGCCGACATGTTGGAAGTTTAATTGCTGGCGCTCATTGTCACGGCTTCGGGGTTTGGACAAGGAGGAGCAGGAGAAGGCGTGGTGGAAGGATCTTTTTAATGGTATCCTCACGAACCAATACAAGATATGTATATACAGGTGACGAAGCGTCGTACAGCTCTTTAGTCGTCAGAGACAATCACACACAAAGACAGGGGGAGCAGAGGGAACATATATACTGGGGGAAACAGCGATGATGAGGAACAGGTGCACTAAACGAGACACAGGTGAAATGTATGATGAGACGGTGGTGTCAGAAGGCCGGTGACGTCGACCGCTGGGGCCCGCCCACTGCAGGGGGAGGTGAACCAGCAGAGGTCGCAGTTAGAGTGCACATAGAGAGGGAAGAGGTTAGTGGTGAATGTGCATGTGCTACCTGGGGTGATGCGGAAGTGCCCTGCCTGTCACCTCTTGACTCGGGGAGGGAGGTGCGGTGCGGCGTGGTTGTACGGCCTTGTTTCCTCTTGGAGGCACTCCGCACCTCTCCTCCCCTACACCTGCCCGACAGCGCAGCCGTCCCCAGGTCCATGGGGACGGCGGCGTCTGGTTGGCAGGGTGGAACGGGCGGGCCTCTTCCGGGACGTCCTCGGGCAGCTAGCAGGTTGTCGAGACGGATGGACATGTCCGCCAGTTGGTCAAAGGAGAGGGACACGTCTCGACAAGCCAGCTCCCTCCGGACGTCCTCGCGAAGGCTACACCGGTAGTGGTCGATCTGAGCCCGCTCGTTCCACCCCGATCCCGCTGCCAGGGTCCGGAACTCCAGAGCGAACTCCTGCGCCGATCTCGTCTCCTGCCGTAAGTGGAACAGTCGTTCACCCGCCTCTCTCCCTTCGTGAGGATGGTCAAACACGACTCGGAAGCGGCGGGTGAACTCGGCGTAGCTGCCCTGGGTGGGCTGCTCGATGTTCCAAACGGCGGTGGCCCACTCCAGGGCTTTCCCAGACAGGCAGGAGACGAGTGAAGAGATCTTCTGGGCTTCGGTCGGCGCAGGATGCATCGCCTGGAGCGCGATGTCCAGTTGTAGCAGGAAACCCTGGCAGCGGTCCGCCGCCCCGTCGTAGGCCCTGGGCAGCGGAATGGGCATCGCTCCCATGCTGGGCGATGCGGCTTGGGGAGGTGGAGAGACGGCCGGTGCTGCGGGGTTCCACTGGCTCAGCTCTAGGCGCTGCACCGCTTTCAACACAGTGTCCATCGCGGCGCCTAGGCTGGCCAGCAAGGTTGAATGTACTTTTACCACCTCCGCAACACCGGTCTCGCCTGTGGCTCCTTGTTGCTCCATATCCTTGTTTGTCGTCTTGGTGTGTGATTCTGTCACGGCTTCGGGGTTTGGACAAGGAGGAGCAGGAGAAGGCGTGGTGGAAGGATCTTTTTAATGGTATCCTCACGAACCAATACAAGATATGTATATACAGGTGACGAAGCGTCGTACAGCTCTTTAGTCGTCAGAGACAATCACACACAAAGACAGGGGGAGCAGAGGGAACATATATACCGGGGGAAACAGCGATGATGAGGAACAGGTGCACTAAACGAGACACAGGTGAAATGTATGATGAGACGGTGGTGTCAGAAGGCCGGTGACGTCGACCGCTGGGGCCCGCCCACTGCAGGGGGAGGTGAACCAGCAGAGGTCGCAGTTGTCACACTCATGCTACGCTCACGATCGTCACGTGCGCATAGTAAACATGCAACCCTATCGGCAAGGCTCATCTGAAAGGCAGATATGAATATTTCCAATGATGGTCATTTTAAGCTTTTATCGGCCGAAACCGATGTCGTGCCGATATCATCGTGCATCCCTAGTGATTGGGAACTTGGTGGAGGAGTATGGATTAAGTGAGAGGGAGGTGGGTCCTACAGTCACAGTGGGTAATGTTTCCGCATTGGTTGTTTCCAATGCCAGGGGTGAATGTCAGTTTGTTAGAGGGAAGGAAGGAGTGGGATGAGGGGTGCATGGGTCGATGTGTGGAAAGGTATGTTGGTGAGGGGTACTACACGTTTCTCCAGATATGTACAGATGGGTCAAAGGATCCGGAGAGTGGAAGGGTTGGTGTGGGGGTGTATGTGCCGGACATTAATGTACAGATGGCTCAGAGAATGGCAGACCAGGCAGGCGTCTGTATATATAGCAGAGATGGTGGCGATGATTCTTGGGTTGAGGTGGGTGGAGGATGTGAGACCATGGAGAGTGGTGGTGTGTTCCGACTCAGCAGCGGTGTTAGCCAGCTTACAGCGGCTGATAGATTGGCTAGGAGTGTGTGTAGGAAGGAGGGGGGTGAGTGTACAGGTACCGTTAGGACGGGGGGGAAATTAAAACGTTGATAAAGAGGGTAGGTGTTGACTGTTGGCAGAGGAAGTGGGATGGTTGCAGAAAGGGGAGAGGGTATTATGGGGTGCAGCAGACAGTGAGGGTAGAGGTGAGAAACATGCGGTGTAGGAGAGAAGAGGTGATGTGGTGTCGACTACGGTTAGGGCATACAGGACTGAGCGCGTTGAAGGTGATAGGTAAGCATGACAACAATAGACCACCCTAGACCACAACAATAGACCACTATACCTCCCTAGACCACAACAATAGACCACTAGACCACAACCATGGACCACTAGACCACCCTAGACCATAACAAAAGACCACTAGACCACCGTAGACCATACCAATAGACCACATGACCAGAAAAGTAGACCACCCTAGACCATAACAATAGACCCCATGACCACCCTAGACCATAACAATAGACCACCCTAGACCACAACAATAGACCACTAGACCAACCTAGACCACAACAATAGACCACTAGACCACCCTAGACCACAACAATAGACCACTAGACCACCCTGGACCAAAGAGTAATTTGTTTACAGATCATATGTAGATACATGGGACGTCAAAGTAAAAAAAGGTGTCAAGCACACTAAAACATATCTTTTGCTTGTCAACATGCACAACAGTGACGTAAATGAAGGTATATGATGGGAAATGCTCCAAAGAGAACAGTTGTATGATATTCTATAATTTAAATAATTATGTGTAAATGATCTGAAATATCTATACCATTTCTGGTCAAAAGTGAGTCACTTTTCCCAATAAAACATATCCACTCATTCGCAGTCATGCCCATAGAGCTTTATTAGATCAACTGTAGATTGAACTCTAGTGCACAAACAGACATTGTCAAAATCAAAACACAACCCAGATATACATCATTAAGTCTCACAAAATTCTGTTTTAATCAAGACTGACTTCATGAACAATTATCCTTTTTACTATATAAAACATTTTCTCACTGTATTTTTCTTACTCCCATTAATGCCACAGGCTGTTTTTAAGAAAATAAGTAAGCTTTAGTTACCCTTAGGGATATCTTAAAAACGAACATTATTTATTAAAACATTAAATGAGTGATATCTGTGGTAACATTTTGAGGTTAGTGTAAATATAGCCATTTCTTATGTAATCTTAGAAAGCATGTATCTTTATCAGAACACGGAAAGGTTACAGGTGTGTGTAGATCTTCACAATGACTATAATAAAACAAAATCTCAAGTAGCATTGTTTTCTCAAACGATGTACTCTTCATTTAATCCAGGTCTTTTAATTGTGCTTTATTAAACATTTTCAGATTCTCATGAGGTGTTAGCTCTTTGCTAGCTAACTACTACTGTACCACACTGTGGAGTAAATGCATTTTCTGAATTATGAGTAATGAACATAATCAGATTCTTGTAATGTTTCAGTCAATTGTGTTTTGAGTTGTTACCTTATATTTGTGAATGGTCATTTCCCTGTGATGGTTAGGAATTAGGTGTAAACAATTAGTGAATATTTCCTATTGTGTGTGCAAATGTAATTATGTTGCATGCAATACTTCTTATGTATGGTTTTATATATACAATTACATTGAACTTGATGTCTACCTTATCATTTATAATTGAAACAACAGAATAAAAAAATTGTTCTGTGTCCAGTGCTGGGTTTACTATCTGACATTGTACCCACTATTTGAACTTAGTTTTGCCTTTATATTGTTGAAAACCTATTTACATCAACCAAAAACTATACATTGTTTTTACAATTGAAATTCACTTGTGCTCTTAGATGGTAGAACGCATAATGATAAAACACTGGGAATTCAATAAAACCTCTTGAGTGAGGACACAAGTGTTCAAATGTCTTCGATCCAAGTCTCAACCAAATATGACCAGAGTTCCATGTTTAACTTACATGATGTCCTCAGTGGGTGAGCAGAAATCAGTCAGGCCTAAGTTGTTTCCTGTGAAGCAGATCCAACAATGACACCCCGCTGTGTCTGACAAATTGGTTTGAATCCTACAGAGTCCATGACAGAGACCTGTTCATGTACTGGGGAGGGGAAACCGGCTACCAGCTTCCCTGCTCCCAACGGCACAGCCAGCTGAATTAGAGGCTTCGCTACTTTGTCTCCTTCCCCACTGACAGGCCCACCGACTAAGCCCAGAGCCCAGCTGAACTGCAGACAAAACCAATCAAGTGACTTTAAGGGTGGATATGAAGGCTAGCAATGTGTGCTAACAAAATATATTATTAGGGAGCGAGGCATGGTGGGGTGGAAATTCTATTGATTTTAAATGGAAACACTATGTTGTGAATCTCAATGCAATGACAACTAGGCTCATTGTGACACTAGTCTTTTCTAATCAATGGCGGCATCGCTCTAAGAACATAGGGATCACACTGCATGGTACTGTGCTTTACTGCATGTACAAAGTGTACATAACAAGCATTGTTTCATAATTTTTAAGCCTTTATAAAAAAAGGTAATGGAAAATCTTCACAATACAATGCTTTGAAATAACTGTTGGCATGCAGCTCTTAGATCCCAGTACCAGTTGAAAGCGTTGTTGAGAAAGCAGCATGTTTTAAAGAGAGAGAATTGGTGAATACAAGACACCGCACTGAGATGAGACCAGAGACTAGTGCTGAGGAAGCGCTGATACTACAGTACAGGGTGGGAGGGAGGATTGGATGACATTTTTAGGGCAGCGCCAAGAGTTATAGATGAGCATCTGATTTCATCCATTACTCCCTGTGAAAATAGATTTTTTTTGAAAACGAAGAACAAAACAGGCAAACGCTGCCAGTATTTTCGGTTTAAATTTAGCACAGCAACATTCAGCCTTAATTGTGCTCTGTACTGTACATTCCATTTGGTGCAGAGTGAGGTTGAGTGGAATACTATACAGCACTGTATGTAAGCCTCTAACAGCATGTGTGGTGGTGCGAACATGCTGCGTCAGCATCGAACCGATGTGCTTAAAGAAGATCCAGAACCTTCCAGGGACAGCCAGCAGGGCCAGCCTCACCCTCGCCCAGCTGTAGACCATCGAGATGCCATCCGGGCAAGTGGTTGGTCTTTTAATTCAACAGTTGTTAAGTTTCAGGGGTCCTATATTGTGGTCCTCTCTTTAAAACATGCTGCTTTCTCAACACTTTCAACTGGTACTTAATGGTTCTTTTTAGGTTCATATTAAAACCGACTTGTTTTCCTGTAATTATCAATCCAGGATTATTGTCTGGAATCAAATATTATAAGAGACCATGAGTTAATGATTAATTTACCCTGAGTTTGTATGGGGTAGGACTACACAAACACAAACCTGCTTTGATCAAATATGTTGCCAATTCTGTGTATAGGAGAAGTAGTAAAAGGTTGTTGCAGTCTGAAAGGAATTCATCCTCTCAAAGGAGCAAAATATTGACCTCCTTAATGAAATTAAAAATAAATTATGCAAAAAACACCACAAACAACGAGTCATATTTTGGACTCAAACCTAAATTATATGCTTTCATATAAACAAAATGTCTCAAAAATAAAATTTTTTATCGAAGTAAAATTCTTAGTGCAAAATATAGGTTTCAAAGTGTTGGCCCCTTTTAAATATTCTTGTCAGACTTTAGGAAGAGGCTCATGCCGTTATCCACTAAAGGGGAAGCATGACAAAATAAAGATTTTAGGGGTGCCAATACTTTTGAAACCTATGTTTTCTCAGCCCTGTCCAGGGTTATGTTCGGATTGGGCCACAGTGTCTTCTGACCGGCCCTGTCTCAGTCCCTAGTTTTATGCTGCTATAGTATTGTGCCCATGGACTGGGGTCAGTCTGTTCTGTCTTGGTCCGAATTGTTAACATTGCATTCATTCATGCGACAGGGGGACAAGGGTCAGTCTGAATCATATTCTGGGGTATCCTTTTAGATCCATGGGAATGCTCTCTAACTACAGAAGGACATAAGCCCTTGGATCATGCCTGGCCTAACAACTCATAGTCCCTGTCCAAAGTCCTCCTGGCTGTTTTGCTGTTCAAGTTGCTGTCAGATGATTCCTGCTGTCACTGCCCACAGCCCACCTGGTCATCCTTGTCCTTGTCCATGGTTGTGCAGATGATCTGGATTCTGCATAAAGACTCTGGACACAGCCCGCTGGTCATATGAAACATGCAAAAACATTGTGGCCCTGAATTTCATGCACTCTTATTATATTCACCAGAACCAGAAGAGAACTGGCCACCTCTTAGAGACTGGTTCCTTTCTAGGTTTCTTTCTAAGTTTCGACCCTACCAGGGAGATTTCCTAGCTACTGTGCATCAATTCTTATTGTTGCTTGCTTGGCTTTTCAGGCTGGGTATTTGTAAAAGCACTTTATTACAACTGCTGATGTCCAAAGGGCTACATAACAAATCTGATTCATTTATCCATTTGGAGGAAACATTGGAGGAAAAATTTGGAGGAAACGTGCCTCCGTGCTTCCCCGGGAGGAGACCCCGGGGAAGACCTAGGACACGCTGGAGGGACTATGTCTCCCGGCTGGCCTGGGAACGCCTCGGTGTCCCCCCGGAAGAGCTGGAGGAAGTGTCTAGGGAGAGGGAAGTCTGGGCATCTCTGCTTAGACTGCTGCCCCCGCGACCCGGGCCCGGATAAGCGGTAGATGATGGATGGATGGATGGAGGAAACGTTGTACTATCCTTCAAATATGTAGTTTTTGAGAACTTATTGTGTAAATACACAGATCCCACTGATGCTGTTAATTTTTTTCTGTTTTCCATTTGCTCAATTTCATAAAGGGTACAAACACTTTTTGAGTTGACTGTATATTCAGGATATGCAAAAGAAATCAGGATCCAACAATGTTAATTGGACTTCACTGGCTAAATTGTTTGATATAATATAACCGACTAGATTTCAGGACATGGAATTTACATGTTTTTCAAAAATGGGGTAACTGAGGGCCTCCAGACTTCCCTTTACCCGACTGTAGATCTTCATCATCAGCACTTGTCAGAAAACTAAAGGCCCTAGGGAGAACCCTAAAAGTCAAAACTATTTTTAGAGCTGCTGTAGATCAGCCAATTACCAAGTACAGCATATACTTCCCACTTAGGCAGCCTTCTGCCAACATCATTATTCGGTATGATTTTGCCGGTGTGAGGGTGCCACGCACGCGTCTTTGTGGGGACCGCGTCCTGGGGTGCTTCGCTGAAGTACAAGAAAATAATACACAAAGATGATTCAAGTTTGGCAAGTCTGCGGTAAGTATTGCAGGATAATGTATTTGCCTTCACCACAAAAAAATAATCTAGGAATGGTGCTCCTCAAATAAATCAGAGTTAGAACATTACTGTGTATTAGTTTAAAATGATCCATTACATCTCACGGAACAGCAAGCTGTTCAATACAATATATATGTATTTTTTTCTTCTTCAAATATGGCTAGAGAATTACAACTGCAAAACATTGTAATGACCCACACTCCTCTTAAAATGGAACCACGTGGCATTGAATTGAAACTGTTGTTCGCTCAAATTCTCTGAGCACCTCTATTCTATTGTAAATCCCTTTATGCGTATGGTAACACTTATATCGTGATTTACATTCAAACAGCAGATTTCAGGTTGGGTGAAGTACTCTTCTAGGTTTCATGAGCAAGTCATGGTGTTTTGAGCCTGAATTTTGTGGAGATTGATTATAAAAAAACAAACCAAAAAAATAAATAAAATCATGACCATTTACATTTGAGAAGTGTTTGTGAAAGTGTTTGAGAAATATATTTTAGCATATATTCTTAAAATACATTGTATAAAAGTGCACAAAATGTTGTGAATGCCCAAGCTTCTCAACCTTAGATGCATAACACATGACTGTGCATCACCACCCCAACCGTTACGGCTGTTCTGGATATCACAAAGCTGAAGGATCCTGACACATGACAGAGAGAAACCAATTACAGATTTAATCCTTCATTGTTGAACATAAATGTTTCCTGAAAAACGTTATGGATGTTAAATTGCCATTTCAAGTCACCCTCTCTCTTTACAAGACTGGAGAAAATACAAACAAAACTAAAAACCATATTTTTGTCTATTGCATACTTAATGTACATCTCATCTTCATAACTAACACTGTGAGTGAAAAAATATGCTTTTTGAGCCCTTTGTAAAAGCAATGAAATATGATTGACTGAAATGCCTAAATTGAGGCTAGGCTCCCTACTCTGCATTTGGCAGAATTTCTGCATTATCCTACACACACCGGTAAAACACAGTTTGTGTTACACAATATAGACCTTTGGGACAATAAGAAACATTGTCCCCTTTGTAAATATTTCATGTTATTATTTAGAGCAGAGTGACCTTTGCATGAAATTGCACAGTTACTTCTTCCTTGTTGTTTTCCTTGTTATACCACCTCATCAGTCTTCCTTCCCTGCTGAAAGTTAAGTATTTCTTTCCTCCTCTATTCCCCTCCGATAAAGAATAAAAGTTCAATGGGTAAATTGCTCTGGAGCCACTCACTGTTCGGACTAAATACAATGTGAAAACCGCTTTGTGAGATATTCTTCTCTTCACTTTGCGAGACACACTGGCAGTCTTGTGCGTTTCAGGATATCTGAATGTGCTCATAATGTGAATGCTAGTATTGCTTTTTTTTTCTCAGAAAAGCAACAAATGTATAATAGCTGGTGCATGCTACCTTCTAAATGGTGGGAGCTTATGAGACAAAATGTTTTGTGTGTCGCATTACCATCTTGAAGTAAAAAAAAAAGAATTGACCAAGAATCCCAGAGCAGAATACAGAGGTGTTTTGTCTAACTCACTGAGGTGAAGGTTTAGATTTTCTAAAGCATAAAAGGTGGACTCGTGGCAGTATTACTCTCTTGAAACTGATCACCCTCTTGAAATTGCTAAGCTCCTCTAAAAACACGTCATTCTCAGTGTGATGCCACCATGTCTCTGTTTTACTTTGTCTTTGGAAAGTGACAGAGACACTTTCTCCACATTCTACTGTGTCATAGACACTCCATAGGCCTCCGAGATGGAACTGTGTAGAGGCCTAGATCGGGGGAAGGTTCATTGCAAAAGTATTGAAAGCTCTCAGTAGCACAGTGGGCTTCATCAATGTAACATGGAAAAGGTTTGTAAACACAAAGACTCTTCCTAGAAGGCCATCCATCCAAACTAAGTAACCAGGCAAGAAGGTCCTTGGTCAGGGAGGTGACCAAGAACCCAATGGGCATTCTAACAGAATTTGCAGCAATGGAAGAACCTGCCAGAAGGACAACAAAATAATGACCGAAGGATGAATGGAGCAAAATACAAAGACCTTAAAGTAAAAATAATGCAATAATGACCATGGTCAAGTCCCTGAATGTCCTTGGGTAGCCCGCCAAAGCCTGGACTTATACCCGATTTAATATTTACAGGGAGATCAAAAGATTGTAGTTCTCCGATGCTTCCCATCCAATCCAAAAGAGCTTGAGAGGATCTACATTGAAGAATGGGAGAAACTGCCCAAATTCAGGCGTGACAATAAGAGCCATACCTAAGATTACTCAAAGCTATGAATGCTGCCTAAGGTGTATCAGCAAATACTTAGGAGCACTGTTTAAAAATGAATTTCTGGTGTGCAGCAAGTTGTTCGGAGAGGGAGGCATGGCTCTGTCTGTTTTGATGGGCTAGAATTAGTTGCTTCTTCTTTTTTTGTCTTTTAAACCAACAATGGTCCGGGTTTTTGGTGATGTTATCCTCAGACTGGTGCCTATCAGGACTCACATGTGCTTTCCATTTCTCACATGGCACAGCCCTGTTACTGCCTGCTGTGCTGTACGAACCCACAGTCTTCACACACACACACACACACACACACACACACACCTTGCTATAGTGGATGAACTGATTTCTCCCTCCATTCCCAGGTGGTCAATGGTGCACGGGGGGTGGGGTCGTGGTGTCAGAACACTGGACGTGACAGGGGTGAGAATGGACAGTTTTAATACAGACGTGTATCTTCAAGCAGGCTTGTGTGTGTGTGTGGCCAGTATGAACAGTTTTAATACAGACATGTGTATCTTCATGTAGGGTTGTGTCTGTGTGTGGCCAGTATGAACAGTTTTAATACAGACATGTGTATCTTCATGTAGGGTTGTGTCTGTGTGTGGCCAGTATGAACAGTTTTAATACAGACATGTGTATCTTCATGTAGGGTTGTGTCTGTGTGTGGCCAGTATGAACAGTTTTAATACAGACATGTGTATCTTCATGTAGGGTTGTGTCTGTGTGTGGCCAGTATGAACAGTTTTAATACAGACATGTGTATCTTCATGTAGGGTTGTGTCTGTGTGTGGCCAGTATGAACAGTTTTAATACTGCGCCACATGCCCTCCAGGGAGCCTCAGACACAACCCCAGCAGACATTACAGCTGGTGAAATGAAGCACATCCATTTCCCCAACGGCCCCCGGGATGACCCAAGTCTTCAGGACGAAGATACAAGGCTCTGAGGATGGGTTTTGTAGGGCTACTGTGTCCCTGTATCCCTTTAATGGCCGAATGCCTGATTAGATGAGGTAAAGTAGATAAGTTTAGAGACTTGGGGCATGCGAGGATAGCTCAGAGTCTCTTCCCTGTGTATCCGTCTTGGATTGGGTTTGGCAGTGGGGGAGGCTTTTTTTTTCCATACTGTAGCTGTGGTCTGCGAGCATGCTTCTGTGTGTGCGTGCGGGTGTGAGTGTGCCTCTGTGAGTGTGTGCACTGTAT
Organism: Esox lucius; assembly: GCF_011004845.1. Lineage (NCBI taxonomy): Eukaryota > Metazoa > Chordata > Actinopteri > Esociformes > Esocidae > Esox > Esox lucius. The sequence continues at coordinate 9,413,389 of NC_047581.1, read as the reverse complement.
GTCTGTGCAAGTACACCAGGTCTCTCTAAGTTGACTGGCGGGTACTGATCGTTGGCTACAAGTCATCAGACTGTGTAATTCTTATTTCATTCCTCGTTAACTCTACCTTACAGTTGCTAGCATGTAACCTCATCTGTTTTCCTCTTCTGTGTCAGCAGAAAGCACTGTACAGAACTATGGCAGAGCTCTCTGTCGATATGAGGAAAGACAACTTTGTATCTCAATATATTGTTGTATCTCGTACAGAGTCTTTGACATCCCTGAGCAATCAGCTAAACATCTGGTCTAGTATAGATACTTAACCTATTACAGTGCGAGTAGATGTACTGAGTTTGCAGGCCGGTGTCTACCTAGAGTTGCAAGAGAGATGGTAGCAGCACGTTTTTCGTTGATATAACCAGCCTAGAAGTGGGTCGTCTCACAAGCATACACACACTCTGTTTAAGAATGCCTGCACAGATAAGATGCCGTATCTAAGCCTCACAAGTTACCACTATGATTCCCTGATTAATTGGAAGAGTCAACGTCGAATTAGCAACGAGTTTGTGAACGGGTTCATTAAAATATCTTAATATGATATTATGATTTTATTTTCATTTGGAGAGGTTATCCACGCATTCACACTACTCTTAATTAGTGTACCATGTCTGTAAGATTTGTGTCACTATAAACCGATGTTATTGAGGGCATGTGTGCCAGGAAGAATATCGGGACAATTTCCCAAACCCTTACCACTTACTATAACCTTAACCCTAACCCACAAAACATACTGCCTACCACCTAACCCACATTCCAACCTGCACCTGTTTTGTCTAAAATAGCCAAGCCAAAGGACTGGCCAAATTTCCTCACATTTCCCTGATTCTCTATACTCATGAGGACTTTAGCTAGTTAAAAGTGCAGTGAAACAACTGCACACACAAACACACACACGCACACTTGAACGGTGGCAATACCTGGTGTCCTTTGAGGGAACACTGCATTTAGAGCAGTTCTTTAAATACAGCCTCTCTCTCCTTCTGCTGCTTCTGGGTCTCCCAGGATTAGTGGAAGCAAAATCAATGCTGTCTGCGGTCTGAAGCTATCACAATGAGCTATCTGCAGCAGAGAGCAGTGCCCGCAGCAGCTTCTCCGCACACTACAGAGACACAGAGCTTAGGGGATAGATCTTCACACAGATGTAGCTAATTAACACCTGTCTATGCTTGTGCGCTGTCTTCATCCTCTTTATAAGTTAATCTGCATTAATCCTTCTCAAATCTGCAAGACACAGAAAACACCCCACTTCTAAACTCACCTTTTCGTTCTCTCACCACTGTCCCTTGTTGATAACATACACAGACTGAATTTCAAAAGTATTTGGATGTTTTTAGGGTGCCAAATGTGTTTGGTTGATTGGCTTTTTCAGCTGTTTATTATTAGGTAGGTGTGTTTGTTTGCGGCATTAGTGCACCCAAGAAATATCTGTCAATGCCTAGTGTGGATTCTATGCTCAGCATGTGCATTTGGAGCCTGTTGCTGGTGTCTCACAACAGAACCAAAGAACTGTCAATACAAGTATAACTGGCACTCTCCAGGAGTTGGGCATGGATGTGTCAGCCACTAAGATTTGCAGAAGGCTTCACCAACTGAATTACAGAGGTGGTACTGCAAAGTACAAAAACAAAATTTAGCCTCAAAAATAGGATGGCTGTTAAAAAGTACCAAATATAGCCTGCAGAGTACTGGAAAAAAGGTATTGGTGGACAGAAGAGACAAAGGTGTTTGGAACTGACATACTGTACCAACTCATCTGTGAAATATAGTGGAGGTGTTATGTCTTGGGCATATATTGTTGCCTCTCCAACTAGCTCACTTGACTTCATTGATGAGTCAAATACCTTCATACTCAGAGTGCTTCATCATACAGCAGGACAATGACAAACTGCAATAGCTACTACGTGGGACATTCAACACTGGCCAAGTCAATTCCCCGATATAAATCCAATTAAGCATGCTTTTCACATGCTGAAGATGAGGGAATGAAGAAGGCAGGAGGCTAGACCTGACATTTACATTGAATGGAATGGATATGACCAAGAACTAAAAGCAGCTAATTCATTGCACGTAAAAATAATCTGTCCAAACATTTTTGGCACCCTAACATGTTGGGACTGAGTATACTTCTGTAATTTGTAAATAGTTAATCCAATTTTGAGAAAATGTAATCTGACAGTATTGCACAACCCAATAGACAATGTATCATTCAAACACAGTGATGTAATACAAGGCAAAAAACGAAATGTTGCTGAACTTTTTGAGTTACAGTTCGGTACTGTTTGTACTTATTTTCTATGTTTATTAACTGGGGAGAAGATATTGCATATTTTTTTTACTGAAGCCAAACACTGCATTCCACAAGCAATGTAATACAAAACATGCTCTCAGATAAGACAATCGACCTCTGCTGCTGGAGCAGCACATGTATATGACTCTAGACTTCCATTTTAAATAATGCTGGCTCTTCTTTTGAAATGTAAAAACCTAGTCACTTTTGCACCACCGCTTTATATCACTGTGTACAAAACTAAAATGCTTTGTGTGGGTTTAAGAAGCTGCGAATGGTACGTAAAGTCTTATAATAATAGATATACTTGATAGGACAGCAATACAGAACTCAGTTAGGCTCTGAATCCACACAGTGTGTACTTCCCGAAAAGTAAGCCTAGCTATATCTAAAAAAGTATTAATTTAAATCCAGGTTTCTGTAGAGACAAAATATTAAGTCAGAAATATCCTCAAAGCATGAAGGGTGGGATTAAAACAGTTTGGAAAAGAGCTGTACATTATGCCAAGGAATAAATTACAATTTTGTCAACTATGCAAATTAATAAAAATTATGCATTTTCAACAAATTATTGTTTTGCTCTGATTGTTGCTTGTCAGTTTATTTATTTTCCAACTTTTAACTTTTATTACCTTTACACATTTATTTGATTGTATACATGGGACACTAACATTCATATCCTAATCCATATCCACCCCTAACAGTTTTTCATTCACACATAATGCATGAATCAACTTTCCGAGGCCTACTTAAGGCTTGCTCTGTTTACTTAAAAATAGAATCCCCTGAGCTAAGGATCCCTTGTTTAGCTATAGCTAGAGGCTCCCCTGGGACTGCAGCAAGATGAGTGTGAGTGAGGGAGAGCGAGAGAGGGAGGAAGAGAAGAAAAGGCTTTAAGGAATATACTTTTTGCCTTTTCTACCACCACAGAAGTGGCTCATATGGAAAACCGTTGGCTTGATTGAACAGCGAATTGGTTCTGAACTCTTCAGCCATTCAAACAGCCATCCTCAAATTCTCCACCCAGCAGACGGAGAGAATAGCCTTGTCAGTCTGTGCCAAATGAAAGGCTTAGCCCTTTGTAGCTAAATATCCCTGTCATCTTTCACCACGACAGCCTTTAACGTACACATAGGGCTGTTTCCCTTTATCTCCTGTGTTAATTATTCTCACGGGGTTCCGTCATTTTGTATGTCCCAAATAGATGTGTCTCTTTGCAGGGCTCTAGTTTTTACCAAAACCCAATGGGCTCTGGTCTAATGTAGTGCGCTACCTAGGGAAGAGGGTGTCATTAGAGTTTCAGACATAACTTTTTTTTTGTGCTGTGGAGAATGGGGGCACATGATGTGCAGAGGAATTCAAAGGTATGCAGGTCTTAGCAGACAAATGCATGCATGACCAAGTATAACACCTCCAGTGTTGGGTTGTTCCAGGGATAAATTATTTATGTTTATTTCTCAGCTATCTGGTCCGCGCGCGCTGATGTATTATGCTTTTACCACTTTGTTACCATCATAGCTTGCGCTGATATGGGTTTCGATCCTGAGGGAGATAGCAAAACCACATCTGGCTCGCCAGCACATCCTTCTTGGGAAATTGAAACTGATCGTATCAATCTGTTTCACTGTCATACACCATACAGTCCCTGGCGCTGGAGATCACAGGACATGGCGGACCGAGTAGGAGATCAATAACTTGGGGAATGAGGAGCCAGGAGCAAAGATGCTCATGATGTCAAAGACGGAGGGAAAAAACAACTGAGCATGTATACTGTGCATAGCAGTACACAGTGTCAAGAATTATTGATCGTCTTTTTATGGAAACCCTAAAGAAAGTCATATAACAGCCTTTGGGTTGTTACTGCTTGCCGAGCTATTTTACAGGCAGATCCTCAAGGCCACATATGCAGGCTGAAGCTTTCCGCCACCATGTTTTTTGTCAGATATATTGGTCAAGTAGCTATTGGCTTTTGGTTGTGTTTCCACAGCAAGGCAACACTATTTGGACAGAGTATTCCCCTTTGCCAAAATACAAAACTTGTAACAGTATCTCAATCTGACCTAAGGTTCTGTCTCACTTCCTCTGTCTTAGCTAGCAAGGTTTGTTAATGACCCCTGCTTTTTTTAACAAGTTAATATTAAGAACTCTATGGGATCTCTTTAAGATGTGAAAAAAGTAAAACAGGTGGGATTTACCTACTGAACCATTCACCTACTAAACCACAACAATTCAAAATGTGTGTTCTGTGTGTGATTCGAAGAAATAAAATACTTTATTGGCCAGAGACAGTAAATGGACACAGAGCAAGTTTATTTAGGGTACTGAGCACAATTGGGGTGTTACCATCTAATTTATAACTAGGAAAAAGTTTAATTTGCAGAACATCTTCATTGTTGTCTTAGTGGCAACATGAATGGCCAAATAATAACATTATTGTACTGGCTTCATATTAGCTCTATGGTTTGTAATACTTTTGAGATTTTGGTGTCAATAACTAGAACACGAATAATTCAGAAAAAGATTCTAAAGCAAAATGTGCTCAATATGATTTATTGATCCTACATGAAATGCCATATGAGGTGATTTAAAATCTGCACCATACATATAGTATACACTCACCTAAAGAATTATTAGGAACACCATACTAATATTGTGTTTGACCCCCTTTCGCCTTCAGAACTGCCTTAATTCTATGTGGCATGGATTCAACAAGGTGCTGAAAGCATTCTTTAGAAATGTTGGCCCATATTGATAGGATAGCATCTTGCAGTTGATGGAGATTTGTGGGATGCACATCCAGGGCACGTAGCTCCCGTTCCACCACATCCCAAAGATGCTTTATTGGTTTGAGATCTGGTGACTGTGGGGGCCATTTCAGTAAAGTGAACTCATTGTCATGTTCAAGAAACCAATTTGGAATGATTCGAGCTTTGTGACATGGTGCATTATCCTGCTGGAAGTAGCCATCAGAGGATGGGTACATGGTGGTCATAAAGGGATGGACATGGTCAGAAACAATGCTCAGGTAGGCCGTGGCATTTAAACGATGCCCAATTGGCACTAAGGGGCCTAAAGTGTGCCAAGAAAAATTCCACACACCATTACACCACCACCACCAGCATGCACAGTGGTAACAAGGCATGATGGATCCATGTTCTCATTCTGTTTATGCCAAATTCTGACTCTACCATCTAAATGTCTCAACAGAAATCGAGACTCATCAGACCAGGCAACATTCTTCCAGTCTTCAACTGTCCAATTTTGGTGAGCTCGTGCAAATTGTAGCTTCTTTTTCCTATTTGTGGAGATGAGTGGTACTCGGTGGGGTCTTCTGCTGTTGTAGCCCATCCGCCTCAAGGTTGTGCGTGTTGTGGCTTCACAAATGCTTTGCTGCATACCTCGGTTGTAACGAGTGGTTATTTCAGTCAAAGTTGCTCTTCTATCAGCTTGAATCAGTCGGCCCATTCTCCTCTGACCTCTAGCATCAACAAGGCATCAACAGGACTGCCGCATACTGGATGTTTTTCCCTTTTCACACCATTCTTTGTAAACCCTAGAAATGGTTGTGCGTGAAAATCCCAGTAACTGAGCAGATTGTGAAATACTCAGACTGGCCGGTCTGGCACCAACAACCATGCCACGCTCAAAATTGCTTTAATCACTTTTCTTTCCCATTCTGACATTCAGTTTGGAGTTCAGGAGATTGTCTTGACCAGGACCACACCCCTAAATGCATTGAAGCAACTGCTATGTGATTGGTTGATTAAATAATTGCATTAATGAGATATTGAACAGGTGTTCCTAATAATCCTTTAGGTGAGTGTAGATATACCTACTTAATTCAAACGTTGTTCAAACAATAATCAAAATAAATGATACATTTTATATCACAATTTGGATGGCCTACTATTCGCAAATATTTGTTGAACTGACTTGTATACCAACAAAAGACCTAAAATAACGAGTAGCCCGGATATATATACCTATTAATTACCACTCCTCATTAAACTTTAAAGAAAAACAGGCTCATCTGAAAAAGTTAAATCACGCTTTCCAAAAATAACAATGTCAGAAAATGACCATAAAGTCTTGAAGCAGTTTAAAAAAGGAGCATTCAGAAGTCAAACAATTAGCCTATTCAATACATTATTCATCCTGCAGCTTACTGAGCCCCTGAAAACTAAATGGCTTTCATGTACAGAAATACAACAAAAAAGCAATTTTGATTCAAAATGTTTTAAATACCAGGCTGTGACTTCAGCACCAAAATAAATTAAATAAAAAACAAATAAAGACTGTACAATATCCTCCCCAGAACCACACACAACTTTCCCTCCATTTCCCTCCCTCGATTTTGTAACTAATGAACTAGATATATCTGTTTTTCACAGTCTGCACATTCTATGGAACGTAAAACACAGCAAACTACAAAACAATGACTCCAAAGGAATACTGTATATCATAATTACTTAGCTGGTGTTTTCATGTGAAATAAGTAGCCTGCGTTGTCGGACTAACAATGATTGCTGCAGCATGTAGGGCAGCTAGCTATTAAGTGCAATTGCTGTTAGTAGCTTGTCTAGTCACAAATGTTCGTAATTTTAATACAGAATTTATATTAAGCTATGGATGGTCTGTTTGCATTGAGAATAATAATAACATACCGTGGGGAGAACAAGTATTGGATACACTGCTGATTTTGCAGGTTTTCCTACTTAGAAAGAATGTAAAGGTCTGTAATATTTATTATAGGTACACTTCAACTGTGAGAGACGGAATCTAAAACAAAAATCCAGGAAATCACATTGTATGATTTTCAAATAATTAATTTGCATTTTATTGCATGACATAAGTATTTGATCACCTACCAATCAGTCAGAATTCCGTCTCTCACAGACCTGTTTTTCTTTAAGAAGCCCTCCTGTTCTCCACTCATTACCTGTATTAACTGCATCTGTTTGAACTTGTTACCTGTATAAAAGACACCTGTCCACACACTCAATCAAACAGACTCCAACCTCTCCACAATGGCCAAGACCAGAGAGCTGTGTAAGGACATCAGGGATAAAATTGTAGACCTGCACAAAGCTGGGATGGGCTACAGGACAATATGCAAGCATGTTGGTGAGAAGGCAACAACTGTTGGCGCAATTATTAGAAAATGGAAGAAATTCAAGATGACGGTCAATCTCCCTCGGTCCCAGAACTACATGGCAGGACCTGGTCAATGACCTGAAGAGAGCCAGGACCACAGTCTCAAAGAAAACCATTAGTTACACACTACGCCGTCATAAATTAAAATCCTGCAGCGCAGCCAGCGCATGTCCAGGCCAAAGACCATCTAAATGATCCAGAGGAGGAATGGGAGAAGGTCATGTGGTCTGATGAGACAAAAATAGAGCTTTTTTTGTCTAAACCACTCGCTGTGTTTGGAGGAAAAAGAAGGATGAGTACAACCCCAAGAACACCATCCAAACAGTGAAGCATGGAGGTGGAAACACCATTCTTTGGGGATGCTTTTCTGCAAGGACGACAGGACGACTTCACCGTATTGAGGGGAGGATGGATGGGGCCATGTATCGCAAAATCTTGGCCAACAACCTCCTTCCCTCAGTAAGAGCATTGAAAATGGGTCGTGGCTGGGTCTTCCAGCATGACAATGACCCGAAACACACAGCCAGGGCAACTAAGGAGTGGCAATGTTAACCCTCTACACCCTGCCATATCAATATTTATATGCAGCTAACGGCCATCACTTCAATTACATGGTGAAAAACACATGAATCACGTTTTGGACTGGAAAATTACACAAAAATGTTCATTGTAATATTATTATATTGCTTCTGGCAGGAGGTTTTGAGCATGGTAGTATATTATTAAGTTACGATAATATTTTAATCGAAGAATATGTGAGCTGTAACTTTTTTATAAAAATGTTTTAAGGTCTATGTTGGGGAAGCAATTGGGGCAAGGCTCATTTCAATGTTGACATTTGCCACTTAATGGCACCCATGAGGCCACGTCCATGGGGGAGGTCAAGAAAATAAACATAACCGATTCAGGTCTTTTACATTGTAAGCAAACCTCGTTCACCTCTGAAGAAACCTACGTTATCACGGTATTATCAAGACTGAAGAAAATCCCTTGTTTGTCTGAAAAGTATTTAGACCATCAGTAACCATGACAACATGTGAATCCTAAATATGCACAAACAAAATCAAGAGGTTATGCAGCTCGGCATTCATTCGGGTCCTCGCTGGCATCTGGAGAGCAAATTGATTAAATCACTGGTTTGAGAGTAAGAACAACATGAAACCAATTTAATTAAATTGTTTGCTTGTACTGCTCTAATACTGAATGTTTTTTGTTGTGAAAATAGAAGGTCTACAGCCTTTTCAAATTGATGCTCTGAGCTTTCCAAGGACATTTGGGGTGACTCTTAATTTAACTTTAAACTAAATTTATTTCTGTGGTAGTATTCTGATGTTTCATTCACGTAGAGTAAGATTTCATACTATAATTTCCTGGTCAGCATGCTGTAGACACAGGACCAGGGGAAGATAAATATCCCCATAGCAGGCAGTTTTTTCTTAAAGCAGGCAGTGTTTGCATAGAGTGAGAGAGGGAGAGAGAACCCACCTGAACTTGCTCCTCATCTACGTTACCCCTTCATTTCACACTTCAAAAATGTTCTTCATTTTTATGCCTAGCTAGTTTACAAGTCTCAACTTCCAAAAGTCATCTAAGGCTAATCTCATCATTAGAACCAGATCCTTTTGGTTGTAACAATAAGTGTAGCCTTAAGACTCTCAGTCTCATAAAAATGTGAAGATGGTACAAAATAAATGAACAGTTGTGGTGAATGGGACCCTAGGATATTTTAAGTTTTTTAAATATCCTTTTCGATCCAAGTGGATTATTTCACTGGATATTATGATAAACCAAGTAGGCTAATGGTAGAAATCTGTGTGGACTGATTTAATCGCTGCTATAAGATGCACAAGCACAACATTAAATTAACAATATAGGGAGGTCAAAACCTGGTTATTTTCTATTGGATGTGAGTTTTGCAAACTTCAGAATGTCTTAGGAAGGCTGAATTGTGGTTGTACCGTATATAACCTTTTCACCATGAAGACGTCGAATTGACGTTCACAAGTTAGTATGAAAAAGATGAACACAGGTTAGTGTGAAAAAGATGTTTAAGAAACCTTAAAATCTACCAAAATCCATTGTTGTCAAATCATCAAAGTCAATATCAAGAGCACTGTCTTTAATTAAACTAGGTTTATGGCATTTTGTAATAAGAGTCTTTCCTGTTTCCTCCCTTTGTTCATTTGAAAGTGTGTCAGCAACTTTGTGAATAAGTAGACTGTTGGAGGAGCAGAGTACCAGGAAGTCACTGCAATTCCTATCTCCTGAGAGGGAGTGGAAGTTTAAAAATAAACAACTAAAACATTCATAGAGAACACTGTGCATTAATACATGTCCTAACTGTGCCTGTGACCATTGTGTGAAATATGTCAGAGAAGTTCAGGTTTATAGATGTTCAAAGTATAACACATGATGTACACATTCCAATAAAATGCTTACTTACAGGTTCATGCAACATCATGTAACAAAAAGAAATACAAATAATGTTTTGTGTCTTCAAATGTTTTTTGTTTTGCGGTTGATAATTTGTCCCAAACAGGTACAATTATTAGCAAACAACATGTTCCAAAAGAAAAAGACACTTTAATCCAATGTAAATTAAGTGAAATTTCTCATGCCCTAATTTCTACGTGGGTGAGTTAAAGATAGGTACCTAAGTGACATCCAAATTCTATTTTCCATGAAAGGGCTTGGGGAAACTCCATATACCCATGAGACCTATGAAAACCACAGCCCATCTTTGGCGGAGTGCTCAAGGCTCTCTTTGCTCCCTTCGACAGACTTTAAAATGACAAGCTATATAACAGTTATTATAAATGGGTCAGTTTAGCTCCTAGAGGCTGATTGACAGTTTTGTGGTATATGGCTATGGCATTTGTACACTCCACGTTGTACGCTGAAAAACATCTCTCAAACATGACATGCTGGCCATATAGCCCACCCTCTCATACCTTATTGCTTAAATGTACCACAAGTATGATGCACAAAATTACTTATTTCTGTTGTTATTAAATTGGCAACTGGTCGGGATGTTACAATTCTCAAATCAATGTAAATCCAGCATGATGCGCTACAAATCTACTTCTTTCGTATCGAAACCAACCCAGTATTGACCAGCCATTGATTTTCAAGCACTATTTGTTCCAAAGAGAGTTTATGCCCCCATCTACCATTCCTACATTTGTGTGGCACTGTTTTGCTTCATTTCACACTGCTTGCTCAACCAGGAATTATTTGCCAGCACATATTTGCAAGAGGAAAGCGCATATTGTCCCCACCTAACCTGATATATTGTGACAGCCAACATAGACATATATATAGTCTATAAGTACTTCGTTTGAATCTACAATTCAAATATAAATTGTCTTTCAGCGTCACAAATCCCCTTATATGCATAACTGCTCAAGTATATGGATAACACTTTGTTTTCCAGACAATATGGTTTAGGCTCTCAAATACACAATTAGGCCAAAAGTATGTGGACACCCAACCATCCTGTATAAGCCTGTTGGACATCCTATTCCAAAACCATGGGCATTCATATGGAGTTGCCCCTCAGTTGCCCCTCATTTGCTAAGGGTTTGAATTGTGGAAGATAGCTAGCTTATGTTACAAAACATAAAAATGGAACTCAATGCCATTCAGAGGAAAGAAAAGCAGTACATTATACTAATTAAATATAATAATATGTGCCCTTAGGAGATGTCTTTAGTAAAGTTGTTGACCAGCAGAAGCATGAGACGATGGATAGATCTGACGTTACAATGACGGGAGCAACATCGCAGCTTCAAGTGAAGGGGGAAATACTCTTTTGATCCAGATCCAACAACAGCAGCAAAGTTTTGTAACTTTGTACGTTGTGCTGTAGCCTAATAACAAGCATCTGTACGTCATGGTAAATAAAACGTACATATTTTTTTGGGAGAATTGTATTAAATATGTATATTATCTGCCTTTATCTTTTAGTTGGGAAATCGGGTTACAATAGTAAGATTTTAGCGGCAGTGGTGCGGGGGGGGGGGCCTCTGCGGATAAACTCCACCCCTGAGGTGATGTATACCTCTTATGTTCCCCTGCTCCTTATGGATTTACCAGCACATTCATTCAATCCGGTGGCACAGGCCTTTAATAACTACCTAAACCCAGACCAATGCTGCTGATGGCACTGGGAACTGACATGACTAGAAACACTGCTGATAGTGGGACAGAAAGATGCAGGATTAATCCCCCAATTAAGCAATCCCTTTAAATCGCCTGTTCATAAAATGCAGTATGATTTGTTTTATAGCAGGGTTGTAAGTCTTATCACAACCACCCACGCAATCTCTTGATCACTCACTGAACTTAAAAGATTACCGACTTTTTCCCAATGTTTTATGCTAAAGTATGTTGATTAAATATATAAAATGTATGCAACGCCATGAAAGGTTAATGTACCAATGCGCTGCACAACTCATGAGCAACGCATACAGCCTACTGATGACCTACTTTGAGTGCTTCCACATCATGCTTTTCTGAACTACAATCAAAAGTGTCACTCCCAACAATTAGAAAACACATGACTTGCAACTAACTTTTTTTTTATAACATCTGTTTTTTTTTTTTTTATATATGCCAAATGGTCATGTTTTAGCAATATAGTATTTTTCTGGATAATTGATAGTCTTAATGCTGTCAGTTCGTTCAGATCAAATGGTTGGAAAGACAGGCCATTCAACTTAAAAACTGTTTGGAGGAAGTCAGCATTTTGAAACTATTCAACCATAAAAATAATTGTTTAAAATCTCTACATATCTCATTTTACGAGATCTGTTCATTTTCTTTCCAAGTAGCCTACCTGCCATATAAATTGGAGAATGATGTTTTTATGTTTTATTGGTGTAACACTTAACCAGTCAGGAAACAGAGGAGCTAGTTACAATTGCAATTTGGAACTTTTAAACATAACTTATTGCTATGAAAGAACAGATACAAACTAATGTCCGATCATTGTGCACCCTGCTCAGATCACGATGAGTCACTTTCAATCAGATGTCAGGACCATAGACTAATGGAGGTGTTGTGAGTCAGATTTTGTTAACAGGAAAATATTACATCTTCCCTCGTTTCCTCCTCATCTCTTACTGGGGTTACAACTCACTGATTGAGTCTTTAATGGGATGTGTTAGGAAGGAAAACTATCCCACCATATTACATATTCCCCTCCCTTTCAGACAGTGGCAACACGCTCCCTTTGTACAGTCAGATTCACAACTTGTCTATCAGTCGGGCTTTGACACAATGTTGGAGGTCATTCAATTATTTCAAGCTGATATGGGGATGTCTGGAAACTGATAGTCCAGCTCTTCTAGGCTTGATGGGAAGCACTTAAAGAGCTTATGCTTATCTGCTGAATCTAACAAGATATTTATGTATTATAAAGCTTCACCTTAACATTGCAGTGAAAATGTGCATAAGGAAAAAATATGTTTATACAATATAAGGTTGAAATACCACTGAATTAGTAAAGAAAATATGGTCAATGCCCATGATGCGAAAAGCTTTTGGCAAAATGCCTGGAATTTCAGCCTGTTTGGGTGGGCTTGCATTTTGGTTGATGATGTTACATGAATAAAATTATAATAATAGACCAATGACTGTTCAGCTGGATATGTGGGTCAGCTCTAGACCATCCAATCAGGCAATCAGATCTGTGTACCAAAAAATACATCTTCAAATGAGTTTCTTAACTCAGTCTGAGCATTTTAAGGGCCAAAGGAGAATCAGGTATATACAGCTCCAGAAAGACTACTGCACCTTTTTCTTTCCTTTCCAAAAAAGTCAAAAATGAAGTATTAGCATTTTATTGCATGACATAAGTCTTTGATACATCAAAAAATAAGAACTTAATATTTGTTACAGAAACCTTTGTTTGCAATTACAGAAATCATACGTTTCCTGTAGTTCTTGACCAGGTTTGCACACACTGCAGCAGGGATTTTGGCCCACTCCTCCATACAGACCTTCTCCAGATCCTTCAGGTTTTGGGGCAGTTGCTGGGCAATACGGACTTTCAGCTCCCTCCAAAGATTTTCTATTGGGTTCAGGTCTGGAGTTTGGCTAGGCCATTTCAGGATCTTGAGATGCTTCTTACGGAGCCACTCCTTAGTTGCCCTGGCTGTGTGTTTTGGGTCGTTGTCATGCTGGAAGACCCAGCCACGACCCATTTTCAATGCTCTTACTGAGGGAAGGAGGTTGTTGGCCAAGATCTCGCAATACATGGCCCCATCCATCCTCCCCTCAATACGGTGCAGTCCCTGGGCTGATCCCTCACCTTCCTCATGATCATTGATGCCCCACGAGGTGAGATCTTGCATGGAGTCCCAGACCGAGGGAGATAGACCATCATCTTGAACTTCTTCCATTTTCAAATAATTGCACCAACAGTTATTGCCTTCTCACCAAGCTGCTTGCCTATTGTCCTGTAGCCCATCCTTGCCTTGTGCAGGTCTACAATTGTATCCCTGATGTCCTTACACAGCTCTCTGGTCTTGGCCATTGTGGAGAGGTTGGAGTCTGTTTGATTGAGTGTGTGGACAGGTGTTTATACAGGTAACGAGTTCAAACAGGTGAAGTTAATACAGGTAATGAGTGGAGATCAGGAGGGCTTCTTAAAGAAAAACTAACAGGTCTATGAGAGACGTAATTCTTACTGGTTGGTAGGTGATCATATACTTACGTCCAGCAGTAAAATGCATATTAAATATTTAAAAATTATATAATGTGATTTTCAGGATTTATTTGATTCTGTCTCTCACAGTTGAAGTGTACCTATGATAACAGTTATAGGCCTCTACATGCTTTGTAAGTTGGAAAACCTGCAAAATCGGCAGTGTATCATATACTTGTTCTCCCCACTGTAAATAGGCAATTATCTATGTTATGACATTGCAGAATAATAACCAAGAAAGTATCATTATTAATTAGGATGCTTTTGGTCTAAAGTGAAATGTTCTGCCAAATCGGCAGTGTTTCAAATACTTGTAGAAGTCTGTAATTTTTACTGGCCAAGGCTCATTGATTCATGTGGGGAGCAAAGGCTGGCCTGTGTGGTCTGATCCAACAGATGTGCTACTGTAGCTTAACTTGCTGAAAAAGTGAATGCTGGTACTGATAGAAAGGTGTCAGAACACACAGTGCATCGCAATTTGTTACATATGGGGCTGTGGGACAGACCAGTCAGGGTGCCCATGCTCTCCCCCATTGCCGAAAGCATCTACAATGGGCACATGAGCATTAGAACTGGTGGTTAGAATTAGTATTCCATCTGTGGGATGTGCTGGACAAACAAGTCAGAACCATGGAGGCCCCACCTTGCAACTTACAGGACTTAACTTCTGCTGCTAACATCTTGGTGCCAGACACCTCAGCACACCTACAGAGGTCTAGTGGAGTCCATGTCTCAGTGGGTCAGGGGTGTTTTGGTGGCAAAAGGGGGACCTACACAATATTAAGCAGGTGGTCATAATGCTATGGCTGATCGGTGTATACACACATGCGTACAAAGAGCACAATAAAAATAAAATGTACCACGTAACAAATCACAGCAAAAACATGACAATATAAAAAAATACAAGACAAATACTGCATACACCACATTCAATCCATTCGTTCTTGTCAATCAAGCCACATGTTTTTAGCAACATCATACTGGACTTTTTGCCTCTCATTGAAGCAAGGACAGAAAACCCTTGCGTGGCGTGCATTCAAGCTTGGCAGTCTCTGCAATGATGGCCAGACAACTGGCATTTATTGCATCAAGAAAAGACATTTGATCATGTGGACAGTAATCCTCAACCTTCCACCTCCACACGGAGAAAGATCTTTAATCAGGCTGAGAAAAGGAGAATATGGAGGGAGAAACTGCATCATGATTTGTGGGTGTGCTGCAAACTGTTCAGTAACCAGTCAGGAGTTCGGGAAAACAACATTGTCCCATATAATGTCAGGCCTCACCAGGCCTTTGTCCTCTGGTGGTATCAGCCCCTGATGCAGTGCATCAAGAGGTTTGAGGAGACGTTCTGCATTGTATGTGCCAATTGTAGTGATGTGGCAAACAACACTGCTGGAGATAGCAGGACATATTTTCATGTTTGGACCCCTCTGCACTCCCACATTTACAGTGGCCATCCTACCAATGGAATCCCTCCCTCGTTTTCTTATTTTTGAAAGGTTGAATCAACGCTTCATCCCCATAAATTACTGTATTTTGGATTATGCATTTGCTTCAACTCGTTCGCTTTATACATACTGGAATTTAGTCTCCTTCACGTGGTCACTGTTTCTTTGGAATGGATCCTAATGAAGTTGCTTCATTCCCACTTGGTGACTTATAGGGACCCAAACATCATTGGGAAAACTCACACTGTGGAAATTGTTCAAGACGTTAAGATCTTGAATGTCTGCTGTCCAGATCTTTTGCAATTTTACAGAATTGTTGGAAACCAAATCCATTATGGCAGCCTTCTGTGCCGCACTGAAGACTTAACCACATTCTGGTGGCAGATGTATTCTTTGAATTCTATGAATACGGTTTTGTACATACTGTGACATGTTGATGGTCACATGAAATTTCCTCAATTTTACTAATACTATATTGCACTGTAAACATTACAGAATGTAATAATTAAATACAGTGTGGTATGTCATAGTGGCTTAGCTATTCCCATTCTGGAATTATTGTTACCATTGAATGTTGATTTATCACCCTGCTTCCCAGCCTCTCTCATGGAAAGGCCATAATTGACACCGTGGTCAATCTGGAACATTTGCTCTTTGTATTCCTCTTTTGATCTACTACACCACCATGCCTTTGAACCTTCCTCTACTCTTTTAACTTCTCTACAGGCTCCTGTATTTCTCCTTTGCAACCCCCCCCTCCCCCCCCAAGTTCTCTTGATTGGTCCGTTCTTGCAAATATCAATTTAGGTGACATCATATGCATACATGACTGATTGCTAATTGATATCTAATTTTGTTTTAACATTATTTTCTGGATTTTGTGTTTTTAGCAGAGAGTTGTTCACTGTTTAGCAAAAATGTGCTTAGCATTTACATTGTGAATGAAAGCAATGAAAAATGACTAAATGTTTTGCAAACAAAGAACACTGCTGTGCTCATTTGGTTAGAGTGGAGATCAGCTTGACCTCAAGTTTTTGGAATGGATCGTTTAATGTACTGTTATACAGTACATTAAACGACTGGAAGAATCAAGTTTGATGTTTTCAGTAGTTTGAATAGGGTAAACATACCATTAAAGCCCATGTACCTTTTTTGACCAAAACCCTCTTTGAATTAAAATCCAAAAGAGAATGTTTTTGGGGTATATTTAATGTCTTGTTACATTCATGTGAGTCTTTATTTCATGTCACTCAGATTTGCCATTACTAAGTTATGGATGTTAAAGTGATACTACTTCCTAACTGTCTATTTAAAAGTTGCAGAAAACTTTGGTGTGTAGAATAGTGTAATAAGAATTTCTATTATTCAGACGTATATTACCATTTTATTTCAATGTTTTATATAATTTCTCAACCAACTGAAAAGATTGGTTTTTTGAGCTAGAGCTTACAACACATGTCACAACCTATACAGTAGCTACATAGCTTAGCATACTGCAACCACATGCTATTATGTCAATCAAAGACTTTCCGATACAAATTGTTATTCACTGATAATTTATTTGGAAATAGCATTTATTTCAAATGAGCTTGATGGACACACCTCTCTTGAGGAAAAGAAAGTAATAATTTCAATAATAATCAAAATAACATTTGTATAATGTGGTAGTTTCCAGTGTACTGTATATGTATTGTCAGTACATTTGTTTTTTTTTAACAAGAATTGTGGTAAGAAGTGAGGCACAAATTTTCCCAAAAAACGTATTCCACTTTGAGCTACTCTACCACCATGTTCTGAACATTTGTGCAAAGAAGGTTTTTATACAGGTAGAAAGGTTTCAAATTAAATTTACTAGTTTGAATCAGCTGTGACCAATTTTTACATTTAGTAGAGTTCTGTTAGCTCTTTTGCAAAAATCTGCTAAGTATTTGTGTTTTAGCAGAGATTTGTTTACTGTTTAGCAATGTGCTAACAATATTTGAGTAAATGTTTTGCAAACAAAGAACACTGCTGCATATGTTAAAATGGAGATTAACTTGAAGTCATTTTCGTTAAAAGTATCATAGCAATTGTGAAAACTGTAATGTTGGGTCTACCTCGTTATTTTTGGCTGTTGTCTAATAGTAAATCCATGCATGTTTGACTGTTGCTGTACTTAAAAAATAATTCCAAACATGTCTAGCTCTATTCCTTTGAAGAGGAATATTTTCGTACTTTCTTAATTTTTGTATTATGTACATAAGCTAAAAAGTGAGTAGTTCATCAATTTATATTTAGCAGAATGGTAACTACCACACCTTTCTGGAATCATGCAGCATTACTGATTATTATTCATGGACATCTCTTGAAAAATCATTGACTCGGGGGTAGGTATACTTCGGCATTTCGTTTCAAACAATGGGTTTGTGTCACAGATTTGCAAGGTTCTTTCACATTTGTTGATGTTAACCATTAGTCTTTGTAATAAATGAAGGCTTGGATTTTTGTTATGAGTCAAGGGTGATCCCAAAGGGCCCATGTTCAAGTGAGCCCTGGTAGACTTTCAGTGGTTTAAGATACAACAAATTGAAAGTTATTTATGACACTGAGACTCTCTTGAACATGATGCTCTTTGATGCTCACAAGCCACACAACAGTGGAATTTCCTCTGAAAGGAGATCATAGAAAATCCCTGGACATTACATTTTTAATACAGTATCAAGCACATAGTTCCTCCACACATTTGTCAATGACTAGATGTTAATTTTCTACTGTGCAAAACATTTCTGTACATTCAGGAACTGGTTTAGTTTATTTATTACCATTTGTCAATAACACAGATGAATGCAACTTTTTATTTCAAATTGTATTGTTTTCTGCTTGCTTTTTTTTAACAGAAAACTGTGAAATCTGGGGCAAAATATGAGGGTAGAGCAAGATGAAAAATCTAATTGTTAACACAAACATTTTGTTGTTTTGGGTCTTCAGGACTCTTAGTCAAAAAGGATCTATCAAACACTGGTGATGTTTTATCTTAGTGGTGCCTGACTTTCTCAGGTGAAACTGTTAGGAGAAGCAAAAATAAGTTCTTTAGGATCTGGATTGAGCAGGCAGAGTGAAGTGGAGATAGATCTACAGGAAAAGGGACAATTTCAAACTGTATAAAATAAGATTTTTCATATTCTAGAATGAGTTATCGTGACTTAATTTTTATCACAGATACTCATGTTTTAATAAATTTTTCAGAAAGAAAACATGAAATAACAAACACAACAAGCCACCAAATGTTGTCACAGGAAGCAATGCAGGCAAGGAGCAGGCTTCCAAAATCTTACCATATTTGACCTGACCGAGTGCTCTCACAAACATTCCCTTGCCTGGACCAGACATGCTCGACGCCTCCAGACACCATCACCCCCAGCACACAGTTCACAACATAAAAATAGGGAGGTTTTATTACACCCCTCTAAAATCACAATACATCAGTTAACAACCCTGTTCCAAACAGATTAGGGCAATAAGTCACAGCCCAGGGCTTTTTTCAATGGTCAATTGGATGTCATTAACAAAACATAAAGGCTGTCATAATTTAATTAACAAGAGTAATCAGATTGTAATCCATTAGACAGACTTGGATATTTACAGATTACATGGTTTCACGACATAACCCAGTTATTTAAAAAAAATAGGGTTGGACATGGTGGCTGAGTGGTTAGAGAAACCCTGCGCTGGAATGTGTATCCATTGTTTTGTTTGACATTGACTTCTTCTCAGCAATGTATTTGTGGACAAAAAAGGGAAATGCTGTGACCCTTTTTTTTACAGTAAAATATAGCAATAGCTGCCTTATTCACAAACTTTAGATCCATGATGATATTATTATAGTCATTATTTTAGGTTGTGACACATCTGGAATCATGCTGCTTCTTTATTTTATAGTTAGAATACAATTTTTATATTATTTAATATTTTACACTGTTGAGTGTTAGATGTTCAAATACTACAATTGGGCAACAAATGTTTTAGTATTGCATTTTGGTGAACTCACGCTTTGTGCCATCTTGTACAAATACCCATCTCATGCCTTAATGACTTCTGTCATTATGAAGTGCCTGGAAAAACGTGTTGTATCATATATTGAATGCAACATTCCTGCTCCCCTTGACCCACTCCAATTTGCATACTGTTCCAGTAGATCTGTAGATGACACTATCTCACTGGCTCTGCATACTGCTTTAGAACACCTATGTCAGAATGCTGTTCATAGACTATAGCGCTGCTTTTAATACAATTGTACCATCCAAGCTGGTGTTAAAACTCAGAGGTCTTGGCTTGGGAAAATCTATCTGGAACTGCTTATTTGATTTTCTAACAGGCATACTATGAGAATAGGAAAAACCCATTCAAAAACCCACATTAGTTCTTGGGACCGGCACCCCTCAGGGCTGCTTTCTCACTCCCCTGTTGTACAGTTTGTTCACACATGACTGTGTTCTCAAATATGACAACAAGAATATTATAAAATTTGAAGATTACACTACAGTGACTGGGCTAATAAGCAACAGGGATGAGAGAGAAAAGAGGAGGGAAGTAGTAGAACTTACCACAGGGAGCCGAAATAAATCATTATTAACTTCAGGAAGAACAATTAATCATATGTATTTATAAAACCCTTTTTTTATCAGCAGTTTTTTTTTTCAAAACACCCAGCCTGAAACCCCAAGGAGCAAACAACAACAGTGTTGTATTTCAGTGGCAGCAGAGTGGCAGCTGCAACTGTTGGGTATCGTCTTGATCTACAACACAACCAGGAGGACTTGGGACACAACCAGGGACAGCTACAAGTCTTTCAAGCCTGGTACTCCGGAGGTGTGGACCAAGACCTCATGTCCTCCTAAGTTTAAACAGGGCAAGAGACAAGGAAAATTAGATCTACAAGGAATTACAGTGGAGAAGGAGTACTGAGTGGAGGAGTACTGAATGGAGAAGGAGAACTGACCCAACAGGCAGGAAGTCTATCCACCCACATTGCCATGCATCAAACAAAGGGACACCCACCTACCGCAACCACCCTGAAATGAGGGCTGAGTATTGCCAGCAGAGTTCAACCCAAGTTGCACGATGGGCGCAATGGGGAGGCAACAACAAGCCAGTGACTCTGCCCCCTCTGACTGTTTTAACCTACGTCGTTGGTGCCAATGTGAATAACAATATCTCTGTACTCTCTATACTTGCCAGTTTAGACTTGGCTAGCACCAGCCCCAGATTTGCGGCTACATTGTTGGCTCTACCCCCCGGTAAACAGTGTACGATCGCCAGCTGATTCTTTAGTCTAATACTGCAAGTAATGGAATCGCCAATGACTAAAGTTTTCAGTTTTTCCGGGTCACCGGTAGAACAGAGTAAACAACATTACTATATCTTTAAATGGGTCATTAGTTGCAATTGTTGATCATTTTAGGTTCCTAGGTATACACATCTCAGACAAACTTCCATGGTCAGTCAACACAAACTGCATCCTCAAGAAAGCTCAGCAGAGACTGAACTTTCTGAGGTGTGTCAAAAGTTTTGGTATGATCACCAAAGCTCTTGTGAATTTTTATCGATGTACCAGAGAGTACTGAATGTATCACAGTGTGGATTAGCAACCTGCCTGCTCAGGATCGCAGACTAATACAGAGGTCTGTAAAGACAGCAAAATTACTGGCACAGAACTATCACAACCTCAACATTTACACCACTTGCTGTAAAAGACACCAGCCACCCTACTCACGCATTGCTCTCGCTCCACCCACCCATCAAAAAATTATAACAGAACATCAAATCACACACCACCCGTCTCAATAATAGTTTCTTTCCACAGGCAGTAAGGCTGCTAAATAGCTGATGTTGTGTATTTATTGTTTATTGTTTATTTATTACATTTTGTTACACTGTAATGTATTTACTATATATTGAATGAAGTGTCCCTTAATGGTGTGTTCTTGTGGGTGTGGGTCCTATATGTAAAGACAGAGAGAGCCAGAGCAGTATTTCCTTGAATATAAATAAACATGACAATAAAGTTGAACGTGAACTTGAAAGAACTTAAAAAAGATTAAGCAACTTTGTCACATAGAATATTAGACATGTGAATCTGTCTATTTAAGCTCTTGCACTTGTGCCCTAAGACACTATATGATATGTTATGGAAATGATTCTTAAATATTAATGAAGGGAGGTATCGAACATATGTGATGCCCTTGAATGGTACATAGTAATGTACTGCAATGGGCTGCTTGTAGTATAGCATGACACTTGAAGTGCCAGGTTTGTGGTTTTATTCTGGGGGTGGGGGGCAATTTGAAAGTATACGCACTCACTCCTGTCGCCCTGGGTAAGAGTGCCAGCTAAATTATATAATTGCCTTCCATTGTTATAATACTCTACGTTATATTTTCTGTTTGGTATTCATTATTTATTTATGATAAACATTTACTTTTTAACTAGTTGTTTCACTTCTTTTGTAGATACTATGACAACATTGTATGTCCTAATTTAAATAATGTAATTGCCTTCCATTGTTATAATACTCTACGTTATATTTTTTGTTTGTTATTCATTATTTATTTATGATAAACATTAACTTTTTAACTAGTTGCTTCACTTCTTTTGTAGATACTATGACAACATTTTATGTTCTAATTTAAATTTCATTTAATACCTTTCATAAATTGGGTGTGTATGCTACAGAATCGCATGGCTGTTCCACAACTGTATGTGTTCACCGTTAGTCGGTGTGATAAACGAGGGCTAGAATTATATTTCGGAGACAAGGGTAGATCCTGATGGATTTTTTTTTACAGTAACGACGATAGACCTGGAATTGTTTGAGCAGCAATCAAATGAAATATATTTATGAAACACTAAGACTTTTGTGAACATGATGCTCTTTGAAGTTCACAAGCCACAAAACAATAGAAGGTAAGGGGTTCTACAAGAAGATCATAGGAAATCCCAGGACATATTGACTATAATCCTGTATCAAGCTCACCTAGTTGATGTCAAACTACAAACTCCACACACAGTTGTCACTGAGCAAGTGCACATTATCAGCAGTGCATATTTTGTTGTTTTGGCAATTACAGGAAACCTTTTAAATAAAACTTGTATGATATTGTATGAAATTGTATTTTTGCATAATCACTGGTAGCCTAAATAACATCGATGAATGTAACATTTAATGTAAAGTAGTTTTGCGTTCTACGTATAGATCTTGCTGTCCATAAAAAAATTACAAATCTACTGCCTAGCCTCTCATGGAAAGGCTGTGATTGACCACATGTTCAATCATTTTTGCACAAATTTCATCGAAACCTATTGTTCTAGGCAGGGACGTCGCTAGGCCTATTTCAGGGGGGCTTTAGCGCTTTCAGAGGGGCTTTAGCGTTTTATAGACTGCCTATTAATTCAAGGCTGTCTATAAACACACAAGGTATAATTTACTAATGCTAAGTAGGACTATTGTATGTTCAGAAATCGCTACTTTCTTAAAGTCAAACTGATTGGAAATATTCAAACTGGACACTTGAGTCCTATCAAAACACACAGAACTACATATTAAATAAATATTTTGGTGTGAATACATTAACAGTCACACTGTAGTCAAATGTGTCCCCCCAATATTATTGTCGCTCCTACGCCCTTGCCAGCAACTGAAATTATGACCATTTATGATCTCCAAATATGTGGATACTAATGGCATGAGTGAATTAGGAAAAGGAAGGCAAAGCAAATGTATTTGTCTAGCGCATTACATAGGTAGGGGAGACCGGGGTTGGTTGGCACACTTTTCACTCTCTGCTGTATTTCTCTGGCATAATTTATGTTAAAATATTCTTACCAGTAGCTAATGAAAGGTTAAGGTCTCAGCTATAAATAAATGTTTTAATGTACACAAATCTTTTCCTAAATTAAGTGATTCATGATTTAAGTCAGTTGTCAATCACAGGGTTGGTTGGCACAATGCTAAACATTTTATAGTTACAAAAAATCTGCCAATAGAAACAATTTGAACATGTATTTCAACATAAGAACCATTATTCAAACATCTTTAAGCAATTCATCATCCGGAATGTGAAATTACTTTTGCCATTGACCATTCAAAATAATAATCAGGAGTGTCCACAATATTTTTAATGGGACCATAACCCCAATATTGTGGTATTTATGGGTTTCCCGACCGTCTAGTTTAGTTAATTCCAAATAAGGCAAAGAGAGTGAATCTTATTTACTACCGAATGGTATTTAAGTAGAACACTACACAAATGGGTATTAGGGAGCTGCACAAAACAAGCCTTGAAGCACTATAGTTATTCTTAGCATTAAGTAACGCTGAATGTCTTTGGCTAAGGCACACTCGAGAGAGAATAAGAGGTCTCAATTCACCTGCTATATATCCCAGTCCCAGAAACCCTGTGCAGCACCCTTTCCTATTACCGTAACAAATGGATAAACATAGAACTCAATAGGGCTCATTCAGCCACTACGCCTTCTGCCCATCCCATACGGTTCGCTACAATATTTTAGAATGGACAGTAACTTCAATTGTACCCTATTAGCCCGCCTCCACACACACACACACACACACACACACACAAAGAGAGACACAGACAAATGTACAAACTCGATTCCAAAAAAGTTGGGACACTGTACAAATTGTGAGTAAAAAAGGAATGGAATGATTTACAAATCTCATGAACTCATATTTAATTCACAATAGAATATAGATAACATATCAAATGTTGAAAGTGAGACATTTTGTAATGTCATGCCAAATATTGGCTCATTTTGGATTTCATGAGAGCTACACATTCCAAAAAAGTTGGGACAGGTAGCAATAAGAGGCTGGAAAAGTTAAATGTACAGATAAGGAACAGCTGGAGGACCAATTTGCAACTTATTATGTCAATTGGCAACATGATTGGGTATAAAAAGAGCCTCTCAGAGTGGCAGTGTCTCTCAGAAGTCAAGATGGGCAGAGGATCACCAATTCCCCCAATGCTGCGGCGAAGAATTGTGGAGCAATATCAGAAAGGAGTTCCTCAGAGAAAAACTGCAAAGAGTTTGAAGTTATCATCATCGACAGTGCATAATATCATCCAAAGATTCAGAGAATCTGGAACAATCTCTGTGCGTAATGGTCAAGGTCGCAAAACCATACTGGATGCCTGTGATCTTCGGGCCCTCAGACGGCACTGCATCACATACAGGAATGATACTGTAATGGAAATCACAACATGGGCTCAGGAATACTTCCAGAAAACATTGTCGGTGAACACAATCCACCGTGCCATTCGCCGTTGCCGGCTGAATCTCTATAGGTCAAAAAGAAGCCGTATCTGATAGTTATATCCAAGTTCTAGAACAACATATGCTCCCATCCAGACATCGTCTCTTTCAGGGAAGACCTTGCATTTTCCAACATGACAATGCCAGACCACATACTGCATCAATTACAATGTCATGGCTGCATAGAAGAAGGATCCGAGTACTGAAATGGCCAGCCTGCAGTCCAGATCTTTCACCCATAGAAAACATTTGGTGCATCATAAAGAGGAAGGTGCGACAAAGAAGACCTAAGACAGTTGAGCAACTAGAAGCCTGTATTAGACAAGATTGGGATAACATTCCTATTCATAAACTTGAGCAACTTGTCTCCTCAGTCCCCAGACTTTTGCAGTCTGTTATAAAAAGAAGAGGGGATGCCACACAGTGGTAAACATGGCCTTGTCCCAACTTTTTTGAGATGTGTTGATGCCATGTAATTTAAAATCTACTTATTTTTCCCTTGAAGTGATACATTTTCTAAGTTTAAACATTTGATATGTCATTTATGTTGTATTCTGAATAAAATATTGAAATTTGAAACTTCCACAACATTGCATTCTGTTTTATTCACAATTGTATAGTGTCCCAACTTTTTTGGAATCGGGTTTGTATAATACATATCTTACTATATTTTTCAATAAACGCCTATACCTTCAAATTCAGTGCCAACCAACCCAGATCACATTTGACCAAACTTTGCGATGAAATTGTTAGCCAGCTACCATCACTCATCACAGCCTTTTACATCTTATATCAAAATACACCTGATTCAATGGTTACTTTCGTAACTCCAGTTCTATGAGTGGAGTGTCGCCCATAGGGGCTTCGTTCCTATTGGTTTACCCCTCTGCCAATAGGCAGGCACTGAAAATTTAAATATGCAAATCGCACCTCTAATGGCCATCATGGCTCGGTTCTGTCTCCCGACATACCTTTCTTCACGAGAAAAGCAGTCAGTGACAGGTCAGGGTATGAACCCTTTGGGTGACGCTCCACTCATAGAACTGGAGTAACTAAAGTAACCATTATTCTATATTGTGAAGCTTTGCCCATAGGGGCTTTGCTCCTATTGGTTTAGGGAAAAGCAAGCGAGCCCAAGATGTACTCCCTGCCAGTCCCCTACCTCACTAACGAGATAAGAGCCAACAGGACGGCTCAGGCATGGAACGACCACGACACCTAGCCGCTTCCATCCCGCTCACACCAAGCACATACATTTGCGCACAGCCACAAACAAATGCACTCACGGCACCAACCCCACCGGTACCTCCTCAATCAGCCTTGACTGAATCGGAGCATCCGAGGCCAACCCGGAGAACACGCCTAAACCCAGACTAAGCGCACAAGTAGACGCTCAAGCACATACAATGCGAGCATCATACATAAAATCGCACAGGTACACCGAAGCAACGGACGGACCCATATCAAATACACCGTCTCAGTAGCTCAACGGACCCAACTCACACCCCAGACTCAGCCACACTGAGCACAGAGTGAGCCAACGTGCCTGCAGCCATGTCACGCAAGTAAAACCAGACAAAAGCCGACGGCGTCCCCCAAGACGCGGCAGCACAAATATCCCCCACGCCCCTAAACAGAGCAGCCGAGGCCGCCACCCCATGCGTGGAGTGGGCCCCAAACCCCCTAGGCGTAGGAGTGCCACGTGACTTGTAGGCCAGATCAATCGCCTCACACAACCAGTGAGACAGATGCTGTTTCGACAACGGCTGGCCCGCATTGGGGCCACCGTGACACACAAAGAGCAAGGGCGCGGACCGCACCGCAGCCGTGCGCTGCACATACTGTGCCAAAGCGCGCACTCGACACAAACGATGCAACCTCTCTTCCCTCACACCCGCATGGGGAGGAGGAGAAAATGCCCACAACACCATCTTCATGGAACAAAACAACGCCTTGATCACCTTGGGCAGAAAGGCCAGGTTAGGGAGCAACACAGCCCTGCTAACATCGCAGCAAGACAGCCAGGCTGATGACTAAACACAGGTACTCCATTGAACCCCTCATGACACGCTGAGATCGAAGATGCGTACACCTTGAGCGTGCCAGGGGACCTTTGCTGCTCAAATAGACAGGACACTGCCCATGTCACAACAGAGGGGGTCAACCCCTGCGTCCTCACACCAGCGGGCAATGATACCCCAACGGCTAGTATAGCTAGCCAATGCGGAGGCCGCCCTCGCACCCTGAATGGTCGCGACCACCTCCTCAGTCAGTCCCTAGCGCAGCAGACTGGCCCACTCAGGAGCCAGGCCCGTAGCGGCTGACCCAGCACAGGGAACGCCCCGATCAAGCCGTTCGCCTGTGACAACGCCCCGTGGCGGTAAGGGATCAGCCACGGTGTCCCCACCGCCATCTGGGCCGCCTCTGCAAACCACAGGGCACCCCGGGTGAAAAGTGGGGATCAGTATGAGCGACAGACCCTCCGATTGCACCCGAGACATGACAGGAAGAATACACTTTAGAGGGGGAAATGTTGTACAACAGCACTCTCGGCCACGGCCGGTGAGCCAACGCGTCCACGCCCAACGGGGGCCTGTCCTGCGCTCGAAGAGAATACCACAGGGGGCAGTGCGCGTCCTCCCGGGAGGCGAACAGATCCACCTGCGCCTTCCCGAAGCTTCTCCAGACCTCAGCCACAATGTCGGGCAAGGGCACGTGAGCCCATTCCCAAATCTGCACCGCCAACAGGTGGAAGGGCAGAGACCTGATTCCCCCCCGGCCTCATGCCCCCCGTCTTCTTGGTCACCAGGAAGTAAGAAGAGTACAGCCCCTTCTCCCTCTGCCCCAACGGGACTAGGGACACTGCCTCCTTTTCCAGAAGGTCCGCAATCTCCCCTTGCAGGGCAGCAATCTTCAAAGGAGACGCCATGATGGTCTCTACGAACCTCGAGAACGGGAGGGGCCAGCGTGTACCCCTTCCTCAGTGTCTTGTCTAGCAATCCCAGCAGAGAGCATAGCCAACGCAACTGAGTGGAGCGTGGAGCGAGCAGAGAATTCTGCTCCGCCCAACAGAAAACAGACGGCAGGGCTGGGCGCTTGTCGGTCAAAGTGCTCAGGCCCGGGACCAGGGAAGACGCCAGAGCAGTTTCCAGGGGTGGGATGCCCCTGGTCAGTGTATCCCACCGGCCCCCCACCGTGGTGAAGGGGAGGTGAGACTTCACTGTCCCCCGGGTCATGAAAGGGGCCCCCCACACCTCCTCCGCATACTTCCGCAGAGAGGGGACCTCCGGCTCCGTCGTCGGCGTTGGGCGGCGGGCCCTCGTCCAGCAGGCGGCCTCGAAGAGGGCTACCCCCTCCTCCGGCACCGGCATAGGAATGCGCATAGGACGTTGGCGAGGGGGGACCTCCTCAGCAAAGTACGCCAGCCTGTCCATCCTCACCGGCAAAGGGAGGACGGCGCAGGCGGTGCACACAGGCTCCTCGATGGCACTGTTGCAAGCTTGCAGTGGTCCCTGACACGCACAGCCCCTATGGGCAAAGCTTCACTATACAGTATAGAAAAAAAATCAGCCCCCTTTAAAATAATCACATTTTCTTGCTTTGCAGCCTGAAATGAAAATGGACAGCTGTATTTACAACCTATAACATCCAAGTGAAAGATATAATACCAACTTGTCAGAAAAAAAAAAAATCCTAATTAAAAAACAGAATCACTGAGTTGGAAAAAAAAAACTCCTAAAAATGACTTGTAAACCAAACCAGGTATAGTTAATCACCTTCTCAATAACTCACAAAGCCAATTGACTTTCAACTGTGATCAGCTGTGGTCATTTTGATTAGCTCAGCCTGAAACAAGCTTTTCCTGAAGCATTTCAGTCCTTGGTAGTGCAACTGAAGAAAACAATCAACTTTGGGTGGCTAGGCATTGTCAAAAGATCTCCTGGATAAAGTTGTAGACAGGCACAAGTCAGGAGATGGATACAAAAAAAAGACCATGTGCAGTCATGACTGAGCTTTGCCAAAACGCACCTTGATTCTAAGGCCACGTAGAAAAAGGTGTTATGGTCAGATGAGACTAAAATGTAATTATTTGGCCTCAACGCCAAATGATATATATGGCGAAAATCCAATACAGCTCACCATCCAAATAACACCATTCCTACAGTTAAGCATGGAGGTGGTAATATCATGTTATGGGGTTGTTTCTCTGCAGCAGGGACTGGAGCACTTGTCAGGATAGAACGAAAAATGGATGGGGCAAAATACTGTCAAATTCTTGAGGAAAATCTGCTGTTCTCTGCCAGAAAGTTGTCAATGGGAAGAAGATTTACCTTCCAACATGACAATGACCCAAAGCACACAGCAAAACTGACAACACAGTGGTTGAAGGAGAAAAAGGTGAATGTCCTTGCATGGCCTAGTCAGAGCCCGGACTTAAACCCCATTGAAAATCTGTGGAATGACTTGAAGATGGTCACCATCAAATTTAACTGAAATCTAAAAAACTTGAGCAGTTCTGCTAAGAAGAGTGGTCAAATATTGCAATGTCTAGATGTGCAAAGTTAGTGGAGACATATCCCAACAGACTAAAGGCTGTAATTAAAGCTAAAGGTGGTTCAACAAAGTACTGACACAAGGGGTTGATCCTTTTTCCAACTCAGTGATTATGTTTTTTTACTTTTTTTTCTGACATGTTGGTGTTATATCTTTCACTTGGATGTTATAAGTTGCATTGAGTAAATACAGCTGAATGAAACAAAATTTGATTATTTTAAAGGGGGGTGATTATTTTCTATACCCACTGTATGTATATCAACTAGAATTAACAGATTTCCAATATCTCTATCTAACACAGTTATATAATATGTTTAATCCACAGACCACTTTTTTACATTCTGTACTATAAAACAGAAATGTTACTCCTCACCAAAAAAATACTTTCATATGTTTTAACATAGATGAGTGCAAGTCAAAAAGCAAACATTTTGCAAATAGAAAATAGCTGTGTGCCAACCAACCCCTGTTGCCAGACAACCCCGGTATAAACACATTAACAGAAAAGAGATACAAAATGCAGCATAACATAAAGGAATAAATCATATGTTAATAAGGTAGTAATAAATTATTTAACATTTTGGTATGTTTGTGCTATATTCCTTGCCATATTATTTTGTATTGCCCATTGTTATTATAATTCTCATTGTTGTTACTGAGGCTGTTACGATTGTTGTTTTTCATGATAAGGATGTCCTTTTGCGAATCAAGCATTATCTTATTTTTTGACGTTGGTTTACACAGTCTCCCCGACCAGACGTGAATTTGATTGTGAGGATACGACAAAGATAATATTCATAAATACCAGCTCTGTTGGTGAAATTATTTTAAGATCAAATGTGATCGTACACACGTTTCATGAATGAGGGCCATTGTGTGTGAAAGCAATGATAACTGACTGTTTGCAAGCAAAGGACTCTGCTGTCCTAATCAGGTTAATTAACCCCATTTTCTTTAAAAGTATGCCAACAATAGAGAAAAACTAAAATACAACCATACAACAAAATCACTTCAGAAATATATATATATTTAATGTATTTTAGTGAGCTATAGCACTTTACAGTGCGTGACTATTGTCGTTGTTGAATATTCTTACTGTTGATGCCACAGTTAATATGCCAAAGACTGACTTTTTTGCAAATAAAGAATACTTCTCTGGAAATTGTTACAATCGAGATCAACTTTAAGACAGTTTAATTAAAATTATCTTAGAAATTAAGAAAAACTATAACCAAACCAGAGGATTTGGGGAGGGGGTGAATGAGTAATTGAGCAGTTTCAGCTCAAGTCGAAATGTCATGGCAAAGGGTCAATAAATTGGCAAACATTTCTCTCACACAATATAAAATCTGGGGAGGGGACAAGAACTCAGGTTCCCCTTCGCATTCCTACTAGCACGCTCAAGATGGGGTCATCCCAAAGCGATTTGGTCAAGAGCATGTTACTGTTCACTCAAAAGTGTTGGAACTATGCAAATGTGAGTAAAAAAGAAGGTCCCTTTCCCACAGTGATGCACTTCATTGTTGAAAGTAGTGGATATGAAAAGTTAGGTCACAAAGAACTTAAAACCATGTTTCACCAGCCCAGGAAGGGCTCTGCCTTCTCATTCTGTGAGGTTGGCTACATTCTGAGACCAGTAGCACCTGTGTGCAGTGTTGCCCTGGACATGGATTATAGTGACAAGGGGTTACAAAGTTCAGACATGTATTTCCACCTCCCTGTTTCTGGGGATAACAACTTCATCTGTCCTAGTGTCCTCAGTGCCTATCCACAGGGGGAGGAGATTTCAGGCAGCTCGTGTTTAGCACAATTCAGAGGTTTAGGATATAGGCAATACTTACTGGTCCCTAAAAAGGAATGGGACAATGCATGCCGTTCCTGTCTTATGGCGCCTCAATGAGTATCTGTGTCTACAAATTCAAGATGCACAATGTGTCAAGTATTACAGTCATTACATCCAAGAGAATGTTTTACAATCCAAATGATGTTGATTTACTAGCAGCACAGTATGTTAATAAGATTTCACTTGTAGCCTATGAGTTTCTAGTGCTGCCTTTCAGTCTCTCAAAGCACATTTTCAAGGGTGGTCAAGGGAGGCTTGGCACCAATGAGGCGCCAGGGGCTCAGGGTATTTGCCTATCCAGACAGTTGGCTGGTGTTAGCAGCCACTGAACAATTTCCTAAAACTATCACCATGGGTGCAGATCTAAGATGAGGTAAGTGAAAGTAACAGCTTGCAATTTCCTATTTGAACTAGAAGGCTCATAAAAAATCCCTGGCATGGGAGAGCGCCTATTCACAAACAAATGAACCACACATTTGGGAATCTACAAGTAAACAGAGTATTTCCATTTCATTTATACACTTTCATGGTACAGTATTAATGAGGCTATTATAGATGTTGACAGAGTAAAATTATATTAGCAAGAAGTATAATAGTATATAATATAGTAGCAACATTAATGTGCAAAATAAACATGCAACTGAAAGTGTTCAATTAAATGGAATCATATTATTGAACCAAATCCTCAGTTTTTGAGACAAAAACTAATGTGAACAGATGACAATGCACATCTTAGTATCTCTTTGTCATGTTCAATCTCTGGGTTCTAGGGTGATCCAAGACCTGTCTGACTTCAACCAGGTGTAATTTGTTCATGGGACCCCAGTTTCGCCTGGCTTTAGTATGGTTTGGGACTGCAGTTTTTCCTCTCTTGCCTCGGCTTGTTGGGCTTCATGGTGTTTATGATTGCTGTTTTGGATACATGCTGATAAGCCCTGGTTGATTGTCATGCACTTGAACACATCTAGCCACTTACATTGTAGGTACTTGGTATCCCAGTCCTGCCTGTGGGCACTTGCCCCATAGAGGGACAGGCAAGTATTTTCGCAGTGTGCTCAATGGGCAGAGTCAAGTCACAGATGTTCCTTACAAGAGACAACTTCCCACAGGTGGCGGCAAGTGCTGCACAGCAGCGGCTCGATCATGGGGAGTGAGATTTGTGGCGCTGAGCACTGTATGTTGGATTATTTAGGCAGACAGTAGCCCACATGCAGTCCTGAGAATTTCAGTTTTTTGTGATGTCGGTGACAAAGAAAATACTATATGGCTTGTTGGACATTCTATTCTAAAACCATGGGCATTAATATGGAGTTGGCCTCCCCTTTGCAGTTATAACAGAGACCACTCTTCAAGGAAGGCTTTCCACAAGATTTTGGAGTGTCTCTTTGGGAATTTGTGCCCCTTCAGCCAAAAGAACATTAGTGGGTCAGGCACTGATGTTGAATGAGAATGCCTGGCTAAAGGTGTTCAATTGGTTTGAGGTCAGGACTTTGTGCCCAAAGGCACAGTCATGCTGGAATAGGAAAGGGCCATCCCCAAACTGTTGCCGCAAAGTTGGAAGCACCCAACTGTCTAAAATGTCTTGTATCCTGTACCATTCAGATGACCCTTCTCTGGCTCATACCCTGAAACATAACCCCAAACCATTATCCTTCCTCTGTCAAACTTTACAGTAGGCACAATGCATTTTGGTAGGTAGCATACTCTTGGCATCCACCACACCCAGATTCGTTCATCAGACTGCTAGATAGTCAAGCATGAGTCGCATCACTCCAGAGAACATGTTCTCCAGAGTCCAGTGGCAGTGTGCTTAACACCACTCCAACCAATACATTTTGCATAGTGATGTGAGGCTTGTATACAGTTGCTCGGCCATGGAAGCTCCTGATGCATAGTTCTTGTGCTGATTTTGCTTCCAGAGGCAGATTCTAACTCTGTGGTGGATGATGCAACAGATGTTAAATTATTTTTATAAGCTATGCGCTTCAGCACTCGGTGGGCCTGCTCTGTGAGTTTGCGTGGTCTACCACTTTGTGGCTGGGCTTTTATTGCTCCTAGACGCTTCCACTTCGCAATTATAAGATCTAGTAGGGCAGAAATTTCACAAACTCACCTGTGGCGAAGGTGACATCTATGACAGTGCCATCTTTCACTGAACTCTTCAGTACGACCCATTGTCCTGCCAATGTTTGTCTATGGAGATTTCATGGCTAAGTGCTGGATTTTATGCACCTGGGAGCAATGGGTGTGGCTGAAACACCTCAACTCAATAAATAGTAGGATTGTCCCCTTACTTTAACCTGAATGTGTTTCTTTATGATTCAACCTGTAACACTGTAAATCATCTTGCATGAAAATTAGATACAATGTTTGGATGTTTTTGTCACAGTCCGATGTTACATTGATTAATTCACAGACTGTCTAAATGTATTTATTGCATATTGTCATGAAAATCCAGAATAATCCGTTATTAAATCTGTATGTTCGCTATGTACCTACTGTATACCTCAATGTTTGTAGCTCTTGGGAATTTGGATTGTGTTTTCCTTTTGAAATGTATTGATGTCTTACATCAATACTCCCTCTGTATCTGTAGTAATTTTTATGTCACAAACTTAAAAAAAGATGTACATACAATTTTGTGATGATGGCTGGAAGATGTGTTCCAGCTGGGCTCAAATTCTCATTAACAGGTACATGTATATGACTAAATAATGACTTTAGGTTTTGCATGCAATGACAGCACATACTCCGTAGGTGTCATATCACTTTCCATCCTTAAGGGAGCAATCTTATGGATGTCATCGTAAAGATGCTTTCTGGGACTTTTGCAACTAATAAACTATTATTTTAAAGGTCACATTTTGGCCTGGATAGTTAATACATTTTTTGTATGTGCATCTACAGAATAAATAAAATTACTATGATAGTTCAGGCCTGAAGTTCAATTTGTGAAAGCTAGTGGTTTTGATGACATGTGGCACATAATGGCACATACATGACATAGCACCACTTTTATTGGGGTTTGCCGAGTCCTCCGACAAAATGAGGAACTTGCCAGATAAAAATATAATTAAATTATCTAATGTCATTATTCTGTGATCAGAGAAAGTACCTGCTAACCAGACACTTTAATGTTACTGTAACCTGCTGGTCGTTCAATTCTATGTTCTGTATGTTTCTGTTCTAGGCTGTCTGTTTCTATGTTCTGTATGGTTCCCCTTAGTTTATTGGTTTCACCTGTCTAGTATAGTCTTGTCACCTATTCCTCATTTAACCCCTTGTTAAGTCCTTATTTAAGGTCCTCCTGCCCTAGTGTTTCTTGTAATTTATTGTTTCAGGCCTCATGTCATGTCTTGTCTTGTCTTGTCTTTCGATTCAAGAACAGTTCTGTGCCTGTGTCCTGCTACCCCAAGATCGTTACAGTCACTCACGTGGCACGGAATGCTAAGCGCTCAATTGAGGGGTTTGCTGTCAGTAAAGACATGGCCGGTGGTGGGTTTGCTGATATGATTGGATTCTAATAAGTGGCACCCTCACTTTTCTTTTTTTTTCCAAGAGAGGCTCTCAGACACACCACAAACACTTAAAGGCTCGTGTATTTGCTTTCACCCCATTCGTCCTTCAGGGCTGAACTCTCTCCATTTATTTCTCCAAGTAAATGTGGTGTTAAACAGAATAATTTGATATTAGCTAGCATTGTCCACTGATTTTGCTGAGATTAGGTTGTGGAAGTTGTTGGGCATTGTTTTGTTTTTTTATTATCGGTGTAGCCTACAAGCATTCATTACATTTAAAGATGTCGTTAGTGTCTGTCTGACTAAAAGTAATTTCAGGGAAAAAGACCACCTCACTCATAGTATTTGTAATAAATAACACATTATTGGAATATATGTACAATATACTCTTACCAGCAAACATTGGGTTGAAACTGCTCTCCTCTCCCTCAACTCCCCCTCCATATGCATGTGGCTCCTGATTTATTTTCACTCTTCTGAGGGTTCAACTTTTTCTCTAGTGCAAAAAAAATACTTAATGATTAAAATATGCAGTTAGTCAGTTCTCTTATTTTGCCGTAACATGGTGTCTACTTCACATTGTTAAGTAAGTGGTTCTATTGTTGAGGAAGCATCTACTTATAGTTATGATGTGAGCAATTAAGACAATGCTTGGACTTTGTTATTAATAATCCCAGACATGATTGGACTATGTTATTAATAATCCCAGACATGATTGGACTATGTTATTAATAATCCCAGACATGATTGGACTATGTTATTAATAATCCCAGACATGATTGCAGACAGATTATTAGAAGATAAAATAACCAATGTAAAAGTAAATTGACTAAGTGTTAGCAGAGAAACGTTTTGCCCCAGTCGGAAATGAAACAGTGAGTGAACTAATAGTAGCTGGCATCCATGTGTTAGCATATCTTGTTAATATAAGGGCTATTAATTAAGCAATGTGTTTTCAAAATTTGAGCGTTCAGGATCATATTTAAACTAAAAACAATAATTGACTGTGTGAAGAAACATCAGATTGACACTGATAGGAACATTGTGCAGTAACGTGCAAAAAACGTGTAGCCTTCACCGGAATTCTGATTCTGACTAGTAAGTCTGATCTGAAATAGCACGTGTGACAAGCAGATACAATTATGTGTGTTTGTGTGGTGAGATTATTCACGTAATTCCCTGAAACTATCACCATGGGGTGTAGGGGTAAGAAGAGGTGAGTGAAAGTAACAGCTTGCATATTCCTATTTTAACTAAAAACATATCCCTGGCATGGGAATGAGCCACACATTGGGGAATCAAGCTGTGGGATATTTCCATTTAATGTATACAAATTCATGCTACACAATGAGACCATTATAGACTTTGACAAACTCAAATTATAGTAGTAAAAACTATAACAATGGTGGTGTGAAAATGTATTTTATTTTATAAGAAATTTGCTACAGAACTTGAGTCACAAAACGTGATTCATGTGTTTTTCACCATGTAATTAAAGTGATGGCCGTTAGCAGCAGTTAAATATTGATATGGCAGGGTGTAGAGGGTTAACATTGCTGTGTGGTTGCAAGCTAGCTATGTATGTCACTGGTTAAAAATGAGCGGTATAGTTGGCTTGCACTGTTGTCAGCAGCTATATACAGTGGGGAGAACAAGTATTTGATACACTGCCGATTTTGCAGGTTTTCCCACGTAGAAGTCTCAAATTTTTATCATAGGTACTCTTCAAAATCATAGGTACTCTTCAAAATCCAGAAAATCACATTGTATGATTTTTAAGTAATTAATTTGCATTTTATTGCATGACATAAGTATTTGATACATCTGAAAAGCAGGACTTAATATTTGGTACAGAAACCTTCAGATCATACGTTTCCTGTAGTTGTTGACCAGGTTTGCACACACTGCAGCAGGGATTTTGGCCCACACCTCCATACAGACCTTCTCCAGATCCTTCAGGTTTTGGGGCTGTAGCTGGGCAATACGGACTTTCAGCTCCATCCAAAGATTTTCTATTGGGTTCAGGTCTGGAGACTGGCTAGGCCACTCCAGGACCTTGAGATGCTTCTTACGGAGCCACTCCTTAGTTGCCCTGGCTGTGTGTTTCAGGTTGTTATCATGCTGAAAGACCCAGCCACAACCTATCTTCAATGCTCTTACTGAGGGAAGGAGGTTGTTGGCCAAGATCTCACGATGCATGGCACCATCCATCCTCCCCTCAATATGGTGCAGTGGTCCTGTCCCCTTTGCAGAAAAAATGTTTCCACCTCCATGCTTCACGGTTGGGATGGTTTTTTAGTGTTGTACTCATTCTTCTGCTTCCTCCAAACATGGCGAGTGGAGTTTAGAACAAAAAGCTCTATTTTTGTCTCATCAGACCACATGACCTTCTCCCATTCCTCCTCTGGATCATCCAGATGGTCATTGGCATACTTCAGATGGGCCTGGACATGCGCTGGCTTGAGCAGAGGACCTTGCGTGCGCTGAAGGATTTTAATCCATGACGGCGTAGTGTGTTTCTAATGTTTTTCTTTGAGATTGTGGTCCCAGCTCTCTTCAGGTCATTGACCAGGTCCTGCCGTGTAGTTTTTGGCTGATCCCTCACCTTCCTCATGATCATTGATGCATGGAGCCCCAGACCGACCAAGATTGACCGTCATCTTGAACTTCTTCCATTTTCTAATAATTGCGCCAACAGTTGTTGCCTTCTCACCAAGCTGCTTGCCTATTGTCCTGTAGCCCATCCCAGCCTTGTGCAGATATACAATTATATCCCTGATGTCCTTACACCGCTCTCTGGTCTTGGCCATTGTGGAGAGGTTGGAGTCTGTTTGATTGAGTGTGTGGACAGGTGTCTTTTATACAGGTAACGAGTTCAAACAGGTGCAGTTAATACAGGTAATGAGTGGAGAACAGGAGGGCTTCTTAAAGAAAAACTAACAGGTCTGTGAGAGACGGAATTCTTACTGGTTGGTAGGTGATCATATACTTACGTCCAGCAGTAAAATGCATATTAAATATTTAAAAATTATATAATATGATTTTCAGGATTTATTTGATTCTGTCTCTCACAGTTGAAGTGTACCTATGATAACAGTTATAGGCCTCTACATGCTTTGTAAGTTGGAAAACAGGTCTGTGAGAGCCGGAATTCTTACTGGTTGGTAGGTGATCAAATACTGTATGATATTTTTCAAAAATCATATAATGAGATTTTCTGGATTTTTGTTTAAGATTCCATCATAAGTGTACCTATGATAAAAATTACAGACCTCTACATGCTTTGTAAGTAGGAAAACCTGCCAAATCGGTAGTGTATCAAATACTTGTTCTCCCCACTGTACCTTCCTTTACCTTCCTTTTCTCACTTTCCCTATCTGTCAACTGGGAAGGCCACATACACCTGGATCAAATAATTTTTTCATTGTCATAGCTTTCTTGGGGAGCCAGGGGAGGGCAGACGTCGACATCGCTAATCTGTGATCAGTGGCACTATCTCAATTACCATCATAATCAACATTGGCATCATTGTAATCAAAATGTGTGAGGTTAGAAGAACGACATGATGGAAATTAATCATTGTCTTCTTAACCTCTGTCATGATGGTCCAGGTCAGGGAAAGCGCTTTTATGTTACTGTCAAATCGTCATATTCAGTAATGACTGCAGCCGCTAAGCTATTCACCTTAATGACAAAAGTAATAACCGCAAAAGTAATACTGTAATGTACACTCATGACATTTTCCTCCATTCTCTTTTTTCTGCCCTGCTCACGTACCAGCATTTCATATTTTAAAAACGTTGCTGTCCATCGTGGGTGTAGTGTAGCAGGCTCAGGCTGACTGAGCAAACTACCTAAACATATTTCTGGCTGCCGCTGTGATTAACAATATGGGACAGATAATTTGAGTAAATAGGGGAGTTCGGTCTGAAATAAATAAATAGGGGGGTTGGCATGTAGATGACATGAATTAATTTAAGTATAATTTTGAGTAATACAATCAGATCTTAAGATAATTATTAAAATTATGATATATATTATTATATTGAATTTTCAAGGGCCTTAGACCTTCTGAGGCCATATGGCGCGTTCCAGTTGTACTCGGAATTCATAATTTCCGAGTTCCAAGTGGGAAGTTTAAAGTCGGAAGAACCCCGCTACGCCCGACTTCGTAATTCAAGATGGCAGCACCTTGTATGCTGCCATCTACACAGTAAGTGAAAGCTGTAGTTATACTGCTTATTTTAGCAATTCTGTGTATTTGTATCTCATTTAAATTGTGGTACACACAGTAGTATCCAACTGCTGTCTGTGGACATGATGTATGGTGTTAGTATGCATAAAATTCAACTGGTGTTGCTAACAACAACTAACAGTGCTGGTTGTATGGCTGACCGAGCATTCCTCCACCCCGTGAAATAGGAAGTTAAAAGAAGTTTAAGGAATAAATATATAAGTAAACGAATTACTGAAATATAAGAGTTCTATCATGGTGCGATTTTAACAATGTGTTTTCTTTTTAATAGACGCTAGGCCATTGCAGCAGTGTGACTGCTCTAGCTGACACTGCTCTACATCCACTTATGTGGTCGCTGATGCTGTCTCAGAAACACTAAAGAGTGGATGATGAGGTGAGGCAGTTTCTACAAGAGGCAGAATAACCCAGTTGGCGGCGCCATGAAGAGACACTAACACAACTCAGGTCTGCGCAACACAGCTGTGAGTCATTGATGTCCAGTTTGTTAGACAAGCTGTGAGACAAATTTATGTTTTCAGATTTATAATAATAATAATAATATTCTATTATATATATCATTGTTATATTATAATGTGTGTAATTTGTATATAACTGTTTCTGGTTCTGTTTCTTCAGTGAATGATTGCTTTGGATTTTACCTGTGCTTTTTTTTATACCTAACACTTCACTGTGGGCAATGAGTAAAAGGTGTCAGATAACTGAGGAAAATATTTCTTTACTGGTACACACAGAATTTACAAACAATCGATGGTAGCAATCAATTAATTGATAATAATATCAGCCGATTTATCCAATTCATTAGTTGAAAGACATTTTATAATGTACTCATTTTCATCTTCCTGCTTTGGGCAGTCATGTGGGTGTACCTGATATATCTCTGAAGTATCAATCAATCAATCAAATCAATCAATCAAAATGTATTTATAAAGCGCTTTTTACAACAGCAGTTGTCACAAAGTGCTTTACAGAGACACCCGG
This sequence comes from Esox lucius, assembly GCF_011004845.1. Taxonomy (NCBI): domain Eukaryota; kingdom Metazoa; phylum Chordata; class Actinopteri; order Esociformes; family Esocidae; genus Esox; species Esox lucius. The sequence continues at coordinate 9,373,289 of NC_047581.1, read as the reverse complement.
CCTTAAACCCCAAGGAGCAAACAACAGTAATGTTGAATTTCAGTGGCTAGGAAAAACTCCCTAAGAAGGTCGAATTTTAGGAAGAAACCTAGAGAGGACCCAGGCTCAGAGGGGTGACCAGTCCTCTTCTGGCTGTGCCGGGTGAGATATTAAGAGTCCAATTGGAATAATAAATACATTTCTCTGGGCTAAATCCAGAGTATATTTGATTTTAGACTAGGTCAGAAGTATGACCAGGTGGACAAGGACAGGAACAGCAACGGTCCCCCCAAACCAGGTAATCCGCAGGTGTGGACCAGGACCTCATCTCCTTCTAAAATTTAAAATTGGAGGAAACTGAGAAAAGTTAGTAGTATATCCCTCATGTCCCCCAGCACAATAATATAGCAGCGTAACACCTTGGAAACTGAGACGGGGGGGTCCGGTGACACTGTGGCCCTACCCGGGGGAGGCCCCGGACAGGGCCCAACAGGCAGGAAATCAATCCAACCACATTGCCAGGCATCAACCAAAGGGACACCCACCAACCGCAACCCCCCTGAATGAGGGCCGAGCATTGCTAGCAGCGTACAGCCCAACTGCACAAGTGCGCAATAGAGAGTCAACAACAAGCCAGTGACTCTTCCCCCGAAGGGCATTGGAGGGAGGGCATCCCAGTGGCGACGAGAGCCCACCTGGCAAGACAGCAAGGGTGGACAGTATCAAGCCTACTGGTCACCTTCACGCCCCCGGGCCAGGCTACACCTAATTATAAACCGTGCTGTAGAGATGAGTTTTTAGTAGACACTTGAAAGTTTGCACTGAGTTTGCATTTCTAACCTTAATTGGCAGATCATTCCACAGGAGTGGAGCTCTATGAGAAAAGGCCCTGCCGCCAACTGTTTGTTTAGAAATTCTAGGTACAATTAAAAGGCCTGCATCTTGTGATCTAAGGTTACGTGTAGGTATGTATGGCTGGATCATTTCAGCAAGGTAAGTAGGAGCAAGTCCATGTATTGATTTATAGGTTAAGAGTAAAACCTTAAAATCAGCCCTAACCCTAACAGGCAGCCAATGTAAGGATGCCAGGACAGGAGTAATGTGTCCAATTTTTTTTGTTCTAGTTAGGATTCTAGCAGCTGTGTGCAGCACTAATTGAAGTTTATTCATTAATTTGTCTGGATAACCAGAGAGAAGAGCATTGCAGTAATCTAATCTAGAAGTAACGAAAGCATGGATTAATTTTTCTGCATCAGTTTTTGATAGAAAGTTTCTAATTTTTGCGATGTTTCGAAGATGAAAATAAGCAACTCTTGAGACATATTTTATATGTTCTTCAAAGGAGAGGTCAGGGTCAAGGGTAACGCCAAGGTTTTTTACAGTTTTTTGGGATACGACCATGCAGCCGTCGAGGTTCACAGTGAGATCTGCTAACAACGCTCTTTGTTTTTTGGGTCCTAAAAGGAGCATTTCTGTTTTATTTGAGTTTAAGAGCAAGAAATTCTCTGTCATCCACTTCCTAATATCTGAAACGCATGCTTCCAAAATAGCTAATTTAGGGGCTTCTCCATGCTTCATTGAAATATATAACTGTGTGTCATCAGCATAACAGTGAAAGTTAATATTGTGATTTCGGATTACATCGCCCAGAGGGAGCATGTATAGTGAGAAAAGTAATGGGCCCAGAACCGAGCCTTGAGGAACTCCAAAGCATACCTTTGACTTGTCAGAGGATATGCCATCCACACTAACGTACTGATATCTTTCAGATAAATAAGATTTAAACCAGGCTAGAACATGTCCACGTAGCCCAATATTGGTTTCCAGTCTCTCTAAGAGAAGGGAGTGATCAATAGTGTCAAAAGCAGAACTAAGATCAAGAAGCAACAGGGTGGATGCGGAACCTTTGTCTGAGGCCATTAGAAGGTCATTTGTTACCTTCACGAGTGCAGTCTCAGTACTATGATGGGATCTAAAACCGGACTGGAATATTTCATAAAAGTTTTTGTCTTTAGGAAGGCATTCAGTTGTTGGGAAACACATTTTTCTATGATTTTTGAGAGGAACGGGAGGTTCGATATTGGCCTATAATTGTTTAATATGTCGGGATCTAGATTAGATTTTTTTAGAAGAGGCTTAATTTCCGCAATTTTTAGTGAGTTTGGTACGCATCCGGAGGAAAGGGAGCAATTTATTATGTTCAGCATTGGCTGACCTAGCACAGGAAATAACTCCTTAAGTAATTTTGTAGGAATCGGGTCTAGCTGAGAGTTTGTGGGTTTAGAACTCATTACAAATTTTGTAAATGTGTCGAGCGATACGATATCAAAAAACTCAAGTGTCCCCATTGACACCTGATCAGGGAGGTTCCGGAAATGTTTTGGACAACTGAGATTTTTAGGACCATAACTATTTAAGGATTCAGTTATTTGTTTTCTAATGGTGACAATCTTTTCATCAAAGTACTTCATGTATTCATTACAACTAAAGTGAAGACCCACTTCACTTGCTAAGCTTTGCTTTTTTGTTAACTTTGCAACTGTATCAAAGAGAAATTTTGGATTGTTTTTGTTTGCCTCAATCAGGTTGGAGAAATAAGCTGATCGAGCAGACGTGAGTGATTTTCGGTATTGTACTGTACTGTCTATCCAGGCTAGTCTAAATAGTTCCAACTTGGTGGAGCGCCACTTTCGCTCCAATTTTCTGGAGGCTTGCTTAAGTGCTCTAGTATTGTCGGTGTACCAAGGAGCAAGTTTCTTGTTGCGTATTTCTTTAGTTTTTAGTGGTGCAACTATGTCTAATGTATTTCGCAGTATTGAGTTTAGATCCTCGATTTCATCGTTTACAGATTTATTTACTCTGTCATTTATGAGCGAACTAGTAAGAATATCAAGGAATTTATTTGTAATCCGAGAATTTATAGTACAGCTTTTGAAACTCGTTGTTTGGGGGGCAAGTGGTTTTAACGGTAAATGTAATAAGACAGTGATCCGATAATCCAGGATTTTGGGGGTAAATTATTAGATCTACAATGTCTATTTCTCGTGACAGGACTAAATCTAAGGTATGATTGTGGCAATGTGTTGGACCTGAGACATGTTGGATGAAACCCATTGAGTCGATTATGGCTTGAAAGGCTTTTTGAAGAGGATCATTGGGGTTTTCCATAGGGATATTGAAATCGCCAAAAATTAGAATACTATCTGCCATGACTACAAGGTTAGACAAGAATTCTGAAAACTCATTGAGGAACAATGTGTATGGCCCGGGGGGCCTATAAATAGTAGCTATGTAAAATGATTTATCGGCCTGGTTAACTTTCATGAGTAAAACTTCGAAAGAATGAAACTCTGTGATATGTTTGAGAGTAAGTTTATATTTACTGTCATAAATATTAGCGACACCCCCTCCTTTTCGGGACGCACGAGGGATATGATCACTAGTATAGCCAGGAGGAGAGGCCTCATTTAAGGCAGTGAATTCATTAGGCTTTAGCCTATGCATGTGTTGTGTAGAAAATGGGCTGCCATCAAGATCTCCAGACCTGAACCCAACAGAAAATCTTTGGAGGGAGCTGAAAGTCCATATTGCCCAGCGACAGCCCCGAAACCTGAAGGATCTGGAGAAGGTCTGTATGGAGGAGTGGGCCAAAATCCCTGCTGCAGTGTGTGCAAACTTGGTCAAGAACTACAGGAAATGTATGATCTCTGTAATTGCAAACAAAGGTTTATGTACCAAATATTTAGTTCTGCTTTTCTGATGTATCAAATACTTATGTCATGCAATAAAATGCAAATACATTTTTCAAAAATCATACAATGTGATTTTCTGGATTTTTGTTTAAGATTCCATCTTAAGTGTACCTATGATATAAATTATAGACCTCTACATGCTTTGTAAGTGGGAAAACCTGCAAAATCGGCAGTGTATCAAATACTTGTTCTCCCCACTGTACGTATGCCATTTAAAATGTATATAGGAAAATGACATTATATCTTCTGTGTCTTCTATCTACTTTTTTGGGGTGGGCCTCATATTTGTTCTGTAATTGTCTATAGAGTGAGGGAACAATTATTTGATCCCCTGCTGATTTTGTATGTTTGCCCACTGACAAAAGAAATTATCTGTCTATAATTTTAATGGTAGGTTTATTTGAACGGTGAGAGACAGAATAACAACAAAAAAATCCTGAAAAATGTCAAATAATATTATAAATTAATTAGCATTTTAATGAGAAAATGAAATAAATATTCAACTGATAATTTCTTTGTCAGTGGGCAAATGAACAAAATCAGCAGGGGATCAAATAATTTTCCCCCTCGCTGTATATTCCAAAAGGGCAAGCACAACAAAGGCTTTCCTGGGGGCATCCATCTTGTTTTCCAACTTTGGACCCTGGAACGTTATTAACTTACGTTAAGTCGGGTTTTACGTCATTCCCAGTTCTGACTTCCAAGGTACCTGGAATGCGGCAATAGGCGGCTGCCTACCTTGCCTAATGGTAGCGATCCCCATTGCATCCAACCAATGTTGTTTAGGCACTGGTGGTTAGTGCCATGTCAGGGCAATGACTAATGTGACCTAACACAGACTTCCAGAACTGTCATCTGTCATCTTAAGTTTTGATAATTGAAAATTGTCTTAATGAAAGCTTGACAATCATGCACTTATTGATTTTGATAATATTAGAGCATTAGCCATGTTCAATTGGATAGAATTGCTGACAACATTATCTCTCAGCTTTTCGGTAACATTTGTACAACTGTTAGAATTAACACTTAAAACAGCCTCCTTTTCTGTCTACTGTGAAAATTAGAGTTTCAATTGATCTTGCCTTTTACGTAGGCAGGACAGAGGTGCAGCAACAAACAGGTGTCTGTTCTCCAAATGAGGGAGGGGGGGTGTTAGATTTCACTGGCGCTGCAGGCCTGCCTTGCCAGGACGTGATATTGCCCATGGCAGGATACAGCCCATGCTAAGCTATTTGTTACCCCATCGTTGTATTAAATAATCCCTTAATTATAGGATAAAATCTAATCAGAAGAAGCCAAACCGTAGTCTATATTCAGTTACATTATGAAGAAGATGGTATTATTTGTCAATTGCTTAGCTACATGTAATTGGTCTGTGTTGGTTTTCCCTCCCACTCAAACCTTAAGGTGGGTCGCAACTCAAATGTCACCTAAATGTGTGGGTCACTAAGCAAACATATTTAGGACCATATTAAATGGTTGGGTGTATTCTCAAAAACATCAAATGACTTAATGAATGTCTTGTGGTGCAACCTAATTATTACTATTTCTATAGATCTGAAATAAACATGAATTCCTGCAATTTTTTCAATCAATCCTACCTACATATATCAAATGATGTACTGTGTTTGTTTGAATGTTATAAACTGACGATTTTCCACACTTTAAAAGGTAAACTGTTCTTCTGAAAGCTTCAGGAAAGGCCTCCGTCTTCCCAGCAGGCACATATATGTGTCAAAGGAATATAAGGAAAGAGTTGAGAGCGAGAGTGCACAGTCAACTACAAAATAACTACTCTTAAAATACCTGGAGGAAAATAATGCTTTGCGAAACAGATATAGCACAATAGCCTTTGAATAGAATAACAACACAAGTACAGTGTATTTATACCATAAAGTGGAGGTACACATCACTGGACACTGTAAAGGAATAACACACAAGTATGAACAACTGATACCATATTTAAATGGTCAAAAACCCATTGGTGAACTAGCTGATTCAGTAAAGTCTCTTTTCCGCTTGTTATGTTGATACAAACCCTCCCATCTTCCCTAACTGAGCTGTCTTCTTCTTTTCTTAGTGGTGGGAAGGGAAAGCAGGCCAGCATTGTGAAATTGCCTCTCCCCAAAAGAGCTATTCAATCACTCCAGACTAAGGCCTACAACAAACTGTCATCCACCCATGGAGAAAAGTAATGTGCGATTGTATGCGTTTGCTTTAGAGGCCGGAGATAGAACAATTCCTGTTCTAAGAGACAATAAATGAGGCTGTTTTGGGAGTTATGGGCGCTCCAATGAGTTGATTAACTTCACAAGGACAAAATGTTTTTGTTTTTTTCTTCTGCTGAACAAGTTGTTTGATTGGTGGCTTGCTGAATAAGGTTGGATTGGGGAGGGGGCACATTTCTCTAACACTCAGCTCTCAAACGAGAGCCACGGTTTACGCAAATCATCATGACATGCATGGGCATAACAGGCCACCACATTAGGAGCAGATTGACACGGGCAGATCATCGTAGCGTCTTCATGAAATGGCTCCCCCTGAAAAACAGCTCTGATTAGTCCTGTGTGCTCCTGCATGATGCCCCAGTCATTAATTAGAGATAGTGATCCGACAAAGTGTTGCCGTGCCCCATTGACCGGAACGAAGTTAACGACAACTGAGGTCAAAGTATCGAGCACTCTTTGAGCACCGTCCCAAAGAGTGTTTGCATTCGTGTCACTCGCGCCAAGCTTATCGCCATAAGGTTATGCTGATAGATCAGTGGCGCCAGTGGAAGATTTGTTGGCATGTGTGTGGAAGGTGGGTGTAGGTGCTTGAGTGTGTGGTGGGGTGATGAATGTGTGGGGCGGGCGGTAGAGGAGTGTGTACGATCGAGGGAGGGAGAGAAGAGCAAAGAGAAAGTGAGAGAGTGTTTGTTTGTCTTTGAAACATAAAGAGGACGAAAGGTGGCTCCGCTGTGTACTGTAAGTGCAGTAGCATGGCTGTGTGCCATGGCTTGACATTGACAGTGAGTGAATGGAAGTTTATTGCCTATAAAACTGACAGCAGTTTCTGTGGGAGAAGGAATCCTCATCCAGTCTACTGAGACTGCAGTCGTTGTCAGAGATTATTTGATCTGTAATACTCTCTTGACGCAAAAAAAAGCAGTGGGATATCATACAGATGGCACAACATGGAGAATTTGAAAGAAGGCTGTTGAAAATAAATCCATCCAATGGACCTAAATCTATCAACCCCTCTGGCAAGTTCATCCCCTAGAAATGTTTTTGAAGGCAAGTCATGAACTCATCTGTATCTCTTCTGTGGTAATACATGGGCGTTCATAATGGAATTGGAAATGTCATTTAACTTTTGACCTGACTTTTGACCTGCACACGTACAGTAATACAAAATGTTTGATGTTGCTGAAGTTTGTTTTGATCCCCTTTTTCCCGTGATTCTTTAAAGGGTTAAAACAATTACCTGCACAACAGCTCACCTAGTCAGCCACAAGATGGTTTGGGGATACTTGTCTAGAACACATTCATTTGCCTATATCAGAAGTGTCTACACAATGGAAGGAAACAAATATTTATATGAAATATCTACAGCAGCGTTCTAGAAATACTGGGGTCTAAAGTTTAAATTTAAGTCTGGTTACCAGAAATGCTCACATCTATTTGCACACAGTCCATCCAATCTAAGTTTTAAGCATAATTCAAGCAAAAAAATAATCCTACTGGATATTATGTCATGATCAGTGACCTTAAAAATGTGTACTGTTGGGGGTACTTAACGATCAGGCCTGGAAACCACAGCTTGGAAACCATCACGTGTGGTAATAAATGAATGCCTTAGATCGGAAGGAAGAGTAAAACAGTACAATGTGGTCATTTTGTTAGATTTTTTAAATTACATTTCTCAAGTTTTCTGTATCTACTGTATATTTGCTATTACATCTTATTTGCAGACTAATTACAGAGCTACTGTACTTTTTAATATATTTTTTATATTTAGATATTTAAAACATGTTTATTGAAGTGTATTGTTTTTGATAGCATTTACTTTTATTGCATGTATCTTTTTCAAACATAGTTTTGCAACTTGAAACGAGGTTAACACCTTTTGGCTTTGCTTTATTTTCACTTGGCCGCCAGTTCCTGATCTTCTGACAACTTTATTTGAGGAGTTGCCTGAAGCGTGAGAGGAATAAAAGATGCAGGAATACCGCAGTGATGAAGAATAGGACTGGTACTGACGAGAACTAGCTACTATTCTGATCTTTGTCTGGTGAGCTTTCTCTGGCCCAGAGCGGCTGCGGTGCCATAAGGAATTACATTGTGTTTAGAAATCAGACTCCTTCACAATCATCGACAACACTGACCACTTTTCCCCACTCAAACCATGACCTGACCTTCTTCATCTTCAGAGGATGCAGCACTCAGAGACGTGGCCTCGGTTGGCTGACCTGTCATGATATATTGCTTGTTTTTTTTTTGCTCTAGAAGTGGTTTGAGATTCTATGAAAGATCTATAGAGCTCCAATAATGTATTATTATTATTATTATTATTGAACCAATACTGCACAGTTAAGTCCATCTTAGAATGGTTAATGATTTCCCAGGCTGAATAGCCTAGGGATGTGTTTATTTTAATCTAGGTTTATCTGGATACATATTTTCAAGTTGATCAACACTTGATATGCAGAGAAAAGTGTTCAGTATACCCCATGTGATTTTTAGTATTACTGTGAGTTGTACGTTGAATATAATTGGTACATAATGTACAAAGCAATTATAAATTTTTTACAAAACATGCATGAATCAGTCACTAAAAGAACTATCTAGTTTGGTCTTTTTGTTTTCATGTTCATTTATTTTCCTATGAATGTGGTTCTTTCCAATAGTGTCTTGTGGGCAAAATGTCAACAGTTAGTAACTGATATACATATACATTACGGCTTGAAAGTATGTGAACCCTTCAGGGTTGGTCATTGTATAAAATATTAAAATAAACTCAAAATCCTTATCTAAACCCCAATGAATAAAAAAGGCATGCCAAATAAAGTAAACAAACAAAAACATATATTCTAATTGCTTAGTTAACAAAAACACAGATTTCTTGTGTGATATTATGGGAACCCCCTCATTCAATAGCTTGTAGCACCTTTATTAGCAGCTATAACATGGAGTAAAAATCACCTATAACCACTTATCAGTCTCTGAGATCTTTTCAAGGGATTTCTGCCAACTCTTGCTTATTGAGCTCAGCCAATTAATTGAGGTTTGAGGGGAGTCTGGCATATACTGCCCGATTCATGTCCTGCCACAGCATCTCAGTTTGATGAAGGTCAGGAATTTGACTTAATTTGCTTAAATGTATTTTCATTATCTTGTTGAACGACCCATTTTTGGCCCAGCTTTAGCTCCTTGACTGATGACCTGATGGTATATTCAGGAATCTCCTGGTGTACCTCAGATTCCACGGTTCTTTGACAAAGTGCAGTCGACCAGTTCCAGAGGCAGAAAAGCAGCCCCAGATCTTGACATTCCCACCACCTTGCTTGACTGTTGAGATAAGGTTTTGGTGGTAGGCAGTGTTGAGTTTTGCCAAATATAGAGGTTTTGATTGTGACCAAAGAAGACTCATCTCTCCAGAGAATGGACTTCCAGGATTTTTCCTGTTTTTCCAGTTGATCTTTAATCTCGGCAATGTGCTCTGCATTCACCTGTATGGGGAACACCAACTGGCCAAGTTTCTGTCTCTATTCATCAGCCCCACACAAAATCTATCCCAATCAAATCCCTACTTTGATTGCTTCATTTCATACCAAATAATTTATCACCTGATTCTACTTACCTACTTGATTAAACCAATGCAACTTTTTTGGTCGCTTATTTATGCACCTGCACTCATTCCATTTTAATTTAGTTTTTCTACTACATGCATTATTTCCACTAAACCAATATATGGAATAGGTAACTATAAACCTGCTATGTCAGACAAAAAAGACTGATTCTGATTAAATAAATATTTCATGGTTAACACTAAAAGTAATCTAAAATTGCACAAGGGGTTTACATACTTTCAAGCATCACTGTATGTAAAGATGTTAGTTTGAGCGTTACTACTTTGTAATATATCAGCTACCATGATGAAATCCAGAGCCTGGGTGGAAGTGAAGTCGAGGGGCAAAGCAATACTCAGAATTGCTAATGGTTTTATTAGAGGTTGATGCAATGCCACATCCATTCCTCCACGGGTACGTCAGGACGCCTTTGGGTGTGAAACACTGCATTTCCTGTCCTCGTTCTGACACTTGGAAATGACTCATGGGCATTGGCGGTTATCGTTCTTCCCATTTCACCCTAGGCACAGTGGAGAGGCCTTTGCCCAGGAGAGGGAATTAAAAAGCAGCTTTTAGATTGTATCCAAATGAACACAATCAGATGAGTTCCACAAAGTTTACTTTCACTTTCTTTTTACTCTATATGTCTCTCTTTGTGTCCCTTTTCTCCCTAGCCTAGTCAAAGGGTCTTAAACCTGGTTGTGGTCACAGAAAAACATTTCTAAAATGTTTAACATTGCTGACATGTCACAGATGTGAGCTGGTCACTTCGGTTGTTTACTTACAGAAGTATGTATTCAAATGTTTCTATCAGGAAAATGGCAAAAAGAAGGATATCCATCACAATAGGGAATTGTGGGAGTTGGTGGCAGTTTATGTACTCCATATGAAACCACACAAGAGGGTCTGAGAGCATTACTTTATAAATAATATATGGTGCAAATTAGCATTGTGTAGAATTTATTCTGGATCTGGAATCTACAATGAATTGCAGAAACAACCATTTTAATTCAAATGTAGGATCCCCCTATCTCAACGTGATTTATATTTCACAACAATTTAGATGGCACAGAAATTCCCTATGCTATACGATGCTTGTTTTGAGATATAGATGGAAATAACAGAGGAATTTCACTTGCCCCAGTCTGCCATTGTTTGGCAATATGCCTGAGGATGAGATGTCTTACAAAGATGCAGGGTTTTGCTTTTTCATTTGACAACAGAAGCTCATTCGTCTTCTATTGTGCATTTTATATTTTAGAAGGTGCCTTTCTAGGCACTCAAGTTTATTAATAATTTCAGAATTCTGGAATCAGACTAAATGTTCTCCTGGCCTGGGTTCGGCCTGTATTCCTCCTTTTTTTATCTAGCTCTGGTATAATGTTTATTAACACTGCTCTAAAGCTATCCTGAGATGCTGACGTGACCTAAATAGTTTCCTGGGTGATGAGTCATCTATTGGATGAACCCTCACAACCTAGGGTAATGGGAAGAAAACATTACTCAAGAGATATAGCTCAACATCAAAGCCTTGTTGTACCGCATTTATTGCTTATCATGGTGGATTGAGCTGTCAGATACAAAGTCGGTTAATGAAGAATGAATTCTCAAAGAAAAATGGAAACACAATACAGAGGGCTCTTGTAAAACGTACTGTCCTCACAGGTCAAGAGCCATTTATACCTGGATCCTGGCTGAGTGAGCGCTAATACCAATTCATGCCTCATTGATAGTGAGTGTTTCAAAATAGCTATTACATCATGATTCCAAACATGATATACAACAACTCAGCAAGCCAAGTGCCAAGTGCCATTTCCCAGTTTTGGCTAATAGGGTTAAGTAGTTCATACAGGTCAGTCTAATGAAAAGTCCTTCTTTAGGAGACCCCATTGCCATGAAGAGACAGTAATCAATAGCTGAATAAGGTCCCCTTGAAATGTATCCCAACAGCAACTTTAATAATCCCAGGCAATGTCTATAGTCCTTGTTTCATTCCAAAACAACACTGTATGGCCCGTGACCCCATTTTGACCAAAAACATTTACCTGACCATATAAGAATAAAAGACATTCAAGGACTAATGTACACTTTCTTAATTGGAACAGTCTGTCGAGGATGGTTTTAAAAACATATGAAGGAAATATGGTTGAAAATGCATTCAAATCAGGAAATATTTGTGTGTATGAACATCTTAATTGTTTTTCTACAGTATATCCCCCAGTGTATCTTTTTTCATCTGAGAGAAGCTAATCCGTTGTTTTTACACTGCTCTTCCAACCAGGAAGTCACATGGTTTAACTCGCTCACCTATGGTGGTTAGCTGCCAGAGGGAGTCGTTAGAGCACTACGATGGTAGGAAATCCCAGTTGACTAGACCTCCACGCGCCCCGGGTAAGGCTAGACAATTTTCATTGCCAATCAAGCTTCCCAGCTATCCACCAGGTAACAGCACAGTCAAAGCTCAAACCTTGATGCAAAGAAAGAGAGCTTTATAACGCACTGCCACCTGGGAGGTTTAGTCTACTAGCTTGCAAGGGTTCTCATAGAAATAGCAGACATGTGAGTCTTTTCTTTCAGCAATGGAGTAATGCTATTTTGTGAGAGACATATTTATTGGGATAAAACTAGATACAACTGTATTTAATGGCAACCAGAATTTACTTGTATAACCCAGAATTTAGTAGAGCAATTTATTTCCCCATTTTAAAGTCTGATGTCCCATTATTGGGTCACAACCAGTAGATTTGGAAACTCTGCCCCATCTGCCCCCTTCGGAAATGCTGCCCTTTCTTCCACTGGCATAGTCCTTACCAACTTGCTGATGGCTAAACACCCAATAGTGCCAAATACAGGAAGAGTTACATCAAATATACTTCTGAAATCACTCCTTCATTTAATGTACATCTCTGCTACTGCTAGAGAGAAGCACAACAATATTTGTCGACAAATGGTTTCAGTCTTATGGTATAAAAAGACGAATATATCCATTCACCCTGCAAGCCCAGTAAATCCACAGCACACACTTCTGGCAACCCTTTAAGCTTATTGTTCCACAGCTCCAGCAGCTCCGCATTTCCTCATTGGGGTTTGAAGGGGGTAGAGAAATGGACTAATCTCGCTCAGTAGCTCCTAGAGAACACTGTCCTGTGCTTCTCTAAACCCCTCCCACAAGGCACATCTATGTGTGTGTGTGTGTGTGTGTGTGTGTATGTCTGCCCAAAAATACATGGGATGTCCAACGTCCAAGGGACGATGACACAATCTTCCGATGTTCTGGGGCATTGTAACGGCTTGCTTTTGTTTGGAAGTGTGTGCTGCGTGCCAACCTGCATGGTTACAGACACAGCAGATGAACTAGAAAGCAGCAGATCAGAGGCAAAGCTTGGCTGAGGCTGTGAAGACAATGAATTTAGTTACATTCTCTTTGCCAGATGACATGTGGTAGCATAAAAAAGGGTTCCACTCATTTAATGCCTTTTAACTGGACATAATGCATTATAATACACATTTATTTCCCTATATGTCTAAGCAAGTGGATGTTTTGTCAAGATGGATTATGGAAATATCTCTGTCTTCACTTTTTTATATTCAACCAGGAAAATCGTTGCGAGCCGTTAGGGATTTAGCATATTCTTTCTAAGTGTAATATAACTTTTTTAGAATGCGATATTGACCTTATCGACTTGATTCTGTCCTCTTAAGCTGTTTTGGAAGTATAACATCTCTCTCAATAGAGCTTCCATCCTCCCCTAGAGTGTCAGTTTGTCAAACATTGCTGGCACTTCTCTCACTTCTCCTAAAGGATCCTTGCAGGAGTTCCACATAAAGGTTTTTGCTCAGAGCAACGGGGGATGAAAGCTATTGAAGTCTTGAAACTCAAAGGTTCCTGTGAAGAGTTAGCGCTTCTTACAAATAAGTTGTGCTTATTAGACATACAGTATCAATCACACTTAGACAATTTTGGGGTTTTCTTTAGACGTGAAACAAAAGTTTGGGAAATAATCCCATGAGTTGCTACTTTTCTGTGAACGAATGATGAGAATACAGTCATGCCACGTGATATATTTCAAACACATAGTAACTACACAGTAACTTCAAATTTGCAAGTGACTCCCACGCAGGATAAAGATGAAAGGACCTATGGAGATATGTTGTGGGAGGGATATGTTATGTTTGTTATGGAACTGTGAAGTTGACATTGGAAACAGTCATAAATGATCCTTTGATTTAGAGGAAAGCAAATGTTAGAGAAGGCTAATGTAGCAATAACATTGTTTTCTCCTGATTAATCTGATGTGCTGCAAGCATGTTCCCTGCCATTAGCATATTGTTGTGAAAATCCACTTTAAAACTCGTTGTTAGGCGAGTTAGGCGAGACAGAGTGACATCATTCCATTCTCGCTGTGTATTTGTGGTAGAAACCCCATTTTATTTTGTTCTAATTTTTTTGAATCCCCCTGAATATGGTATTTGTGTAAGCAGCTTGTAGTGTAAAAGGTTTTGGAAAAGGCAATGGTTATGAAAAGGCCTAGAACTTCCAACTGTCTGAAATACTACATAAACAATAAGTTACATCTTATGAAAGAAAACAGCCAGATTTATTTTAAAGGTCACAATGATTCAACATAATAGTCGGAACATACACTACCATTTCAGATCACTTGTTTTTGATTGAAATGTCCTTGTTTTTGATTGAAAAGCTAATGAAAAGCACATTTTCTGTCCATTAACAGCAAATTAATGAGAAATACAGGGTAGATATTGTTGATGTTGTAAATGGCTAATGTAGCTGGAAATGGCTGTTTATCAATGGAATATATATACATAGGCGTACAGTGTCCTATTATCAGCAACCATCACTCCTGTGGTCCAACGGCAATTTCTCGAATTGGAATAGCCTTCATTTCTCAGAACAAGAATAGTCGGATGAGTTTCAGAAGAAAGTTATTTGTTTCTGGCCATTTTGTGTCAGTCTGTAATCAAAACCACAATGGCTGATGCTCCAGATACTCAACTAATGTAAAGAAAGACAGTTTTATTGTTTTCTTTATCAGCACAACAGTTTTAAGCTGTGCTAACAAAATTGCAAAAGGTTTTTTTAATGATGCAACCTGTAATTTATTGGAATATGTAGATTATTTTATACAAATCCATGGCAGAGATGCTCACAAGTCTTCTAGCTAGAGTCCAGGTTAAGTCTCAAGTCTATGAGTGCGAGTCCAAGTCAAGTATCTGCTTTGATTAGTTGTTTGGTATTTAATTAGTGTAAACAGGCTATTGCAATATGACAAAAAACACCAAGAATGCTTTACTTTAAAGTTAATAATTTTATTTTGCCTTGTAACATGAACATACAGTACAGTAAAGAAAAAATATTGAGGTACTAGAAGAAAAGACGCGCTTGTCTGTAACTGAATCATAATGACAGACCTTGCCTCCTATTGTGCAGGCTCTGTGGCGTCATAAGTACAAATACAGAAAATGTTGTAGCTCACAGCGCCATAATTAACATCCTCTCAATTAGTGCAAACTGCAAAACGTCACATTGTAGCTAAATGTAAAACAGTATTGCTGCCAAATAATGTGAAATATATGTAAGTCCACAAAAATGTTAACACACTACATTTCACTTCCTTAAAGCTGAAGTATGTAGGTTTTTTGCATTAACACATCGCTATTCTATTAATCTGGATCATGGATGAATTCCTACCATATCAAATCTCTGTATACCGTGTACTGCCCTTCTGTAAAAAAAAAAGTGGTCTGCTCTTGCAGTGGCGTGAAATATTATCCTGCACACAGGAAGTGATGCATTTGGCGTATCAAACAAAGAGGTGAAGCTGAACAAAATAAGGAAGTGGCAACTCTTATTTTGTGTCTGATGCAACGCGAGACGCTAGCCAATTTCATTAAAAAAATATAATAATCAGAATGTAATGGTACCTAAGAAAATACGTTTTGGACCAAAAGAAGGCAAATCTGGTAAAAGAGAGGCAGATAGACGATGTTCAGAGTGAACATTGGTGAAGCAGCCTATCCACTATGGATGGAACTCATTGAGCAAAATGCATTAAACTTCCACTTCATGTGGCAATGCTTCTGTTAAAGTGAACTTAGCTAAAACGTGACCTATCTAACCTCACACTTTTGTTCGTAATTGCCCTATATATTGGTGTTAATGTGGCTTGCTATACAGACAGAGCAGATATGGCTATAGTTACTGACTGCACATCTAACCAGCAGAAATTGTTCGCAAGTTTTGCTGCTACTACTACCAGCTTCTAATAACATCAGCTTACCAGCAAGGAAAATGTTAGCTGCCTAGAATAACTTCATACTGTTGTTAGTAATTGGCTATAACTAATCAGCAGGCAAAAACGATTGGCCAATTTGGTTAACTAGCTAACTTTCTGTGGATAAAGAGAGATGCCATCTGTACATGCTGTTTGCTTTGTTTATTCTCCCAGCTAGTAGTACTCTTATCGGAAAACATTACCAGGGTTAGTTTAGACTAGTAGCTGGTTAATCACACGCTTCCTATGTATGCTACATCAGATACATTTCATTTAATTAATTTTAGTATATCATTAGAATTACCGTATGTCAACTCACCAGGTCGATGGAGATTGAATAAAGCGCACAGATAACGTGTAAGTAAATAACAATAAGTAAATAACAAATAATTTATGATTTTCTATCTTAAAGCTGAAGAACGTAAGTATTTCCGCCTAATTTTCCCAGAAATCTCAGCTGTCTGGTGTGACATCAGTTCACTTTTAAAAGCCACACGTTATCTGTGCGCTTTATTCAGCTCATTTAAAAAAAATAATCCACTAAGCACAACCTTCAAAGGCTTAAAATATTTTTGTCCTTAAACTTTTTATACATTCTAAACTGAATGTGAACCAACTGACCAATTTATGACATGTAACATGTTTGCAGCCAATGTTAATTAACATGATGGAAGCCAGTGGGACGTAAATGATTACCTTAATCGACTGCCACAAGTTTGGCGAGCAAAACAACTCTCATTCATCTTTTCATACCATCATGCGAGGGACAGTCGGAGATATCCTCCTGTAGGTCGTAGTTAAAGCAAGAAGCAAGCTAACATTAAATGGCAAATGTGGAACTACAAATGTTTGCTAACTTACCAGTGTGTGTTTTCCGGTGCCTGATAAAGTTAGATGTGGTTGAGCCAGAAACCTTTATCTTGATACCACATATTTTGCATTCAGCATTTTTTTTTTTGTTTGGGCCTTGTTGTATAAAGTTTTTAAAGCCAAAGCTTATGATGAATGGCACATCAGCTGCCGGTGCAGTCAACATGTTTGTTGTCCTCTCTCACGTATGGCAGTGCGCAGCAGATACGTGTTATGTAGGTAGGTTATTGGTTACACAGGGAGGGGAAAAACATTCAGCTCAGCATGTTTCCTAAAAATAAAGATTGTTCACGAGTCCTGCATCTCGAGGCTGAATCAAGTCTGAAGACTTTTGAGAAAGATTCTCAAGTCAAGTCTGAAGTCACTGTCTGCCCGACTTAAGTGCAACTTGAGTCCGAGTCTCAAACTCGAGTCCACATCGCTGATCCATAGCATCCGATTTCGTATTACATTTTACGTTAGGTTACATTACAATGTGCAACCAAAACGTATAATACATTATGGAATGGCTAAAACGTAACATATGTTACGAACTCTAGACAAACGTATCATATGTTACCAACCGTTGCGAAAAAGTATGTTACAAATGCTACTAAAACCTATCATACATGAAGAATTTGCACAAAACATCCAAGCCTTGTTTCCAGCCAGTGGCATTCAGCTCTGCAGACAGGCGTCCTACCCACTGCTTCAAACAGGAATAACAGATCTGGAGCGACAACTAATGGCCTTACCAGTGTTGCTACAATGTGTAATAAATGCCTTTTAATGTTACAGTCAATGTAACACAGCACTGAGATAGAGGTTTGGATTAAGGTTAGGTATCACAGCACTGGGGTTTGAGGTAATGTTAGAAAACAAAAAAGGTTAGGTTTGGTTAGGGTTAGGTGTCCCAGCACTGGGGTTAAGGTTAGGGTTTGGGTTAAGGTTAGGTATCACAGCACTGGGGTTAGGGTTAAGGTTTGGGTTATGGTTAAAAATAAAATCAACTTGTAACATATTGACCTTTTAACACCACTACCCGCCACCCCTTGCAGGAAGTTGTAATTTGGAGCAGCACATCCTGAAAATTGCTATTATTTTCTGGATTATTACTCTAACATTAATTCACGTAACATAATATATCTTACGAATTTGGCTGTCAAAGATTTACTTAAAATATTCCAATAAAACCAGGTTTCAACAGAACATGGCTTTTTAAAATGATAAACTTGGATTAACAAACACAATGTGCCACTTGAACACAGGAGTGATGGTTGCTGATAATGGTTTCAATGTTTATTTGTCAAATGCACAGAACAACACAGCGTCATCCTGTGCAATGAAATTCTTATGACATGGCACCCGACAAACTACGTAGTTAGAATTAAGAAGAACAGTATATCAAAACTATATCTAGACAAAAAATACTAATAAAATAAAGCAGCAATATACATAACACTGTAAACTAGCAATTAGGGTAGTATTTTGATAGAGCAGCAATCTGGGTAGTATTATTGAACATTAAATATGGCAAGTACGGCAGTAATATACATAAGTGTGACCTAGCAGTAATTGATAGTAATTGGAATATTAGATACATATGAGTGCAGTAAGCTTATGAATGGTGGCATAGCTCACTACAACTACGTAGTGAGAATTAAGAAGAACAAAATGTACACACAGCTTTAAATATATCAAGAGGATAATGCAATCATATACATAAAACTGTACATAGCAGCAGTTTAAAAAAAGTTCTGTAAATTAGCAGCAATATTGGTAGTAGTATTGAATATTGTAGAAATGGCAGTATGGCAGTAATATACATTGAAAAAGAAAATGTAAACTAGTATTGATTTTAAATATTCTGATGTCCATAAAAGTACCTGAAAGGTACTCATTATGATAATGGATCAGTGTTACTGATTGAGGAGCCTTATGGCCTGAGGGAAAAAACAGCTTTTGAGTCTGGAGGTGAGTGCAAGGATGCTCCGGTAGTGTCTACAAGATGGAAGCATTGTGAACAGAGCATAGCCTGGGTAGCTGTCAACTTTGATGATGTTCTGTGCTTTCCTCAGGCATTGTGTGTGGTAGACGCCTTGGTCAGCAGCAGAGCAGCTGCCTTACCAAGCCGTAATGCAGCCTAAGAGGATGCTTTCAATGGTGAACCTGTAGAAGTTGTTGAGAGTCTCCTCAGGAAATGTAGTCGTTTTTGGGCAGTTTTCACTGCAGAGTTCGCTTGTCTAGACTAAGTAAGGTCATCCTTGATGAACACACAGAGAAACTTGAAATCGGAAACTCTACTTCAGCTGCTTGATGAGTATGGGGGTGTAAGTCCCATGGTCCTTTGCTTAGGAACAAGCTTGGTGGGCACAATAGTGTTGAATGCAGAGCTGTAGTCCACAAACAGCATTCTCACGTATGTGTTGCCTTTTCCCAGGTGGGAAAGGGCGGTGTTTTTCGTCAGGGCGATGGTATCATCCATAGATCTGTTGGGGCGGTATGCTATTTGAAAGGGGTCCAAGGTGTCAGGAAGGGTGGGGTAGCTGTGAGTTCTGACCAGCCGCTCTGAGCACTTCATGATGGTGGAGGTCAGTGCTACAGGGCGGTAGTCATTCAGGCAGGTGATGGAAAGTTTCTTCGGTACAGGGATGATGGTGGTCTGTTTGAAGCCGGAGGGGACTACAGACAGCGACAGGGAGAGGTTGAATATGGAGATGAAATCCTCCGCTAGTTGGAATGCCATCTGGCCCTGGTGACTTCCGAGGGTTCACTCTTTTAAAAACTCTGATAATGGACCTCTGTATGCCAAATATGTTTTGTTTCTATATACTGTATACTTTCTAATCCAGCACTGTTGCGGAAATTAGAAGTTGGATCTGGTTTCTTATTTAGGCCTAAGATATTGCAATTGATTATTGGTGAATCCTTTTTTTACCAATGGTTAATTATAAGGTATTTTAAGTGCAATTACCAAGTAAAAAACTGAATACATTAAAGCAGTTTTCTTAAGTTTACTTTACCAAACAAGTAACTGCTACAGACTTTTTACAAAATACAACAATAGAACTGTAATTATAAATGTAATTAGAAGCATTACAAAGTTACATAAAATTAAATATAAGCTCATGAATATGTATACCAACTCTTGACACTTTCAATGTATCTACAAGAGAACATGCTGCATGTCTTACAACTAATTATCAAACAAACAAATAAATTAATACTCTCTCCTATTTATGTACGTTACTGCTAATTACCATGTACTGTATGTTATGTTATGCTTTATGTTTCTGCATAGTTTCACTGCAGTTAATCGTGAGGTACCAATGCATACAGTAAGAGGACTTCATCCCATAAAGCAAGAGTAAATATGTCCATGATTTTACACTGTTCTTACATGGTACCACCTTTACTGCACACTAAAATACCTGAAAACAAATATTGGCAATGTTTATTGAGAACCAACCAGCCGGTGCTGGCCAGTGTTTAATATTGGATTTTAAACGGCCTCTGGGTGGCCGTAATGGAGCAGACACACGCCCCAGAGTCAGATTGATTGATTGTTCTTGAGCGATCCCTCTGGTGCAGTACCGGCCACTTGTGGATACATTCACTGATGCTAACCTTGTAGCCTTCTGCAAACAGTTTTGCCTTATGAATGCATGCAATCAATCAATCAAATGTATTTATAAATGCATGCACACATCCACATCCCCACAACTTTTCCATAGATAAATAATATGTTGACATTATTATTTTAATATTAAATGCCAACAAAAAGAAATCCTTCTAATATTGACTGCCAGTTAAAGTAGTGGTGTAGAGTGGTGGCAGTGGCATGTTAGTCATTTTCTCTTCCTAGAGCTGAAGTTAGAAATTAGAAAGCACAACGATGAAACGGTTTTTGGTTGGGCATGTCATTGATTATTTATCATTTTGATTGAGAAATAAGAAGCAACATATACACTAAGAGTCAGGGAGACTTCAATGAAAGGCAAATTAAACTTGCAAATAGATATGCCTTTCAGCTCATCCATTGAATACTTTTAATCCTTTCGAGTTGCCATGGGCCTCTTTGTGTCGTCTCTGACTAGTTTTAGTCAGGACCTAGATAGTCGGTTTTTGATGACAGCCTGTTCTAGACAGATTTACAGTTGTCAGTTACAGATATTCTCTCCATTTCTTAATAATAATAATTTATTTTAATTATTTGTATACCTATAATTTGTGCTTCTGAAACATATATGTATTTCCTTCATCTTCAGTGTCGTTAACCTGCTCAAAACTTGCAGAATCAGAAGTTGACCCCATTCAGCTGGGGTGAATGAACCACAATCGGTGTGGTTCATTGTTGATTTAAGTTGTGCTACAGCTTGCAGTCATCTCCTTTTGTTGTTTTTTGTGGCTGTGTAAGAAGTAATAACAGGAATGACTTCCCACTCCTGCTCTGCATCTTGTGTCCTGCCTCCCCTTACAAAAATGTATTGCGGTACTTTAGACTTGTCCTGTGGTAGCCCTGTGGTATGCATATGGTACTTCAAATTTGTCATAAAGTACCACAGGAATATAAACACCAGCTGCAATGACAAGAATGCAACAGAAAGGTCATGTGGTAATGTATAACATTTTCTTTTATTGTGTGGTACAAAATATTTTGTGTGGTATATTACCATAGAAATCAAAATCATGTGGTATAATATGAGAAACATAATAGAAAAATCTGGGTTATGAGTTTAAATAGAAAAATCTGGTATTTTGTAAAGATGTACAGTAGGTTAGCAGGATACTGGATGTTTTGTGCCTTATTATAATTTGTTTTGTTTTTTAAATTTGGTGAAATATATATATATATATATATATATATATATATATATATATATACATAAAAACATGCTTTAAAGATAAAACAAAAGACTACATTGTAACATTTAACTATTACATGAGCTATTCAATTTTACATTTTATTTATATAAAAACATACAGCATATAATATTTTACAACTATTTAAATAAAACCATTTGGACTAAGTAGTTAAACACAATGACGCCAATGTATTTTATGAAACCAAAGTTTTTTTCCCACAACACTGTCAACTGTACACCTTGATCTGGAGAAAAATACTGTTGTGTTGTATACCTCTAAAATGTTCTAATGAATATCTAAGAATATGATTGAGTGCCAATGTGGACAACGGCGTTCACCTCTCCATAAAAGGTAAAGTTTGCTCTTTTTAATGAATTTTTTGAGGACAATGCTATAAAACCATGCAGAATTCACGTGAATGAATTTGCATGCTTTTGGTTCAGGATCTTGTCAAACACTGCACTGATATTTTCTTGAAAAACATCAGATTCAACATTGTTGGCAAGAGACACAACATATGTTTTTTTGTCAAGGAACACAAGCACACACTTTATCTTAAGATGTTCTGGAAGTATAGGTTTCAGTCCGGCCTGTACCATAAGCTCATGTGCCACACCAACAGAAGAACATCCTAACTTTGTGTCCTGAAAAAACACTTTACTCTCCTTCTTAAGGCTTGCATACATTACAATTAGAAAAAAAAGACACTTGCAACTGCTTTCTTCATTACAACCACAATTATCCCGTACAGAAAGAATGGGTTTTATGACACCAAATGTTCAATTTTTTAATTTGACAGCACTGTCAAATCTACACTTTGACCTGGAGTAAAATTCAGAGGAATACATTTAGTGTCTGATAAGGACTACATATAATGTCTGATAATAGCGATAAGCTATTTTTTTATTCTCAAATGGCTGTGTCAGAATTTCATTGAGTGCCAACTTGTGGCCAGTGGGAACATCTCTAAGTTCCCCTTTCCGGAAAAAGGTAAATTGTCATGGTGCGGTGAGCAGCAGCGCCACCGTGCCATAATTTCTCAAGTTCCCATATTCTCACGAACACATCCCGGACTGTCACATGTTTTCAATCCTTCACACCAGGTCCCAATTTGAATCGTTTGTATGTGCATATATGTTTCCCCTCTGCTCCCCACATTGTGGCTCATTGTTCTTGTCGTGTTTGGATGTTGTGTGTGTTGCCGGTGTTTGTAAGTACTTGTTCCATTGTATATTTTGTGTGTTTTGTGCTCTGTGTTTTGTTTATTTCTTGTAAAATTAAAGAATCCACACCGACTACCCCTGCCTGCACCTGGTTCCTTGTTTAAGCAACACTGCACTACACCACCTGTTGTGACAGAATGAGCCACCACAACTGGAACCAGCAGGCAGCCCCTCCAGAGAGGATGTATACCTGGAGGGGCGATTGGGGGTCTGACTCCCTCTCATCGGACGATGATGAAGCGGTCTATGAGAGAGTGGAGGAGGATCCCCTTGGGGAGCAGTGCTGGGGGTTGCCCCAAGACTGGTTCGGGTGCCGCTGTGGGGCATGGACCAGTACGGAGTGGTCAAGCCCCTCACCAAAGAACAAGGGGAGCTGGTGAAGGGTCTCCTGCAGGACATGCAGGAGGCAGGAAGGACAGGACGCAGGCGAGGCCGGAGGAAGAAGAGGGCGAGGTGCCCAACGCTCGGTCCGAGGTCCCCCCAGGAAAATTTTAGGGGGGGGCTGAGTGGGTGCCCGAGGGAAGCCCCGACGGCGCCCCCGCTATGTCCGGTGTCTCCTCGACCCCGTGCAGGCTGGCCAGGCTGTAGGCTGGCCATTAGGCGCGCACCGCTTCCTGCTCCGCGGCCTTCCGCCGCCCCTGTCCCTGGGCCACGGCGCCGATCGCCCCCTGCTGCATTGGAGCAGCAGCCAGGGTCTCCTACCTGCCAGCAGCGGCAGCCAGTGCCCGCTGCTGCATTGGAGCAGCAGCCAGCGCCTCCTACCTGCCAGTAGCAGCAGCCAGCGCCTCCTACCTGCCAGCAGCAGCAGCCAGCGCCTCCTACCTGCCAGCAGCAGCAGCCAGCGCCTCCTACCTGCCAGCAGCCAGCGCCTCCTACCTGCCAGCAGCCGCAGCCAGCGCCCCCTGCTGCATTGGAGCAGCAGCCAGCGCCCCCTACGTGCCCGGAGCGGCATCCCGTGCCTCCCGAGTGCGGGGAGGAGTGGCCCGCAGCGCCTGGAGGCCGAGGAGGAGTGGCCCGCAGCGCCTGGAGGCCGAGGAGGAGTGGCCCGCAGCGCCTGGAGGCCGAGGAGGAGTGGCCCGCAGCGCCTGGAGGCCGAGGAGGAGTGGCCCGCAGCGCCTGGAGGCCGAGGAGGAGTGGCCCGCAGCGCCTGGAGGCCGAGGAGGAGTGGCCCGCAGCGCCTGGAGGCCGAGGAGGAGTGGCCCGCAGCGCCTGGAGGCCGAGGAGGAGTGGCCCGCAACGCCTGAGCTTGCCGGGGTTTGGCTGCCACCGCCCTCCCGGCCGCCCCGGCGCCCTCTCCTGTCCCGGCCGCCCCGGCGCCCTCTCCTGTCCCGGCCGCCCCGGCGCCCTCTCCTGTCTCTGCCCCACCGTCGGCTCTTCCGGCTACCGACCCACCGTCGGCTCTTCTGGCTACCGACCCACCGTCGGCTCTTCCGGCTACCGACCCACCGTCGGCTCTTCCGGCTACCGATCTTCCGCCGGTTCTGCCTCCCCTGCCTGTCCCGACGGCTCCGCCACCCTGGTTAGTTCTGTGCTACCCCCCCCCCCCCTCCCTTGGGCTGGGGTTCGTCTTGGCCCGTCCGGTGGCATGGGCCTTGGGGGGGGGGTACTGTCATGGTGCGGTGAGCAGCAGCCCCACCGTGCCATAATTTCTCAAGTTCCCATATTCTCACGAACACATCCCAGACTGTCACATGTTTTCAATCCTTCACACCAGGTCCCTATTTGAATCGTTTGTATGTGTATATATGTTTCCCCTCTGCTCCCCACATTGTGGCTCATTGTTCTTGTCGTGTTTGGATGTTGTGTGTGTTGCCGGTGTTTGTAAGTACTTGTTCCATTGTATATTGTCGTTTTTGCTGCTTTAGTCAGCCCTTTGTCTTTGTGTGTTTTGTGCTCGGTGTTTTGTTTATTTCTTGTAAAATTAAAGAATCCACAACCGACTACCCCTGCCTGCACCTGGTTCCTTGTTTAAGCAACACTGCACTACACCACCTGTTGTGACATAAATTCTCTTGTGGACGCTTTTTTAATAGGACACTGCTGCCATTCCATAGACAATATATAAATTAATGTGTAGAGCCTTGTGTACATTGGATATTTTTTAACATTCTAGGGATGTTTCTCCATAACAAAAAGGACTTCATTATCTGTGAGGTTACATGTTGCGTACCATGGAAAAAAACTGAGAAGATGCCTGTTATTTCCCTCAAAAGAAAAAGCAGATGCTGCCAAAAGGGGACCCCAGTTCTTTACATTGTTAGATAAACGTGTTAACTGGTGGATATTGAATGAGGTGTTCTTTTCCATGTAATAATTATGTTTTGATGACAAATGTCTTCAGCATTATCTCAGACTTTTCCAACATTTCTTTAGTCACTGTTGGTTGCAAAAGAAAGTGAACAGCAAAAACAAGTAGAGACCAGTGCTGATAGTACGGGCTTGCTAACTCATTGAGCAACATGAACATGGAATAATAAAGCAAAAATGATTTCCATTCTGTAGCCTTCCAGTATTGTCGCTCACAGAGTTTCTCTAGGTGGCCTTATGGATAGCAGATTCTTGTTTAGTAGGTTCACATGTCTACCTAAGTACCATGGGTTCAGATGATATCGAGGGTCTAATCAAAGTGTCACCATCTGTTTCAGCATACCTAGCATACCTAGACTACACTCACCTAAAAGATTATTAGGAACACCATACTAATACTGTGTTTGACCGCCTTCAGAACTGCCTTAATTCTACGTGGCATTGATTCAACAAGGTGCTGAAAGCATTCTTTAGAAATGTTGGCCCATATTGATAGGATAGCATCTTGCAGTTGAGGGAGATTTGTGGGATGCACATCCAGGGCACGAAGCTCCCGTTCCACCACATCCCAAAGATGCTATATTGGGTTGAATGAGAACATTTCATTTCAGAATATTCTCATTCTGTTTACGCCAAATTCTGACTACCATCTGAATGTCTCAACAGAAATCGAGACTCATCAGACCAGGCAACATTCTTCCAGTCTTCAACTGTCCAATTTTGATGAGCTCGTGCAAATTGTAGCCTCTTTTTCCTATTTGTAGTGGAGATGAGTGGTACCCGGTGGGGTCTTCTGCTGTTGTAGCCCATCTGCCTTTAAGGTTGTGCGTGTTGTGGCTTCACAAATGCTTTGCTGCATACCTCGGTTGTAACGAGTGGTTATTTCAGTCAAATTTGCTCTTCTATCAGCTTGAATCAGTCTGCCCATTCTCCTCTGACCTCTAGCATCAACAAGGCATTTTCGCCCACAGGACTGCCGCATACTGGATGTTTTTCCCTTTACACACCATTCTTTGTAAACCCTAGGAATGGTTGTGCGTGAAAATCCCAGTAACTGAGCAGATTGTGAAATACTCAGACCGGCCCGTCTGGCACTAACAACCATGCCACGCTTGTCTTGACTTGACCAGGACCACACCCCTAAATGCATTGATGCAACTGCCATATGATTGGTTGATTAGATAATTGCATTAATGAGAAATTGAACAGGTGTTCCTAATAATCCTTTAGGTGAGTGTATATTAAAGAGAGGAAGAAAAAGTAATTGGCATGGGCCCTAAACCCCATTCACAGGAGCCTGTTGGGTAAAAGCGGTGATGGAATCATCTTCCCACTGTGCTTGAGTCCTAGGTTCAGGCAAAAGAAAAGGGTATGCACGGACATGTCCTGCTCCTTTGCGGACCATTTCCCCAGATGCACACACCAGTCGCACCCAAACTTTCCTTTGAACTGGACTGTGTTTTGTCAGGAAAAATGCCAGAGAGTGGATTACTTCATTTGTGGCAGCACACTTCCATGAGAATCCTTTCTCTGCAAGGATCTTTGCCTCCTGAATGATCTTACTGAATACAGTGTCAATAGCTGGCTTGTGTTGTCCAAACCACAGCGCATTGAAAAGAACATGCTATTTCCGAAGTTCTGGAGGTAGTTAATTTACCACAACTTGAACTGGCCAGATAGAGTATCCTGAAGACTCAAAAACTGGTACTCCTCACAGTTCCACAGCAAAGTTAGGTCGCTGGATTTTAGTTTCTTATTATGAACAAAGTTCTTCATCTTTGTCCCATCAAAGATGTCTTCAAGGGCATTTCCATCCTTGAGTTTGCATTTGTCAATGAGTGAGTCTGAAATGTGATTTTCTAACAAGTCTTTAAGCTGTGATGTGATTGGCAAATACAAAAAAAAGTAACCTTTTTTTTTACACACATCTATATTACAATTTGCTTTACATAGCTCATTAGGACAAACCCGTAGATCAATATTACTGATTTGAGTACTACACTTGTGACAGTAATAATAATTTTCTATCCCCTCTACTACCTTGGAAAACTTCTGTTGAAACAAAAACTTGGAAGATGATAATACACCTGGTAACAGTATATTTAACAGAGAAAGCATGTCTTGAAGTGCAACACCACTAACACTGTGCCGCAGGACAAAGGTACTAAGCATTAAATGAACCTGCTCAACAGTGACATTTGAGCCAGGGTAGATGGGTGCAACATTTTGACCATTCTGTGGGAACAATAAGAAAACATCATGTTAAAACAATTTTAAACACAATTAAAGCTGTGAGCAGCGTTTCAGGGGGCCAAGCGGGGCATAGGAAGCATCTCACTGCATGCTCTCACTAGAGAAATTTTTTGCAATTTAAAAACGCCCAATGCTGCTAGTAGTCAGGATGTCCAATCGAAGGAGAGGAAATCAAAACAAAACGGCCTTGAAACCAGAAAAGGAACCAGGCAATCCTAGTTCAGGCGATTAGGAGGGATGAATATTGTTGTGGCTGGCAGGTTTCAATTCCTGGTTTTCTATGTGGCAGACTGTCTTTAATCATTACACTATTTAAACAGCAGAATGCAACTTTTACCTCAGCTATTAAATTTTTTTTGAAATAACAGTTATTAACAGAACTAAAGAGTAGTCTTGCACAAAGACTATATAGCTAATAGCTATACATCCTACTTATAACAAAATCAGTGACTCCAATCACTTCATGGCTGATTTGTGTCTTTGGAAAACAATAATAGTATATAAGGGTCATGTAAAACAATTCTTCTCCTAAACATCAAAGTATTACAGAGGGGATATATATTGTTGTGTGAAGGGTGAAAAGTACCAAGTGGACATACATATCTGAAATACAATATTTGGAACATCTCAGAGGGGAATTGAACCAGGGTCAGAATATTGCAGAACAAGGATGTCCCACTACACAGCAGGTTGTCCCTTCAGCTCTCTATCCTCACCAAATGTAAATTTTACCCCAGCCATTACAATTTTGCTGAGATAAAGTTAGCAATAAAACATTTGTAATGGAACTAAAGTGTTCTGTAGTACAAAGATTATTATAAATGGCTAGCAATACATCCTACTTATAACAAAATAATTGACTCCAATCACCCCACGACTGGTTCCTTTCTTTGGAAAACAATAACAGCATAAAAATGTCACGTAATACAATTATTCTCGCAAATAAATGAAAATCATGGTATTTCACATATGTATATTTGTGTGAAGATGAGATGAGATGATTGTTGTGTGAAGGCTGAAAAGCACCTAGTGGAAAAGCATTTATGAAATACAGAATTTGGAACGTCTGAGAAGGGAATCAAACTGGGGTCACAATGTTGAAGGACCGGGATGTTCCCACACCACAGGGCTGGCTGAAAGACTGAATAGTGTCACCGGGTTGTGATCTATAATAACCGAAATAGCACACAGATGGATATTTTGAAAATCCACCAGAAACATTTACAATAATATAACTTTTAAAGACAATGGTCCAGTCGTCCTTTACACCAATTGTCATCCAAATCCATTCAGCTGTTTCGGAGGAAATGTCGTTTAAGTGCGTTTTGATCAACGGCAAAATCGTGAGAAACCTCGGTTATGTTTATAGCGCCCCCAAGCGGTATTTCTGTATCAGAGTTTTCCTGTCCATTCCTAGCAGACACATTTATGAGTATGATTTGTTTCATAGCTGTTTGATGTTCCATTTGGGTCTAATGGACGTCTAAAGTTATTGACCCACCCAGCTCAATTTCATTCACTGATTTTGAATCCGTTCAGCAGTCTCGGAGGAGATGTTGTTAACGAGTTTTACACAGAAGTCAAAATGGAGGCCATATTGTTTGAGATATCAACTTTTCTTATATAACTTTTAAAGACAATGGTCCAATCAATCAATCAATCAAATGTATTTATAAAGCCCTTTTTACAACAGCAGTTGTCACAAAGTGCCTTACAGAGACACCTGGCCCTAAACCCCAAGGAGCAAACAACAATAGTGTTGAATTTCAGTGGCTAGGAAAAACTCCCTAAGGTCGAATTTTAGGAAGAAACCTAGAGAGGACCCAGGCTCAGAGGGGTGACCAGTCCTCTTCTGGCTGTGCTGGGTAAGATATTAAGAGTCCAATTGGAATAATAAATACATTTCTCTGGGCTAAATCCAGAGTATATTTGATTTTAGACTAGGTCAGAAATATGACCAGGTAGACAAGTACAGGGACAGCAACGGGCCCCCCAAACCAGGTAATCCGCAGGTGTGGACCAGGACCTCATCTCCTAAAATGTAAAACTGGAGGAGACTGAGAAAGTTTAGTAGTGCATTCCTCATATCCCCCAGCACAATAATATAGCAGCCAGTGGTCCTTATACCAATTGTCAACCAAATCTGTTCAGTGGTTTCGGAGGAGATGTCGTTTAAGTGTTTTTATTAACAGCAGAATCGTGAGAAACATCTGTGATGTTTATAGCGCCCCCAAGAGGTATTTCTGTATGAGACTTTCTGTCCATTCTTGAGAGACACATGTACTAGTATGTTTCGTTTCATAGCTGTTTGATATTCCATTTGGGATTAATGGACGTCCAAGGTCATAGACCCGCCCAGCTCAATTTGATTCGCTGATTTCGGCCGAACTATTTGAGATATCAACTTTCCTTATATAACTTCCTTATATAAAGATAATGGTTCAAAGGTCTTTCACACCAAACGGCATGCAAATCCGTTCAGCGGTCTCGGAGGAGATGTCGTTAACATGTTTTTCACCAAATTCAAAATGGAGGAAAATCCAAGGGGCGAATTTGAAAGACCCCAGAGACTTATTTGGTCAACATGAGAAGGGGCATGTATGGAACTTGGCTGCATGACACTACGACGTTCATGAGATATGCATGCTCAAACCTTCAACATTTGACTAAGTGCTACAGCGCCACCATGGGGTGTATAGGTATAGTAATGGCCTAGTCCCTTCGGGCCGCTCATGGCAACAAGTATGCAAAGTTTCATGCAAATTGAGCCACATATGGCCGAGTTACGGGCCTCTGAAAATGGGCTTGGTGAAAAATTATAATAATAATAAAACCAACAAAAACAATAGGGTACCGTACCCACAGTTCTTGGTCCCCTAATAATAATAATAATAATAATAATAAAACCAACAAAAACGATAGGGTACCGTACCTACGGTACTTGGTCACCTAATAATAATAATAATAATAAAATGTACAAACATAAAAGGGTTCCAGCAACTTCGTTGCTTGGCCCCCTAAATAATATTCCCAATGAAGTAATTATCTATGATCAATACAAGTTGAGGAAATAAGTATGAGGAGAAATTTCAGTCAAGACTTAATGGTATAATTTAGTGATTACAGACATTTAAGCTAATTCCTCAATGAACCTACAACTTTAGAATGGCTGCTGCACTCTGGATCTCGGCCCATCTCATTGATGTTGTTGAATTCTTCTGATAGTTCAGAGGTCTGCTATTGGAGCAACAGACAATTTGCTTTAGTGTTTCTGAAGTACTGACCTGTGCACTATAAGGGAACATAAAAAGAAGGCTTGACAGACAATCTTTTACAATGGGGGATTTTGTTTATTCTATTTCAGTTTCATAAAATCTGAAACTGCTAAACCATATAAAATACATCAATAGTCTAACTTCTACCTCTTCCAAGGCATCCACCCAGTCAGAGTCATGGTCCATTACATCTCTTGCTTGAGTTTGGCCCTCTTCATCAATCTATTGGAGTAAAAAGTAAATTGACTACATGGTTTCTACCAAAATTGACTAATCACAGTGACATAGTGTTTAAAAGCTAAAGACAGATTTGAATGATAACCTATTGTATAAGATCTACATCAGGTAAACCAGTCATTGGGACAATATCTCAATATTTGTACAGAACCTATACCTCATCTATGGAATCCATCCACTCTGTGTCATCATCTCGCCAGTCTTTTTCACTGTCTGACCATGTCAGTTCTCTATCCTGCTCTCTTTCCTCTGTCAGTTGAGGGTCTTTTGGCAGTTCAGTTTCCTGCTATAGGATAAAAAGTAGATAAGAAGTCTGTAATTTGCAGAATTTGGCAGGCACATCTTATTCTAAAAATATAATACCTTAGACACTGCTTGATAGGATGTGAAGAATGTTTAACAAATTTAATCTAGTGGTGCAACAATACCAATAGTCCAACAAATTTATTGTAACTACCAATCTCAATGGATTTCAAGATGACCAATTATGCGAGGGATCTTTACGGAATTCTCTCTTAGATAGACTTTATATCTTCCCCTTTTTCTTCTGTGATTCCTCCTGATTAATTTAGAAACATAATGTTAGACATCATATAAAATGTATTTGCTATACAATTATACATTTTAAGAAATTAGCAGACAATAATCAACTGGAATTTCTGTTCCTTTCCGTTAATTTTTTGCAGTTAGTTTTTAGCTGCCATAAGGGTAAAACAATAATGCTCAAATTAGAAAGATGTAGCTTGCTAGTAGAGTATCTATTGCACACATATGAATTAAAACATACCACTGCCAGTTGGTTTGGGGATAACCAATTATGTTGAGTTTGGCGAGGTATCCGTGTATTCCCTCTTAAATACATTTTATATCGCCCTCTTTTCTTCTGTGGTGTCTCAGGTTCCTGATCCATGATGAATGCCTTAGTCATTTATACATTTACAAATGGGATAGCCTTAGCCACAAAATGAGCGGGAAAGATCGCAAGCTTTGAGTCGCAAGACCATTTCTTGTTGACTACACGTTGAAGTCACAACTGCGGCTGTAGGATGTTTTGTGTTTTTGATTTTTTTTTGAGGTGGGAGAGGTAGAGATAGTCAAAACCACATTCATTGAAGGCTATGAGGAAATTACATTTAAATTGAACAACAAGGAATGGGACTCTTCTACTGAGGTACAGGTGAATTGGCCCAGCGGAAAACTGGGGACTACTCCACACGTGGCTAGGATTATTTATTTTGCAGGTAAAGTTCTCTCGTTAACCCTTTCCAGCCAGTGCGCTCTAATTACGAATCCTAAATCCTAATTATTAATATCTCTGCTGTACAATCACATATTTCTTATCTGAAAACTGCCGTAAGTTCTTGACAACATAATCTGCAAACAGATGTAATTGATTAGTGTATTGCCAGCGGCAATTTTTTTTATTCAGCCCCAAATGTGTCAAAGTCAATAATTTGAGGTAAGGAAGATATAAAATTACTTATTACAGTGTTTTACTAATAGTGTAACTTAATAGATGAAATTATGAAAAAATAAGTAGATTTTCAGCGCTTATCAAATACTACCAAAATTAGCTTGACAGAAGCTTTGGTCTGATCTAACTACAGTAGCTACCCAAATACACCGTTTCTGAATAAATATATGTGGCTATTTCTCTATATGACGATGTTTAAATTAACAAAACAAAAATGTGAACAGCAATGGGTCGATAACAAACCTAAGTTTGTCACCAGTTTGTGAAAGTAAATACACTAAACTTAGCAATACTGTAGCCAGTATGGGAGATAATTCACTTTCTTTTTCAGTGCTGGCTTGCTTGTTAAATCTTGCTTCTAACGTTTTGCATATCTAATTTATGAGGTGTGTATCATATAATTGCGTCAATATGAAGTAAATATTGTTTTAGAAAAAGCCTATCTGATTATACATAACTAGCTGCCATCAATGTAAAATATGCCTACAAATCAGGCAACAGTTACAGTCATCTTCAGACTGACGTGGTTTTCTATGCTGGCAATTATATTTCTACTACACAGTACGACACTGCTACTGTACTTAAATAGTTTACTATTACATTACTAAATCCAAATTGTGCTCATGATAATGTCATTGTTTTTTTCCCACTTCCTTTATCACTTTCCCTGATGCTTTTATCCATGAGATATGAGCCAATTTAGACACAAGCAACATGTGAAAGTGTTTTCAGTGTTATAGATTTATGAAACAAAGAACAGTGTACTGAAAGTCTCATACAGAAATACCTCTTGGGGGCGCTATAAACATCACAGATGTTTCTCACAGTGTACTGTTATACATTTTGTGTATCTAGGTAAAGATGGATGGTGATGGTGTTGACACTTGCTTACTGGCTTATGCAGAGGAAGAGGCCACTGACATCCAACTGATGGCTGTCCACCTTTCTTCCTCCACTTGGAAAAAGTGGCTTTTAAAATTTTTACATTTGTATGAATTGTAATGAATCAAATTGTTAGATAATGCAATCTATTTGAATATGGTTATGCTATTGAGGCAAATTATATGAGACAATGTATTCCCCAAACCTTATTATTTTAATAAAATTATTGTATTCATACTTTAACTTGTTTAAATATTTCCTTATTATGGAAGACCAAATGCTATTTGTAAGAGATTTTGGTGCAGATCAGTCTTAATAAACTATTTAGAAAATAAGGTTCTGGTAAGCGAACATTCCATAGAATCTTCCAAAAATACCATTGGCCACTTAAACGCCTGTTACTTGTAAACAGTAAAAGGTATTTCTATTCAGATGTTTAAACCATTCAAAAAAAAACTCAGTACACATTTTAGTCTATCTTTAGAAAGTTGTGTAAATGGCAGTTGTTTGGAAAAAGAATCATAGATTTTGTCCAAAATTAATATTTCCAAAGGTATTATTTCATCATCAGTTTATTTACTGGGTACAGTTCTTATAGTATGTCATAGGAATTTCAGTACCGCTACCAATATTGCTGCTAGTTTACAGTACTCTTTTTAAACTGCTGCCAGTGTATGTATATTGCTTTTTATTCTCACTATATTTTTGCTGTGTATATATTTTTCTTCTTAATTCTCACTACATAGTTTTAGTGTGCTATGGCACCATTCATAAGCTTATACACTCATATGTACCTATAATATTCAATAATTCTACCACATTGCTGCTAGTTTACATCATGTATATTATTGCCATACTTGCCATATCTATAATGTTCAATAATACTACCCAGCTTGCAGCTAGTTTATAGTACTCTTTTTTTAAACTTCTGCTATTGTATAGTGTTGCTGTATTTTTTTGTTTGGCTATATTTATTGTTATATATTCTTCTTAACTCTCACTGCGTAGTTGTGTTGTTCAGTGCATTCGACAAATAAACTTTCACACAGGAAGTGTTGCCACACCAAATTATACTCTTTAATACAACAGCAGCTCTTGATCAATAAAGAGATGGAACATACCCACTCAGGCTGGAAAGGGTTAACTAAATATTTTTTTTAACCAGTTATTCCATGAATTATCCATAATTAGAACCATCTAGGCTAACTTATTGTTCATAGCATCCAGGGTGGATCCCAAACTTTTAGAGGCGAGGGACCGGCTGACGGGTAAATGGACGGACAATGTCCTTAAGAGGTCTGATCCATCCAAGAGGGCGTTGGTGGTCCTGAAAAGATTAAGGGATGTTGAACTTTTTGAAGAATCGGTGAGTCCCAAAAATACTGGAAGGCACTAATGTGAAACTGTGTTAGCTGAAACGTGAATGCAACAGTCACGTTATATACAGTTGTGCTCAAAAGATTGCATACGCTTGGATAATTGGTAATATATGTACCATTAGTAAAGAAAATATGAGTGACCAGGCAAAACACATTTCTTATGGGATTCATATTCAGAAAAAAATAGCAAAATGCCTCCAGGTCATGCAAAGTCTTTGGTTGTGCTGCATGGACCTCACGTTTGAGATCTCCCCAGAGTGGCTCGATGAAATTAAGGTCAGGAGACTATGATGACCAATCTAGAACCTTCACATTTTTCTGCTGTAACCACTGGAGGGTCAACTTGGCCTTGTGCTTAAGGTCATTGACGTGCAGGAAAGTCCAAGAGTGTCCCAAGCTTTCATGCAGAAGAATGCAAATTGTCTGCTAGTATTATCTGATGACATGCTTAATTAATCTTGCCATCAATTTTCACAAGATTCCCCATGCCTTTAGAGCTCACACACCCCCTAAACATCAGTGAGCCATCACCATGCTTCACACTGGGGATGGTATTCTTTTCACTATAGACCTTGTTGACCCCTCTCCAAACATAGCGCTTATGGTTGTGACCATAAAGCTTTATTTTCTCGTCACTCCAAATTATAGTGTGCCAGAAGCTGTGAGGCGTGTCAAGGTGTTGTCGAGCATATTGTAACTAGTATTGTCGTATTGGGCTCCTTGAAACCACCACACCGTCTTTTTCCAGAGCATCCTGTATTTCTCCTGATGTTACCAGTGGGTTTTTCTTTGTATCCCGAACAACTCTTCTGGCAGTTTTGGCTGAAATCTTTCTTGGTCTACCTGACCGTGGCTTGGTATCAAAAGATCCCTACATTTTCCACTTCTTAATAAGTGATTGAACACTACTAACTGGCATTTGCAAGGCTTTGGATATCTTTTTATATCCTCTTCCATCTTTATAAAGTTCCATTACCTTATTATGCAGGTCTTATGACAGTTCTTTTCTGCTCCCCATGGCTCAGTATCTAACCTGCTCAGTGCATCCACGTGAGAGCTAACAAACTCATTCACTATTTATAGACAGACACTAATTTGCAATAAACTTTGCCATAGGTGTGGAAAAGTAACCTTTAATTGCCATTTTAATCTGTGTAGGTCTTCTTGTGTGTCTTGGCCAAACATACAAGCGTATATAAACTTTTAATCAGGGCCATTTGGGTGATTTCTGTTATCATTAAGATTTAAAAAGGTGTGTGATAATAAATGGCTTCATATGATCACTATCCTTAAATAAAATACAGTTTTTTTTGCATGTTATATTTTCAAAATCAATGCCAAAGTTTCACAATTTCTGCCAGGGTATGCAAACTTATAAGCACAACTGTATCGACAACAGTGGTGTGTATATTAATCTCCTCAGTGCTATCTCCCGCAATTAAACCATAGACTCAACACCTAGGAGAGCCACCGGCACAAGGATGAAGTCTGCCTATCTATCGACCAATCTTCACAGTGTTTTAGTACTATAGACATCGCGGCACCTACATAAATCTAACACAGGCTTGGGCAACTGACGGCCCACGGGCTGCATGTGGCCCCCACCCCCTATTTTTGCGACCCTCAGATTAATTTAGAAAACAGTAAAACGATATACACACAAAAATAAATAATATAAAAAAATATTTAGCTTTCATGTGTGACCTTAAAAAATGTCTGTTTGTTTTTCAATTGAATTGTTCACGTTATAGGTCACATTAAAGGTGGAAAAAGTTCTGAAGTAATATATCTCTAATTTGTCTCATTCTTTTACATCACAAAAACCTGGCATTTTAACAGGAGTGTGTAGACTTTTTATATCCACTGTACATCTTATTGTGATAATTGTTTTGTATTTAGCTGAAACTACCAAAAAAGAACAAGAAGACCTTGTCGTGTGAGAAGAATCTGATGGAACAGCTTCAGCAACAACTTCTCAATAAACAAAAAGAAGAAAAGACAGAAGTAAGATAATTTTATTAAATGTTTAACATTTTACCACCATGTAAGGATTTAAACTTTTTAAAAGGTAGATTTTATCTAGGTCCTTAACAATTACCGTTGTCACCTTCAGACTTCAACCGAAATCAAAATGTTAAGAAAGGAGAATCTTTAGTTGCAAAAAAAAGTGCAAGAATTAGAGAGAGAAAAGGAGGAGACCACATCCCTGCAGAATCTTCTCAAAGGTACTTACCTGTCGGTCAGACCAGATTTAGGAGCTTAAAGAAAATTATGTATTGAAAGTTCAGTGTATTTATATTTTTTGGTGGCACAAATTATTTAAAATAAAATTAGTTATAATAAATATTATAAAAGTTACAATGGCTGCTATGGGTTCTAAAGTGTTAAAGGTATGTTCTGAGTTTCATAATGTATTTTCTCTTTCTTTAGAAATTCCCGGGTTGCTGTTAGAAATAATGAGGCTCAAGCAAAAACAAGGGGACAGCAAGGTAATTTTCTGTTTTGCTATTCTACAAGAAATAATAAGAAATGTGATTTAAAGAAGGTGTTGATGAAATTTGTTCCAACTACACTTAGATATATTAATAATGATTATATCTCATATTCAGAATTGTGAAGGGACATCTGTTGTTTACCAACCACCACCGAGTACCTGCATAATTCCAATGGCAGCTTCTTGCCCGCAACCAACAATGACATCCTGCCCAACACCATTAATACCCACAAAAACCTTTGATGTCCCAAGCATTTTCTTGACATGAGATGGCAAGCCACTCTTTAACTGGAGGAAGGTCAAATACCAATGCTGGAGTCCTGCCAGCACCACAGCTTGACAAGATTAAGATGGATGCCATATTTTGTAAGTTATAGTAAGCCTATATTTAATTTTTCAGCGAAAGTAATGAGTATACATCCAGGGGTTGAAAAGAAGAGTTTAAAAGAAGCTGCAAGAAATAAATTATCAAATGAAAGGAAACTTCTCCGCAAAGAGCAAAAACAAGATTAGGTGGGGTGGGGAAATCTGTAAAGAACAGTAATGTGTCTGTCTGTGTTAGTACCAGTTGGTGTGCAGGGAACAAAAATAAAGAAAAGTATTAAGTGTTCAACATTTGGTTGTTTTGTATTAGTTGTTTTTGTTATGTATAGGTTAGAACAGCAGGTTTAGTTATTACCTCAGGATAGGTGTTTAATATTTACCACACAATATTGTTGTATTATAGTATTGTATACCAGAACATATATTTTGTGGTAAATGTCCCAAAAACCCACAAAAAATCCTAGTATCACAGGAATGAACCAGAGGAATACCACATACTAAACACAAGAATATATGTTTTGTGTCACAGGAATCATGTGGTAGAATGTCCCAACATACCACACGAAGTCCTTGTTCCACAGGATTGAACCACAGGAATACCACAAGAATATACATTTTTAACCACAGGACGCCTGTAAATGTTCCCAAAATACAGCAAAAACGTTCCAGTACCACAAGAATGTACCACATGGATCCTGTGGTAAATGTCCCAAAATACCACACAAAGTCCTAGTACCACAGTAAACCACAGGTATACCACATAATACCACAAGATTTACATTTTGTTCCACAGGTATCTTGTGGTAAATTGTCCCAAAATACCACATACAAAATCGAATTACTACAGGAAAAACACCACAGGAATATGACATGATATTACAACAGGAATATCACAGGTTCTTTTTTTTAGGGGCACCTGCACCGTGACATGTACATTATTGTAAATTAGCAGTTCAGCGTTTTCTTAAGTTTAGTGTTTACTATTACCTATTGAAGTTGGCTATTGTAGGCTTTAATGAAAGCATGATGAATATAAAAAGTATTGTCATGGACAATAAACTAATAGTATGTTGGCTTTGTTGTTGTAGCTAGCTGTTCGTAGCCTCGGCTTAGTTGCTGAAGCGAGCTGGTTGTAGCCTTGGCTTTGTTGTAGTAGCTAATGCCTCGTAGCCTTGGCTTAGTTGTACTAGCAAGCTTCTCGTAATCTTGGCTTAGTTGTACCAGCTAGCTACTCATAAACATGCAAGTGTAGTTTGTAAAAACACAATCGCCTTGCGGTTCAGCTCTTTCTTCACCATGACAGACCGATACATCGACCGCATTACTGCAGAAGCTGCACCGATCCGTCTGTCAATCTCCCGTTCCATCCTTTCCTCACTCGTGAACAAGACCCCTAGAGACTTAAACTCCTCCACTTGAGGCAGGCACTCTCCACCAACCTGAAGTGGGCAAGCCACCCTTTTCCGACTAAGGACCATTGCCTCGGATTTGGAGGTACTGATTCTCATCCCCACCGCTTCACACTCGGCTGCAAACCGTCCCAGTGCATGCTGAAGGTCCTGGCTTGAAGGGGCCAACACGACAACACCATCCGCAAAGAGCAGAGACGAAATCGTGTGGTCCCCAAATCTGAAACCCTCCGGCCCCTGGCTGCGCCTAGAAAATCTGTCCATAAAAATTACGAACAGAACCGGCGACAAAGGGCAGCCCTGCCAGAGTCCAACATGCACTGGGAACAAGTCTGACTTACTTGCCCTTAGCAAAGGACCCAGGACCCCATATTCCCGAAGCACTCTCCACAGGATGCCGCGAGGGACACAGTCAAATGCCTTCTCCAAATCCACAAAACACATGTGGATTGGTTGGGCAAACTCCCATGAACCCTCCATCACCCTGTAGAGGGTATAGAGCTGGTCCAGTGTTCCACGGCCTGGACGAAAACCACACTGTTCCTCCTGAATCCGAGGTTCTACTATCGGCCGTATTCTCCTCTCCAGAACCCTGGCATAGACTTTCCCGGAGAGGCTGAGAAATGTGATCCCCCTATAGTTGGAACACACCCTCCGGTCCCCCTTCTAAAAAAGAGGGACCACCACCCCGGTCTGCCATCCCAGAGGCACTGTCCCCGACTGCCACGCGATGTTGCACAGGCATGTCAACCAAGACAGCCCCACAACATCCAGAGACTTGAGGTACTCAGGGCGGATCTCATCCACCCCCGGTGCCTTGCCACCGAGGAGTTTCTTGACTACCTCTGTGACTTCAGCTCGGGTGATGGACGAGTCCACCTCTGAGCCCTCATCCTCTGCTTCTTAAATGGAAGACGTGCCGGCGGGATTGAGGAGATCCTCCACCGCCCAACGACATCCCCAGTTGAGGTCAACAGCTGCCCACCTCTACTGTAAACAGCGTTGGTAGGGCAGTGTTTCCCTCTCCTGAGGTGCCGGATGGTTTTCCAGAATCTCTTCGAGGCCAGCCGATAGTCCTTCTCCATGGCCTCACCAAACTCCTCCCAGGCCCGAGTTTTTGCCTCCACAACCACCCGGGCTGCAGTCCGCTTGGCCTGTCGGTACCCGTCAGCTGCCTCAGGAGTCCCACAAGCCAACCAGACCTGATAGGACTCCTTCTTCTGCTTGACGGCATCCCCTACTTCCGGTGTCCAACACCGGGTTCTGGGATTGCCGCCTCGACAGACACCGGAGACCTTACGGCCACAGCTCCGAGCGGCCGCTTCGACAATGGCGGTGGAGAACATGGTCCACTCGGACTCAATATCTCCAGCCTCCCTCGGGATCCAGTCGAAGCTCTGCCGGAGGTGGGAGTTAAAAATCTCTCTTGACAGGAGACTCGGCCAGACGTTCCCAGCAGACCCTTACAGTATGCTTGGGCCTGCCGAGTCTGTCCAGCTTCCTCCCCCGCCATCGGATCCAACTCACCACCAGGTGGTGATCAGTTGACAGCTCCGCCCCTCTCTTCACCCGAGTGTCCAAGACATACGGCCGCAGGTCAGATGAAACGACAACAAAGTCGATCATCGACCTGCGGCCTAGGGTGTCCTGGTGCCACGTGCACTGTTGGACAACCTTATGCTTGAACATGGTGTTCGTTATGGACAAACTGTGACTAGCACAGAAGTCCAATAACTGAACACCACTCGGGTTCAGATCAGGGGGGCCGTTTCCTCCCAATCACGCCTCTCCAGGTGTCACTGTCGTTGCCCACGTGGGTGTTGAAGTCCCCCAGTAGAACAATAGAGTCCCCAGTCGGAGCACTTTCCAGCACCCCTCCCAGAGACTCCAAGAAGGTTGGGTACTCTGCACTGCCGTTCAGCCCGTAGGCACAAACAACAGTGAGAGACCTATCCCCGACCTGTAGGCGCAGGGAAACGACCCTCTCGTTCATCGGGGTAAACTCCAACACATGGCGGCAGAGCTGGGGAGCTATAAGCAACCCACACCAGCCCGCCGCCTCTCACCATGGGCAACTCCAGAGTGGTGAAGTGTCCATCCTCTCTCAAGGAGTGTGGTTCCAGAGCCCAAGCCGTGCGTAGAGGTGATCCCGACTACCTCTAGTCGGAACCTCTCAACCTCACGCACGATCTCCGGCTCCTTCCCCGCCATCGAGGTGACGTTCCACGTCCCTAGAGCTAGTTTCCGTGTCCAGGGATCGGGTTGTCTAGGCCCCCGCCTTCGACTGCCGCCCGATCCTCTCCGCACCGGCCCCTTATGGTCCCTCCTGTGGGTGGTGAGCCCACGGGAAGGCGGCCCCACGTCGCTCCTTCGGGCTGAGCCTGGCCGGGCCCCATGGGGAAAGGCCCCGCCACCAGGCGCTCGCGTACCAGCCCCAACCCCGGGCCTGGCTCCAGGGTGGGGCCCCAGCTGCGCCATACCGGGCGACGTCACAGAACTCAAAATGTTGCTCATCATTAAGGGGGTTTTGAACCGCTCTTAGTCTGACCCGTCGCCTAGGACCTGTTTGCCTTGGGAAACCCTACCAGGGGCATATAGCCCCAGACAACATAGCTCCTAGGGTCACTCGGGTACTCAAACCCCTCGACCACGTTAAGGTGGCAGTTCATGGAGGGGAAAAACAAAAACTAGTAAATGTATTTTATAGTTTATTTGAAGATTAAATATATCGAAGGGATAAAAAAAGTGATATCACTTGCAAAATCTAATACTTTAGTTTATAATGTGCGGATGAAGCCCAATTATGTTATTATTGCTACACACCCTCTCCCATATCAACCAATTAAATATATTTTTACATCAGCAGTTGCCCAAGTGCATTTACAGATACCCAGTCTGAAACCCCAAAAAGCATGCAAAACCAGAGTTGATGCACAGAGGCTAGGAAAAAATCCCTACTACGATTGAAAGTTAGGAAGAATCCGAGAGAGGAACCCGACTCTGAAGGTCCTCTTCTGGCTGTGCCGGGTAAAGATTATAAGAATGCATAATGGCCTTTTGGGCCATGCCAATGTTTTTGCATTTTCAGATGAAAACAGGTCAATGAATGCATGTGGGCTGTGTTCAGAGTCTTTAAACAGAATCAATGTCATTTGCATAACCAGGTGGACATGAACAGGGACAGTCGGGTTGGGTGTGGGCAGTGGCATCAGGAATCATCAGGCAGCAACTTGATCTACAATGTAACCAGGAGGACTTTGGACAGGGAAAGCTAGAGTCATTCGGGCCAGGCAGTCCTTAGGCATGGGCCACACTTAATCATAGACCTTGCAGATGAGTCAAAATGTAAATTTTCCTAAACCCAGATAGAAGGGAAAGATCAGTTGTTTCAAAGGCATCACTAAGATCAAGAAGCAATAGGATGGGTGCAGGATCAATAGAATGGATGTAGAACTTTGACTTGAACTTGTCATGGATGGTGTTGTGGTGGATAGGAGGAACCAGGCGCAGGCAGAGTGGCATGCGATGTTGAATTTAATGGAAATGAACACAGAGCACTCAAACAAACTGAATCAAAAATAAAGGCTTAAACAAAACGAAAATGGGAACACTCACCACGTATACAAAAGATGTGGAGACAAGGATCAATGAGCGACAAATTAGGGGAGCAGATGAGCAACATTAAAACACATACTAATGACTGAATTGGGACCTGGTGTGAGTGATAATCAAAGACGAGACACATGACAAGTCCAGGATGTGTTCATGGATGAAAAGAAAACCGGGAAAAGCAGGAGATGACGGGGCTGTCCGTCACCTCATCGTCACAGAACTTTTTACTTTGGATGTTGTCTAATGCCATTACAAGGCAATTTCCCACCTATTATGGGGTCTAAAACGGGCCTGGATTATTTCATAAATATTATTTGTATTCATGAAGGCATTTTGTTACTGAGAAAAGTATTTTTTGAGAGGAACGGAAGGTTTGATATTGGTCGATAATTGTTTAATATTTTCAGGATCAAGATCGACACATCCTAAGGAAGGATAATTTATTATGTTCAACACAGGACCAAGCACAGGAAGTAGCACATTTGTTTGATAAGTTATAATACAGTCCAGTTGACAGCTGATGGGTTTATATGTGACAACTGCGACCTCTGCTGGTTCACCTCCCCCTGCAGCGGGCGGGCCCCAGCGGTCGACGTCACCGGCCTTCTGACACCACCGTCTCATCATACATTTCACCTGTGTCTCGTTTAGTGCACCTGTTCCTCATCATCGCTGTTTCCCCCGGTATATATGTTCCCTCTGCTCCCCCTGTCTTTGTGTGTGATTGTCTCTTGCTAACTTAAGAGCTGTTCAACGCTTTGTTAAAGCTTATGCTGATTACTCTCGCTGGGATACATTAAACAATCCTTCCATCACGCCTTCTCCGGTTCCTCCTTGCTCCTCTCAACCCCGAAGCCGTGACAGAATCACACACCTATCAAGACAGCAAGGATATGGAGCCTACGGGAGCCACAGGCGAGGTCGGTGTTGCGGAGGCGGTCCAAGTACATTCAACGATGCTGGCCAGCCTAGGCGCTGCAATGGACAACGTCTTAAAAGCGGTGCAGCGCCTAGAGCTGAGCCAGCAGACCCCCGCAGCACCGGCCGTTTCTCCGCCTGCCCCTGCCGTGCCGCCAAGCATGGGGGCACTGCATCTCCCCTTGCCCAGGGACTTTGACGGGGCGGCAGACCGCTGCCAGGGATTCCTCCTACAGCTGGACATCGCGCTCCAGGCGATGCACCCTGCGCCGACCGAGGCTCAGAAGATCACCTCGCTCGTCTCCTGCCTGTCCGGAAAAGCCCTGGAGTGGGCCACCGCCGTCTGGAACACCGAGCAGCCCACCCAGGGCAGCTACGCCGATTTCACCCGCCGCTTCCGAGCCGTGTTCGACCATCCACACGAAGAAAGAGAGGCGGGTGAACGGCTGTTCCACCTACGGCAGGGGACGAGGTCGGCGCAGGAGTTCGCACTGGAGTTCCGGACCCTGGCAGCGGGATCAGGGTGGAACGAACGGGCTCAAATCGACCACTACCGTTGTAGCCTTCGCGAGGACGTCCGGAGGGAGCTAGCTTGTCGAGACGTGTCCCTCTCCTTCGATCAGCTGGTTGACATGTCCATCCGTCTCGACAACCTGCTGGCTGCCCGAGGACGTCCCGGAAGAGGCCCGTCCGTTCCACCCTGCCAACCCGACACCGCCGTCCCCATGGAATTGGGGACGGCTGCACTGCCGGGCAGATGTCGGGGAGGGCAGGTGCGGAGTGCCTCCAAGGGGCGACGAGGCCGTACTACTGCACCACACCGCACCTCCCTCCCTGAGTCGAGAGGCGACAGGCATGGCACTTCCGCGTCACCCCAGGTAGCACATGCACATTCGCCACTAACCTCTTCCCTCTCTATGTGCACTGTCCCTGTTAGGTTCCCCGGCTTTCCGCTGCTTTCCTGGTGTAAGGCGCTGGTAGACTCAGGCGCAGCTGGGAATTTCATGGATAGGTCTTTTGCCCTGCGGTCACGCATACCCCTCCAGGTCCTCGCCACCCCCCTGCCCGTGAGAGCTTTAGACAGCCGGCCACTAGGGTCAGGTCTGGTCACGAGTTGCACTGTTCCCCTCCTCCTGATTACCGACAACCGACACAGCGAAACCATTTCATTTCACGTCATCGACTCACCCACGTTCCCAGTCGTTTTAGGTTTCCCCTGGTTGTCCCTACACGACCCCGTCATCTCCTGGTCTAGTCGACGTCTGTCGGGGTGGTCGCGGAAGTGCCAGGGTAGGTGTTTGGGTGTTTCCGTTGGCTCGA
Source organism: Esox lucius (assembly GCF_011004845.1). Classification (NCBI taxonomy): domain Eukaryota; kingdom Metazoa; phylum Chordata; class Actinopteri; order Esociformes; family Esocidae; genus Esox; species Esox lucius. The sequence goes on along the minus strand of NC_047581.1, from coordinate 9,328,613 downwards.
CCTCGGTGGAAAGTCCAGACAGTGTTCCCGCCGTCCCCATTCCCCCCGAATACAGGGACTTGGCTACGGTTTTCTCCAAGGCCAAGGCTGCTGTGTTGCCACCACACCGGCTGGGGGATTGTGCGATAGACCTCGTTGACGGAGCCGCACTCCCGAAGGGTCACGTGTATCCACTGTCCCGCACCGAAACGGAGACTATGAACGCCTACGTTACGGAAGCGTTGGAACAGGGCTACATTAGGCCCTCCAAGTCACAGGTCTCCTCGAGTTTCTTTTTTGTGAAAAAGAAGGACGGTGGTTTGCGCCCGTGCATCGATTACCGGGCGCTGAACAAGATCACCATTCCGTTCCGCTACCCTCTCCCTTTGATCTCTGCGGAGGTGGAGAGGATGCACGGGGCCCGCTTTTTCACTAAATTAGACCTCAGGAGTGCCTATAACCTGGTGCGTATCCGGGAAGGAGACGAGTGGAAAACTGCCTTTAGTACCACGTCCGGCCATTACGAGTATTTAGTGATGCCGTACGGGTTGATGAATGCTCCTTCAGTCTTCCAGTCCTTCGTCAACGACGTATTCCGGGACTTGTTGTGCGAAGGAGTGGTAGTGTATATTGATGACATCTTGATATTCACTGCCACCCGCGCCAAACATGTCTCGTTAGTGCGCAGAGTGCTGGCTCGACTGCTGGAGCATGACCTGTACGTGAAAGCCGAGAAGTGTCTGTTTTTCCAGTCGTCTGTGTCCTTCCTGGGATATCGCTTTTCCAGCACAGGTGTGGCTATGGAGGAGCCTCACATTGACGCCGTGCGTAATTGGCCGACCCCAACCACGGTTAAGGACGTGCAACGTTTCTTAGGCTTCTCTAATTACTACAGGAGGTTTATCCGGGGCTTTAGCAAGGTCGCGGCTCCGATCACCTCCCTTCTGAAGGGGGGGGCGACACAGTTGCGGTGGACCGTGGAGGCGGAGCGGGCGTTTGTGGAACTGAAACACCGTTTCACCACCGCTCCGGTCCTGGCCCATCCCGACCCGTCGCTCCAGTTCATCGTGGAGGTGGACGCGTCCGATTGTGGGCTCGGTGCCATCCTCTCCCAACGGACGGGGTGTCGTAACACGCTCCGTCCCTGTGCCTTCTTCTCCCAGAAGCTCAGTGCGGCGGAGCGGAACTACGACATAGGTGATCGTGAGCTGCTGGCCGTGGACCTCCTGAACCACCACTCGAGGCCATTCAGAGTAATGCCGTCCTCAGCGCTTCACATTTACATTATATATATATATATATTTATATATGTAGTGGGGAGAACAAGTATTTGATACACTGCCGATTTTACAGGTTTTCCCACTTACAAACATATATAATTTTTATCATAGGTACTCTTCAACTGTGAGTGACGGAATCTAAAACAAAAATCCAGAAAAATCACGTTGTATGGTTTTTAAGTAGTTAATTAGCATTTTATTGCATGACATAAGTATTTGATACATCAGAAAAGCAGAATTTAATATTTGGTAAAGAAACCTTTGTTTGCAATTACAGAGATCATACATTTCCTGTAGTTCTTGACCAGGTTTCCACACACTGCAGCAGGGATTTTGGCCCACTCCTCCAAACAGATCCTTCAGGTTTCGGGGCTGTCGCTGGGCAATACAGACTTTCAGCTCCCTCCAAAGATTTTCTATTGGGTTCAGGTCTGGAGACTGGCTAGGCCACTCCAGGACCTTGAGATGCTTCTTTTGGAGCCACTCCTTAGTGGCCCTGGCTGTGTGTTTAGGGTTGTTGTCATGCTGGAAGACCCAGCCACGACCCATCTTCAATGCTCTTACTGAAGGAAGGAGGTTGTTGACCAATATCTCACGATACATGGCCCCATCCATCCTCCCCTCAATACGGTGCAGTCGTCCTCTCCCCTTTGCAGAAAAACATCCCCAAAGAACCATGCTTCACGGTTGGGATGGTGTTCTTGGGGTTGTACTCATCCTTCTTCCTCCAAACACGGCAGGTGGAGTTTAGACCCTAGAGCTCTATTTTTGTCTCATCAGACCATGTGACCTTCTCCCATTCCTCCTCTGGATCATCCAGATGGTCATTGGCAAACTTAAAACGAGCCTGGACATGCGCTTGCTTGAGCAGGGGGACCTTGCGTGCGCTGCAGGATTTTGATCCATGACGGCGTACTGTGTTACTAATGGTTTTCTTTGAGACTGTGGTCCCAGCTCTCTTCAGGTCATTGACCAGGTCCTGCCGTGTAGTTCTGGGCCGATCAATTCACTTCCTCATGATCATTGATGCCCCATGAGGTGAGATCTTGCATGGAGCCCCAGACCGAGGGAGATTGACTGTCATCTTGAACTTCTTCCATTTTCTAATAATTGCGCAAACAGTTGTTGCCTTCTCACCAAGCTGCTTGCCTATTGTCCTGTAGACCATCTCAGCCTTGTGCAGGTCTACAATTTTATCCCTGATGTCCTTACACAGCTCTCTGGTCTTGGCCATTGTGGAGAGGTTGGAGTCTGTTTGATTGAGTGTGTGGACAGGTGTCTTTTATATAGGTAACAAGTTCAAACAGGTGCAGGTAATGAGTGGAGACCAGGAGGGCTTCTTAAAGAAAAACAAACAGGCCTGTGAGAGCCGGAATTCTTACTGGTTGGTGATCAAATACTCCTGGTAGGAGTACTTCTGTCATGCAATAAAATGCAAATTAATTATTAAAAAATCATACAATGTGATAATCTGGATTTCTTTTTAGATTCTGTCTCTCACAGTTGAAGTGTACCTATGATAACCTCTACATGATTTGTAAAATCGGCAGTGTATCAAATACTTGTTCTCCCCATATATATATATATTTTTTTATTACCTCATATTTTGTCAATAAACCTCAATCGGGGACCCCTAAACACTTGCGATGTGTCTCTCCCAGTTATAGAATACTATGAATCAATGTAAAAAAGTGGGTTATTAATTCCTAAACCCTTAAATAAAATGCCAAATGCCATGTTGTTGTTCCCAGCCATGTAAACTGACACCGACAGATCCTGCAATTGATTTCCTCTAATTAAATTATAATGATAATTTCCTCTAATGCCTGTAAAAAGAAAACTAACATAATGCATTTAGATTACATTACAGATCCAACTGTTAAAAGGTTACTAGTAACTGTAATGGATTAGATTTACAAAAACCTGCCCATCCCTGCCCATCAATTTCTGGGACTAATTAAGAAGGTCCAGAATAATTTCCTGTTCTAGAAATCACCAGGAAGGTACTCTGACCCAGACTCATTTTGAAGAAGAAATACATTTGTGTGAGGATGTCCTAGTGTGGCTGAAACAAGAAGTTTATCTAGCCAAACAAGTTCACGTCATTCAGTCACCTTTGAATTCCGTATCCGTAAATTGCTATCATGTCCAAATAAGTATCCAGGCTCTTTGAAAAGTTCATGGCATCAAAATCTATAGCAGACTTTCTAATATTGATGAACAATTTGGGCAAAATACTCCTAACATATTTCCAATAGCTTGAAATATATCAAAGCTCTTGTCAGACTAGCATTCTACATTATGTAACATTACAGTAACATAGTGGATGTAACTATGTATCGGTCTGAATCCAGCAGACTTTAATTAGGAGCTTGGAATTGATGTTATCTACTTACTGGAGAAACCCAACAAGTAAATGAAATGGGTTGGGCAATTGGCTCTGGCAATCCATATGATCTATCTTCTGAAATATATTCTCCCAGGTCACCATGCTAGTTAGAGGAGAGAGGAGAAAAAGGGGGAGCGAAAGAGAGAGATGAGTGCATTTCAAATCAGCTGTGAAATGAGATCAGAAAACGTGTACACATTAAGTCCCGTTGAATTAACCACCATCTCTGGATAACTATAGGATATTGGATCATTCATTTAAGAAAAAAACTTCAATTACAACTTAGTGGGGACATAAGGACTCAACAAATGCATTGAGTTTATTCCAGTCCCAGAGTCAGTGTTTAATGTTTTAATCCTTTTGCAGTCATTCCGTGGTAATGTGGCACTTCACAGTTTGAGGATTTAGTGACGAATAGCTAAAAACACCAGAGTTTTAAAATCCAGTGAAGGTCATTTGAATGTTCAGAGAAAAATGTTGTTCTCAACAAACATTTTTTTAATGGTTTTCCCACAAACAGTTTACTTGTTTAAACTATGCAATGTAACGAGAGATTGGTTTTGTCACTGCAGCTGTTTTGTGTTGAATGTGTTAAGTGGCATTGCATTGTGTGTGTTTCCTTGTGTTAAGTCAAATCGTGTCATGTGCTCCACATGTGTAGCATGCTCCGCTTGTGTTGTGTGCTGTAATGTGTTGTGTTGAGTGTGTTAAGTCAAATTGTGTTGTGTGCTCTGCATGTGCTGTGCGTGTTGCTGTGTGTTGGGTTGAGTCTGTTACTCTGAACTGCGTGATGTGTGTTGCATTGTGTTGTGTGAGCTGATTTCATTCAGGCCTCTGTCTCTTTGTGTATTCATTATGCTGTTGTCATGCCATCTGGTTGGGGTAGATATGCCTCTCCCTGTCCTGTGTATAAGCAAAAACACTGGGCATAATTGCTATGAACAACATTTTCATATTTGAAAATATCAGTTAGTGCATTAAGCTTCAGTGGTAATGAATCTATATTATTATTGGAGGCAAATAAACCTAACGCAGTTGTCATTTCTTGTGTTTTTAATGTATCTGTCTTGAACAAAGAGCAGTTGATTCTTACGTGTTTGTGTATTTGTGTGTTCTAGTTTAGGACAACCAGTGATGTTTTTGTGAATTAAAAGAAACCTTCTTCAGACACCAAACCCTATACCCCAACGTGTCCTCCTTTTCCTCATCCTTCTCTTCTTCTTCACCCTCTTCATCCTTAGCAGTCAGTGTGACGTTGTGGATAAGGCCGGATGGCTGCAGAACACGGTCTCAGTCTTTATCGTTCTCCACCTCTCTATGACTCTTCATCTCACTCGCTGTCCGCCCCCCCCTCTCTCCCCGTGCTTTCCTCTTCCTTTACCAGTCTCCTCCCTCTCCCTTTCCCCTTCCCTCTTCCGCTATTCCTGAAGGGTTGATCCACCGCTCTCAGCCTCTCCTGTCAAGACTCCTCTCCCAGGCTCGGCTTGCCAACCCTGACGGCTGTGTTTTCCTGCTCTTGTGTCTCCTAGCAGGGAAAGAGGAGAGAAGAGGATCCCCGCAGTGGGAGGGGGGTTCGTTCCCCCACACATCACTGTGCCCATCTCCTCCCTGTGCCAGCGTCTCCTCCAGTGGTGTAGACATAGACACCATCTCTCTGCTCCACAAACAGTCACAGTGGATCAGTACCAACAAGACATGCTGTTGGAGCTCTGCTGCGTGCGGCTCTGTTAGAACAGAGGATTTTTTTGGGTCGTAAACACCAGACATGAGGCAGATCTGATTGCATTCTAGTGGCCAGAAAAGGAGTAGGCTGTGAAATAAATACTCTGGTTCCTGCATATTTGATCAACACTTGGGGAGGGTAAAGAACAAATGCCACCTCTCCCAAAAAAGACTTGGCAGAGAATATGCAAAAATCGGAAAAGTTGAGTAAGCAAACATTTTGTTTTGTAGAAACAATACTGGCGTTTGTCTTCATTCTATCAATCTGTTTCTGTCTTTCTGAGGCTCTGTTGATTATCTTCAAAATGGCCCACTATTCCCTATATTGTTGACCACTTTTTGATTAGACACTAGGCCGCAGTTAAAAGTAGTGGAGTTTACAGGGAAAATACTTGTGTTACAAAGTGCTCACTATAGTCACTCTTATTATCAGCACAGCCGGGGTGTTTTATTAGCCTTTTCCATGTAAAGCAATAAAAAGCAATTGCTTTTACACGGGGAACAATCAATAAATCATCAGTGAATGTGAGGCACGGCATTGCAGCAGCTCTGTTTTGCCCAATCATTCTTCGTCTCAATAATATGATTTATGTGTTGTTCTATTGGACTGATATTTCCCTGTAATTATCCCAATGATTGTAGCTTGGGACCATGGCACTGTCCCAAAATAGTAGTGCGCCATATAGAGGAAAAGGGTGTCATTCGGGCCACACTCCAGTCACCGCAGACTTTAACAGAGCCGTAGAACTGTAGCATTTCAGATACCATGATCTTATACATGATTTATTACTGTATCAAGTGCCATGGACCATTCAAGTCACGGGTACGGTCTCAAATGCCCACCTATTCCCTTTACTGTGCACTACGTTTGACCGGGGCCCATAAGGTTCCGGGTGGCCCCCGTGGGTACATTTAATGTGTATGATGGGAAGCCATAGGTTGCCTTGGAGATTGTGTTATGTTCTCTCTCTCTCCAGACTCCAGATCAATAGTCATCATTAAGTAGGACTGTAACAATGTTAGGGTGCGCATGCCTCAGTGTGATTCACGTCGCGATACGAGGAAATGTCACTTTGCCTTTGATTTGGGGCACGCGTCAGGACCTAATGTCCTCAACTACCGCAAATGCATTCACAAGTCTGACTCCAGTGGCACCCAGGTCCTGGTAGGGCGTAGTGTAGCACAGTGGATAGGGGATAGGGGGCCGTTTGGGAGGCGGCCATTAGAATGCAATTAGTCATTCCTGACTCATAAAACGCTCATGACAAAACGATGCCTATAAATGTTGGCCCATAGATGTCTGCCCCCCAACTAGTTTCTCATTCATTCAATAAACCAGTCAGTAACACAAACTGTCTTGACCAATTAGGCCACAGTGGAAGAGCTCTGACATGCAAAGCCATGCCTCAATGGATCTAACAAACCCCCAAATAAAATGCTTTTCTTTTTGCTGCTCTGACTTCATTTGTCTCTCTTTGTCTCTTTCAACTTCTCTCCCTCTCTCTCTCTTCTCCCCTCTCTCTCTCTCCTTTTTCTTTCTTTCACACTTTCTCTGTCATTCTCGCAATCTTCCTGCGTCTGACTTCAGATCATTGTGTTTAGAGCTGTAGTAGGGTTAGGCTGTGGGTTATGGCACTATCAGCTCAGGAAGAGTCTGCTTATAAAAGGGGATTCTGTTCCCTTTAGGACATGCGTAAGGGGCACATCTCATTCTTCAGATATGGTTCACGGAATTGACACGACCACTCGCTTTAATCACCCAAATGTTAACATTGTTCCGAACATTGAATGTGTTGCAAAAATCACTGTGGTGAACCATTCATTCAAAATCTTCAAAATTGCTTTTAAAAACTGTGATAAATATACGAAAAAGAGCGAAGGTCAAGCGATCTTTGAGCAAATTCAAGATGGCTCACGTGAATGATATAGAGCGCACGGCTCATGTTTTATTTGTAATTTTGGTGCTGTCTGAAACAAGGAACAGAAAGTAAAAACAATATTTCAATGAACCTGTAATAACCAATGACCACTACATCAACATACAGAATATGCAATAACCATGGGAAAAAAACAGTCCGCCTATGTTGCCTGGTAATATCACTACTGCTAAAATGGAGTATCACTGCAGATTATGAGGATTAAGAATCCACTTCTTTGAACCCCTCAATGCAGCTGTCTAGTGCACGCATTTTGACCAATTCTTCCCAAGCCTCTAGTCAAAAGACGTGCACTACATGCTTTTCAACAGAGACAGAATTAACGGGGGTGGTTGGCCCAGAGGCCCTATCTCACAGGAGCTAATTACAACCTAACCATTAGGCGCAGGGCATGCTGTTCTCAGCTGGGGTACAATTTTTAATTGGTCCCACCTTAATTGGCTTATTGGACTCTGAGCCAAGTTGAATGCAGCACACAAGGCGGCAAGCGCATGCTGTGCAAGACAGCTTTTTTTAGGCGACTGGAGGACAGTCACATAGCAGCACATAGGTAGCCTAATGCAATGTGCCGATTACCATGGGTTCAACACCCCCCCCCGCCTCCCTCAGCGAGGCACATTAACGAGATTGGTTACATTGATATGAACATTGGATGATACATTCAGTACACGTGCCTGGTTAATGAATGTTATAAGAGGTCAGTGCATCCCATGGTGAGTGTTTGTCATGACAGTCACTGACATTCTGTAAAACGTCAGGCCCTAGGATGTTGGCTAATTTGTAGCTGAAGCTTCAGAGGCTCTCGTTCTCCCGCTGTGAATGCACCAGTGTGAGAAAATGAGTCAATGATTAGGCAGTAATTGGGTAATGTTTTAATTGATAAAATGGGTGCTAATGGTGGGGTATATACTCGTCTAAAGATGTTTCACTTCAGTACAATTTTAATGAACCAATTATCTCTCATTGCAACAGTCGGTTGTTAGTGTACAGTGCTTCGCTGTCCCGCTTGCTTTGAGGTATGGGTCAAGTTTTGTTATTGTTTTAACCGCCTCCATGGTGCTGTGTTGGTTTCGGGTGCCACTTTGCAGTTTATTTTGGGTCATACAGTAGCTCACTGAGCATTCATGATTAATGCAGAACATTTTGAGAAAAAAAACTCTCAGGCCCCACCACATTTTTCAAAAGGTGATGAAATGAGTTCCCATTAAGCAAACAACAATATAAAAACATATATATTTATATATGAAAAAAATACCATAATTATTTACAAATGACAATATAAAAACATATATATTCATGTAAGGGCATTCAACTAATGTGGCTGTTAATTTTATTTTTTTAACTGTCATGCCAGCCTTGCCTTTCTTCTCAAAAACAGCAACATCATGTTATTCACAGTTTTTCTTGTATCCTGGTTAACATGCCCTAATAACTGTGTAATGTAGCAAGTAATATCCACATAGCAGTTAAATAGGTATTACTTACAGTCCGACCGATATGGGATTTCTGTACCTGATACCGCTTCCGATTTTTGAGTGGCACTATTTACGGATGCCAATAATATTTATTATTATAACTGAAAAATATGTATTACCTTTTTCTGCATGGATTGTGCTTAAAACCAGCCTACTGTAGGAAGACACTCAGGAAGTAGTTTTCTTAAATTTTAACAATTAATTCTCTCATTCCATTCTTTGTTACTCTGTAACAACTTCTTCCATACAATTGAATGTTTATAATTATAAAAATAACATATTTAATATATTTTTTAATAAAAACAGTAAGGCAACGATAAATGAACAGTCTTATATAACTTTACTGGTCTCAAATCTCTGTTTGGCTTTAAAGTCATTAGTACTGCCACTTGAGCAGTGGCAGGCTACAGTACAGGAAGCACAGCTTCTCGATCAGCCTTGGCACCTAACAGCTCAAAGGGTATTATAGAATTATATCAGATCATGATATGCATGCCCAAACAGGCAATCTAAGAGAAGTATTAGAAGTATTGCAAAAACATTTTTAACCTAGCATTGGTAATTGGCAAATTATTGAGTCAAATGGATCAATCTTTTCACCAGTGCAATTTGGTAATCAGCTTTCACAGAAAAAATACATTTGTTTGTCAATGATCCATAACTATATGTAACCCTTTTGAAAACATACGTATTGACTTGAATGGTGCGATTTCTTCACTATTGTAACATCTTAGACGAACACAATGACCCGGAGACGCAGATGTGATTTTCAGTCAGTTTAATTACTAATTAAACTCGGGCAGCTATCGGATACATCCTATGCATAACTAGATAAAAGACTGCTCACACACTCAGAACACAATTCAAGATGATGCTAACCCAAGATTGCTACTACATGGGTAACAGGTTTTTCATGCACTACCTCAGGAGCCCCAAAACAAACGAACTCCCTGCCAAAACTCCCCTTAAAAAGGCTCCTACCTTTAAGGAACCCTAAGGCACCCCCCCCCACCCACACACACAGCGAACTGGCCACCCAGAGCACTACCTCTGCAGCAGGGTGTTGCGCCTGCATAATTGTCCCCTCCCAGGTAGGTCCAGCCCTCAGAACAATCTAGAACTGTCCATAGTCCAGGGTCGCCACACAATTGTCACGTAACTTTTTGCCGATAATATTTTTTTACAGTAGGCAAATCATGGAGCTAATTAACTATTCTTGACAAAGATGGAATTTATTTCTAAATGTTCAACAGAAAAAGGCAGCTGTTGTCGAACAACCGGTCACTACTGCAATTCTAGCAACAACTAAACATGGATCTAATACTGTATTTGCTCTAAGCTGTCTTGCGTTAGCCAACTCAACAAAAACTCAACAAAAATCAATGTATGTTTACGTAGCTACGTTTTTATCAACTGTAGTAAGTCTTGTAGTCATAATTTAAAAGGGAAATCACAAAATTAATAAACTACTGGCGATACAGTGCTGCTATTGTCCAAGCGAAACTCCCCAAGACAGCTAGCTAGCTAACTAACATTAGCTCTGTGATGAAACTACAGTACTTTAGTCAAAGCTAAACATGCCCCCTCAGTGAATGCTGTGAAACACACTTCCCCAGTATCACACTTCCCCAGCCAATGTTAGTTAGATAGCTAGCTAGCTGTATATATATACAGTGGATATAAAAAGTCTATACACCACTGTTAAAATGTCAGGTTCTTGTGATGTAAAAGAATGAGACAAAGATAAATCATGTCAGAACTTTTTTCACTTTTAATGTGACCTATAATGTGAACAATTCAATTGAAAAACAAACTGAAATCTTCAAGGGGGAAAAATGAAAAATAAAAATCTTACAATAACTTGGTTGCATAAGTGTGCACATCCTCTCATAATTGGGGATGTGGCTGTGCTCAGAATTGTTGAAAGATATCCATCAGGAGAAGGCTACAAAATAACTTCCAAAGCTTAGATATACCATGGAAAACAGTGAAGACAGTCATCATCATGAGAAAAAATTGCACAACAGATACATTACCAAGAACTGTCCTTCCAAAACTGATGAAAAGACAAGAAGAAAACTGGTCAGGGAGGCTTTCAAGAAGCCTACAGCAACATTAAAGGAACTGCAGGAATTTCTGGCAAGTACTGGTTGTGTGCTATTTTTGGCACCAAAACAACACTGCACATCACCCAACGAACACCATACCCTCAGTGAAGCATGGTTGTGGCAGTATCATGCTTTGTGGCTGTTTTTCTTCAGCTGGAACCGGAGCCTTAGTCAGGGTGGAGGGAATTACGAACAGTTCCAAATACCAGGCAATTTTGGCACAAAACCTTCAGGCGTCTGTTAGAAAGCTCACCTTTCAGCACGACAACGACCCAAAGCACACATCCAAATCCACAAAAGCATGGCTTCACCAGAAGAAGATTAACATTTTGGAATGGCCCAGCCAGAGCCCAGACCTGAATCCAATTGAACATCTGTGGGGTGATCCGAAGAGGGCTTTGCACAGGAGATTTGGAGTGCTTTTGCAAAGAAGAGTGGGTCAAGATGTGCCATGCTAACAGACTCCTATCCAAAAAGACTGAGTGCTGAAATAAAATCGTAAGGTGCTTCAACAAAGCATTTAGTTTAATGGTGAGCACACTTATGCAACCAGGTTATTGTGTTTTTTTGTTTTTTTTCCCTGAAAGATTTCACTTTGTTTTTCAGTTGAATTGTTCATATTAAATGTGGAAAATGTTCGGACATGATTTATCTTTGTCTCTTTCCTTCACCAGAACCTGGCATTTTAACAGGGGTTTGTAGACTTTTTATATCCACTGTATATATATATATATATATATATATATATATATATATATATCTATATCCTATATATACAGCTGAGAGAACAAGTATTTGATACACTGCTGATTTTGCAGGTTTTCTTACTTAGAAAGCATGTAGAGGTCTGTAATTTTTATCATAGGTATTCTTCAACTGTGAGAGATGGAATCTAAAACAAAAATCCAGAATATCACATTGTATGATTTTTAAATAATTTATTTGCATTTTATTGCATGACAGAAGTATTTGATCACCTACCAGGAGTATTTGATCACCAACCAGTAAGAATTCCGGCACTCACAGGCCTGTTTGTTTTTCTTTAAGAAGCCCTCCTGGTCTCCACTCATTACCTGTATTAACTGCACCTGTTTGAACTTGTTACCTGTATAAAAGACACCTGTCCACACACTCAATCAAACAGACTCCAACCTCTCCACAATGGCCAAGACCAGAGAGCTGTGTAAGGACATCAGGGATAAAATTGTAGACCTGCACAAGGCTGAGATGGTCTACAGGACAATAGGCAAGCAGCTTGGTGAGAAGGCAACAACTGTTTGCGCAATTATTAGAAAATGGAAGAAGTTCAAGATGACAGTCAATCTCCCTCGGTCTGGGGCTCCATGCAAGATCTCACCTCATGGGGCATCAATGATCATGAGGAAGGGGATTGATCGGCCCAGAACTACACGGCAGGACCTGGTCAATGACCTGAAGAGAGCTGGGACCACAGTCTCAAAGAAAACCATTAGTAACACAGTACGCCGTCATGGATCAAAATCCTGCAGCGCACGCAAGGTCCCCCTGCTCAAGCAAGCGCATGTCCAGGCTCGTTTTAAGTTTGCCAGTGACCATCTGGATGATCCAGAGGAGGAATGGGAGAAGGTCATGTGGTCTGATGAGACAAAAATAGAGCTTTTTGGTCTAAACTCCACTTGCCGTGTTTGGAGGAAGAAGAAGGATGAGTACAACCCCAAGAACACCATCCCAACTGTAAAGCATGGAGGTGGAAACATCATTCTTTGGGGATGCTTTTCTGCAAAGGGGACAGGACGACTGCACCGTATTGAGGGGAGGATGGATGGGGCCATATATCACGAGATCTTGGCCAACAACCTCCTTCCCTCAGTAAGAGCATTGAAGATGGGTCGTGGCTGGGTCTTCCAGCATGACAACGACCCGAAACACACAGCCAGGGCAACTAAGGAGTGGCTCTGTAAGAAGCATCTCAAGGTCCTGAAGTGGCCTAGCCAGTCTCCAGATCTGAACCCAATAGAAAATCTTTGGAGGGAGCTGAAAGTCCGTATTGCCCAGTGACAGCCCCGAAACCTGAAGGATCTGGAGAAGGTCTGTATGGAGGAGTGGGCTAAAATCCCTGCTGCAGTGTGTGCAAACCTGGTCAAGAACTACAGGAAACGTATGATCTCTGTAATTGCAAAAAAGGTTTCTGTACCAAATATTAAGTTTTGCCTTTCTGATGTATCAAATACTTATGTCATGCAATAAAATGCAAACTAATTACTTAAAAACCATACAATGTGATTTCCTGAATTTTTGTTTTAGATTCCGTCACTCACAGTTGAAGATTACCTATGATAAAAATTACAGACCTCTACATGCTTTATAAGTGGGAAAACCTGCAAAATCGGCAGTGTATCAAAAACTTGTTCTCCCCACTGTACCTGTAAATATGTATGACCCAACATTGCTGATGTGGGAGACAACTTACAAATGAGCTAAAGAAATTGCTATTTTAAAAAGGAAAAAATATTTCTATATTCTTTCATAAGGCCCAGACAAACTAGATTCATAGGATGCTAAACAACGCTTGTGTCATTCCTAACTGAAATAAATGCAACAAAACCTGAAATTGTCTTACACCTAAAGACTTTTATATTTTCCATTCCTAGTGTGTGAAACAGAATGTCTTTGTTTTCTAATGACGTGTAAATATCTGATAGTGTATAGGCTCTGTGCACCAGCGTAGTAACAAACTTCCGCTTTTGTCAAGTCTGCATTGCAGTTTGACAAAAGAAAAAAAAAGAAATATAATGTACGTGACTCATTTAATTTTCAAGGTACAAGTGGGGCCTCATTTTAATCAGGAGAATGTCCTCTTTTTAATAAAATATGGCTTGCGCCATTAAATGACTTCAAACGCTAGACTAGAAATAGTCAGATAAGGCGATTTTTTTTATATACTTCCACGTAACGCAGGTTTAAGCGCGATTAATATCATATAGGACCAGATGTTTACTTCCTATGCCAGTTGTTATTTTTCAGTTTCGTTGTGAAATTAGGTTACAGTGGTAAAATTAAAGAGGAGACCTGTTTTGGTGCTTTTTTGAGGCTATGGAATTTTAAGCTTAATTCAGGTTAGAAGAGGCAAAACGAAGGTTCGTTTCAATTCACTTGCTAAGGGGACGCGCTAGCGTTCCAGCTCAGCCAGCGTTCTTTTGCCATTTTTGAGGCTGGGGTGAATTTTTATGCGTTCTATTTTCCTGCCTATTACTAAACTAAAAAGGAACACATCGCTAATTAGCTTACACCACAGTAAACTACTTACCCTCGTAGTTGTGCAGATAACTCGATACGTAGAGTTTGAATCCCTTGTTCCGCTTACTTGTTGGAGCAGGGGACCAGGCATATGGGCTGAAATATGTGCCACCAGAAACTGAATTTGAATCATTTATATTTTAATTTGAATTGCTAAATTTGAATAATTGCATTGAAAAACTGAATCTGAATTGTGAGAAGTGAATGTGAAGATATATAGAGAGTTTAATTTTCAGTGAGGATCACATTTTATTGGACTTAGGGTCCAAACGAATAAATTCAATTTCAAATTATACAATTCAGATTCAGTTTTTCAATGCAATTATTCAAATTAAACAATACAGTTTCAAATTATGTGATTCAAATTCAGTTTTTCAATGCAATTATTCAAGTTTAGCAATTCAAATTCAAATATAAATGATTCAAATTCAGTTTCTGGTGGCACATATTTCAGCCCATAACCAGGCATCAACAATTCGATGGACATCACTAATGCTTATTTTAGGCAGGTCTTGGAGACATCTACTAAAAACTGAAATTTTGGGCGACGCGAGTGATCGCCTTAAGTAAACCGGAAACTGATATGCCGACATCTGGCTAAAGCGGAATTAACACCGGTTGGTACTATTGATCTTTTGTAAATACATGCTAGTTGTTTTTCCAGTGTCCGGTGTATGATTGGAAATCAAGGCCATGGCCTTTTGTATAAGAACCTTGATTTTTGGTTGTTTCAGGAAATACCCTTTGCCTTATTGTGGTCACTACCCCTTGATGGGATCGAGTGGATTGAGGGCCTTCAAAGTCTTAAGTACTATCATCTCCTGCAATCTCAGGTGGGAGGACAACACTACAGGATGTAGCGCTCGTGGCAGCTGAAAAAAAAAAGAGAAAAAAAACCTCCCAGTCAATCCTGACCCGGCACTGCACATCAATCGTAGAGTCAATCCCTACCTCCTCCATCATTGTCTGGTCTGACTCTGTCTTTCTGGAGCAGAGGCAAACTGCAACAGGGCATTTTACGGTCTGCAGAAAGGGGCATTGACTGCCACCATCCATTGAGGTCCCACATGACTCCAGGGTAAGGAAATGTGCAGGCAAGTTAGCCCTGAACCCTACCGACCGTTCACCTGCTGTTCCAAAACAATTAGGGAGGCTAGCGTACAAAAAGTCAAACATACAAAAAGTCAAATATACAAAAAGTTTATTTCACCGTGTTGTTGCCCTCAGCAACTGGCAATCTATCCCACAGAGGCTTACTTGCACCCGAAACTGCTAATTTCCTTCCACATGGATAGTAGATGAATATACTGGAGTTGCATGCATTTCCATCAACTGTATATTAATGTAAAGGATATATCTGCTTGCATCCCATTATCTCATACCTGCACCATATTAAATACTTTCAATGTTCACTTTTTTAGACTGTTTTTGTTCGGCCCGGATACAGTATATTGTGCACCACTTGAAGCACCAATTAAGTTACTGGAATGTGTAAATATACTTAGCCGAATAAAGGCAATTCCTATTATGATTGGTTGGCATGGTTTAGCTAGACCAGCTAGACCTGTTCCTCTTCACCCTGGACAGCCCCTCTCTAAGTAAAGTAGTGAAGTAAAAGTGTTTAATGTAGATTTTATTTTGTAAAATGTTTTGAGTAACATATGTGAGAAACCTACTGAAGCCCTGATGTTGTCTTGAAGGACAGTTGTACAGACCTCCAAGGGCTGAAGACGATCTACAGTAGTATGGATAATAATGTAGGCTTCAGTTCATGTGCCTTGTTGTAAGAACACATCATTTGTAATTGAACCATACACAGCAACCATGGGATGTCAACTTGTGCCTTCTCCAGGGGCACGGTGCTGCCACAAGACAGTCAGTGTGAGGCAAATCAGATCTGTCTGAGGTCAACACCAGGGTTCAGGAAAATCTGCGAGGGCGTAACCACATTCTGCAGCCCCGGGCTACACACAGCATCCCAGCTGCGAAGATTTCAACTAACATGTGAAGTTATGCCACATTGCTTGATCTCGATGTCTGTGGTCCTTTTCCTACACCTCTTGCAGTTGCACGGATGAGGCTGTCCGCTGGCTGGGCTTAACTTGATGCTGCTTTTTCAATCAAATCAAAGATAAGGCTCTTAAGTGGCTCGTTAGGCTGTTTTCAGCATTTCATGCGTTCAGCCATTAATAATGGTTCAGCATAAAGAAACACACTTAGCCTTGTAACATTATTACATTACTATGCACACTTGATGAGGTGAGAACTGGCCTGGCATGTCGCCGGGTTGAAAATAAAAGCCGGTTGACTAGCTAGGTAGTCTATGTAGATAGCTATAGCTACTGTAATACTATTCTTATAGATTTGAATTTACATTCTAATTGATTCGAGTTTATAAAAAACAGTTTACGCAAATATTCAAGTCTTGCCAGCCAAATAAAACTTGACTCAATCCCCCTGTGGTCTTATTGTTTTGTGAATAGCTTTGATAAAAATCTTGCTGAGTTTCAAACAGCATTGGCTTATTTATTTGTATTATTTTTCTTATTTTGTTTGCTTGTTTTAAACAGCTTAATGTACTTGTTTCAATACATACGTACATGGAACAACAACTTTGCTGTTTCTACAAGTCCTAACAGATTCCTCTAACTCTATTACATAATGGAATTTGCCTAGTGATTATGTTCACTAATACCATAGCTATTTAATGACTTGGTGATCAGAACGATCAACGTCCCTCATAAAACAAACAGACTTTGCATGTAAAAAATAAATTGTGTTTTATATTGTTCCATCAAATCTTTATGGTCCATTTTATGTTGTGGCCAGATGCTTAGCAACCTGCATTCCACTTCTTCCTTACCTCTGAAACTAAAGTCGATCCTTGTCGGTCCCTGGATATGGGACCAGATGCTTCTGGAAGTGGTGTTGGAGAGCCAGTAGTGGGCACTCTTCCCTAAGGTCTTAAGATCAAACCCCTGTGCCACAGGGCAGTGAGAGTAAGAGGCAAAATAATCAATCATCATACCAACATTATCACCTAGTCACATATTCACTCCTCATATTCACCTCCCCTCCCTTTTTCACTAAACACAATTGTGAACAAAATGTATACTATCAATAGGGCTTGTATGTTTCTCAGTAAAAGAGCATCAGTACAAAAAAAATTGTCTTCATGATGTGTCTTATATACACCGATCAGCCATAACATTATGATCAATGATAGGTGATGTGAATAACACTGAAATCTCGTTACCATGGCACTTGTCTGTGGGTGGGATATATCAGGCAGCAAGTGAACATTCTGGCCTCAAAGTTGATGTGTTAGATGCAGGAAAAAGGGGCAAGCGTAAGGATCTGAGCGGCTTTGACAAGGGCCAAATTGTGATGGCTAGACGACTGGGTCAGAGCATCTACAAAACTACAGCCCTTGTGGGGTGTTCGTGGTCTCCAGTGGTCAGTACCTATCAAAAGTGGTCCAAAGGAACGAAAAGCAGTGACAGGGTCATGGGCGGCCATGGCTCATTGATGCATGTGGGGAGCGAAGGCTGGCCCTTGTGTTCCGATCCAACAGATGAGCTACTGTAGCTCAAATTGCTGAAAAATCTAATGCTGGTACTGATAGAAAGGTGTCAGAACACACAGTGCATCGTAGTTTGTTACGTATGGGGCTGCGTAGCTGCAGACCAGTCAGGGTGCCCATGTTGACCCCTGTCCACTGCCGAAAGCTCCTACAATGAATATGTGAGCATCAGAACTGGACCACAGAGCAATGGAAGAAGGTGGCCTTGGCCTCCAAATTCCCCATATCTCAATCCAATCAATCAGTGGGATGTGCTGGACAAACAGGTCCGATCCATGGAGGCCCCACCTCGCAACTTACAGGACTTAAAGGATCTGCTGCTAACGTCTTGGTGCCAGATACCACAGCACACCTTCAGAGGTCAAGTGGAGTCCATGCCTCAAGAAGTCAGGGCTGTTTTGGCAGCAAAAGGGGGACCTACACAATATTAAGCAGGTGGTCATAGTATTATGGCTGATCGGTGTATATATGTATATGTACGCTCGATACAGTATGACACTATACACTATGGGATCACTCTCCACCCTATCTACCTGAGATTTTGGTTTGGGAAGAAAAACATACACATCCCCATACACATTTATGAAACATTGCTGGTTAAAGTCCTTCCAGACATCGAAATGATAGTGAAAAACTCTTTGTGGTGAATCATCAATTAAAAAAAGACATGCTATTTGGTGTAGAAGCTAATGATTTCTTTGTAACTTTACTTTACAAAAAACGGATGGCCATCTGACTTCCAGAACCATACAGGTGGAGTCTGTGAGCTCTATTCCTTTAGGAAAAGAAAATCAAGAATTGCAAGAGACCAACGGTGACTGGCATCAGGAATCAGGATAAAGGTACTGTATTTCAAAATGTATTGAATATGAATCAAAACTTTATTTGGATTCTGAAAAGGAAACATACCTACATTTCCCAATGTGGAAATGAAATAGATACTGTATGGGGTGTTGATATGTTTCCATACACTGTGAATACAAAATGAATGTCTTCACACAAACATTCAGGAAACCCTGACTGGTTAGCACCCTCAGTCTTTGGCAGCTTGTTCTTGTGACAATTTTGAGGTACAAGGCGGTGGACAGGAAAGGAAGATGATAAAGGAAAGCAATCATCTGAAACATGAACGTTTCCATTCTTACTAGAACAGAGAAAAAAGGGATCACCTCACTTGGTTTTGGTGTGATTGCAGCTGCAATGTTTTTCATGGATACAAGGACACACAAAACCCTGACGGAGAGGCTACTGAGTCGTGCTGTTCATTCAGTAAGGTATGGGGTATCATCTTTGACAATCACTGTGTCGTATATATTTCTGAGATGTCAAGGCTCTTGGCCTCTCAGAAACGTACTTAATGATACCCAAAATAAGAGACGCTACTGCATTTTGCAACAAACTTGTATTGGTAAGGTTGTCCACCCTTGTGACTGGTACTGTACTGATGATAATGGACTTAACACTAGAATGTGAAGGTTATGAGAAGTATCTGACTTCATTGTCACAAGTGAAATCATTTTTATCAATGCACTTATTTTTGAGGTAGCAACTGGTTTGTATTAATGTGAAGTTAATGAATCCATTTTTACTGTAGATTTGTTGAATAGTCTTAAATAGGGAGCGACGTGAGGATGGGACTTCTACTGGACAAACAGGATTGGTTGAATTGGTTGGACGAGAAAGGTTCAATTGAGAGGCCATACGTGCTCCAGTAAACAACCCAGGTTACCTGCAGATGGTGGTGCAGTATAACTAGACCTACTGCTCACGAGCAACGAAACCAAGGGGCGTCTATTAAACCCATTGAGGTGACAAAGGCGTGGACATGCTTCAGGAAAACGACATAGAATGAGTTGAACAAAACTGTATTCAATGATTCCCCTGTGTCCAGTGTTTAGGTTGAGTCATGTTCATGAAGCCGTCACCTCGTTACACTTTCATGAGGAAACGTTGCCCTTTATTTAACCTACGTCCTTGAGTACTCATTTATGTAAGGCGTTAAATAGTGCAACTACTAGTAGCTGAACTTCAGCGTATCGTACAGCATTATCAAATCGTACAGTGCCACCAAATCATAACCCAGCAGTGTTAAAGGAAAGGCCACTACAATGAATCTTTGCCCGGTGTACAGATACCTAAGGTTTAAACCGCTAAAAACAAATCGGAAGCAACCAGAATAAAGGAGGGAGGAGCTGTGTGAAAAGTGCGAGAGGAAAAAGAAGAGAGCTCATGTAGCAGGAGAGAGACAGAGAGAAGGAGAGGGAGAGACAGGGAGAGGGAGAGACAGGGAGAGGGAGAGGGAGAGAGAGGTGGGTTGATGTCTTGCACCATGAGGAGCGTGACTGACTGTGTCCTCTGGGAGGTCATTAGGGACAGGTGCACAGACCGATGCTGACTCTGGGCTGATGCTGGGCTGTTGGAGGGGAACACTCCCTGCTGAATAAGAGAAATTCCACAACCAAAACCAGTGATCTCCAGGAACATCAAAAGGCGCCATCTTAGACTCTTGATTGGCGTGTGACTTGATAAGGAAGCAAGACTGCGTTGGGCAAATGATCCCGTCGGTCTTGGAAACGTCTCCAATCATCTCACAGTTAAATCGCCGTTCAGATTCTGACATTGCGGATCGAGGTCTTCACTGGACTTACTATGTGGTAACGCATGAGCTAAGCGCACATTTGCACAAATGATTTACCAATCATAAAGAATAGTGATACACTACTGCGTTATTCTACAGAATGGAATTCAGACAAGGCCCTAATCAGGCTATTTCATATCTTACCTTCCCGGTGTGTATCTAGGTCTAAAACGACACATTTTCTGTTGCACTGGATGATTTAATATCTTCTCCCTGATGACTCCCCAGGGAGTTTGGAGGGTTAATTACGAGAGGTGCTTCACTAATTCAGCCGCTCATTAAGCCAATTAACTAGTACTGAGGAATGTTATGTAAACAGCATGAAACTGCTTGGCTATTGATCCCTTCCTACTTCTTCTCTTTGTGGCTTAGCCTTTAAAGCCGTAGCTAGCGTTACCACTGAAGTCCCGCAGGGCCGTCTCAGCAGACAAATCAAAGACACATGCTCCGACACCAAGGCAAGGTGTTTTATAAGACAATGCAGAAGCTACACTGCCACAGGCTGAGCTAAGATTAGTGTGTTTAATCTGTTGTTGCAGTGCATTTATTATATGGTCACTTGGAAGATTGGCCTAGATTAGATGTACGTAGTGTCCCTTGTGGAAGACTATGGGAAAGCAGATTAAATCAAATATGAAATGTAATAAAAGTTGGGGATATAATGAAACTACAGTGTGTCCCCCCTCTCCCGACTCCCCCTTCCTCTCTCGCTCAGACACATCACAAGAGTTCAAGAAGGAGAAGAGACCAGGAAAATAAGGACTTAAGGGACGAAAATAGGAAACCGAACATCCTTTTTTGGCTTTTGACCCTATGTTACTCCTTTAGATAAAAGTGTTGGTACAGTATGCTGCCTACAGTGACACCCCACTTCTTCCATTCATTACTGTCTCACGTTTATACTGGTCAGGAAACAAAGAATACACAAAAATAATATGGATGAACTGATCTAGGTTGGGATGATAAGAGGATGTATAATATTATGTATTTACTAATGTACTGCCTTCTTTGTGCATTTCATGTATCTCAGATGTTGTGTCTTTTTTCTGATCTGGGGGCATAATGCTAATGGGACCACTAATGCATCCATGGTATAACACTGTATAGACACTGGCATAGCTCAAAAACAGGGACTTGAACTAAGGTGTAATCGCTTCTTCTACTGGTATGTTTTCTTGGCAAAACTGTACCAACTGTAACATTGGGGCACTTACCAAACATAATGTTCCCTTCATTTTACCCAAAAGGTTTTTGGTCCCATTAGTAAAATGTTGATTAATAAGTGAATCTGGTTTTGTTACGTAAGTGCATGTGCACATACCCACTGATATCTTCTGTCAAGCAGCAAAAATAATAAGAGGAGAAGGAAATGTGGCAGTGTAGTAAAGGCATGTGTCCTAGAAGTGTGAGGTTGGATATACGATGCCGATTACATGAGATGAACCCCTTTTTATGTGCCCTCGTACAGCGGTGCTACGCCGCTTCATCACCATACATATATATATATATATATGTATATATATATATATATACCCGATGGCGCTACAGGGGAATATACAGCATGTGCCAGAAAATGTTGTGCACTTTCATTAGGCTAATATATACAGGTTGGCTGTTAAGGCCGGAGAATGGCTAAAGCCCTGATGTGCCCAAACATAGACACCCTGACCTGGACTGCTGCTCCCTTTTTGGTTTATCCATTATCCCCTGGTTTGACCGAAACACTGAATAAAATAAGCTATGGTTTATAATGCAACTTATGTTGGTGTTAATGAGGTGGGCAGATTTACTGTAGCTTGAATTAGAAATGCAAAAAAAAAAACATAGGGGAGATATTAGGTCAGATATTAGATATTAGATAATTAACTCATGTGGCACATTTGTTTTAGGAAAAGACAAACCACATACAATTCAGAGAATTCAAAAATACCAATGAAACGGTTAACTAAAACACTAGCAAATATATTAATGTTTGAGATTAGTGTTTCTTATTGATGCTAGCTATGAAATACGGGCCTTATTTCAAAATGTTTGCCACAATATATGCCACAAAATTCCTTTGTACCTTAGTAGTAAATTGCAACGCCCTAAAGTATTCCACCACTGAAATGTTTGGGCCAAAGGTGAAAATTCATTGCAATTCTTCAACCACAAATTCCCCAACTGATAGTCTCATAACCAGCCTTCTCAGATAATGCATTTTCAAGTGACAGTATCCTCTGTGTTGTGTTGCACTAGATTAATGCCTTTGTTTATCGTCTACTTATAGTCAACAGACAAGCCTAAGCAACGAGCCGGATGTCCAGGGCAGCTGCTGTACTTAGAAAGATGGCCAAACTAACTGATATTGATGGCGGAAAAAGCCACATCACCACACCAGATTGACGTGAAAGGTCAACGCCCGATGCTATGTATTAAAGGAGATTATGATATTTCTTGCGTAACCCCCTCATCTCTAAGGCATCTAGTAATCGGCAGTAAAATTCTGATAAACTGATGTTCCTGTTTAAGCTGATAAGAAGTCTGCAGTGTGAATTATGTCATGTGCGTTGAGCCTTTACAATGAGGTTACTCTTTGGGGACATTAAAATGTGAATAGTCTGCCATCATCCATCATCATTTCCACTGATACGGAGGGGGGGGGGGGTTCTAAAAGGGGTTACAGCAAGATAGTGATTGATAGCCTATGCATGTACAAATAGTTTCAGAATCATACAATGCATTAGGCTTAAATATTGTTGGTGCACATGATGGAACCATGTTGGTTAAAGGATACATTCTTAGATAAAATATGAAATAATGATATACGTGTTTTGTTCTTTGGATGACATTAAATAACTCTTTACCAAATGGTTTTATGACTATACCTGGTGAGGGTAATGGGGATTTTAACACAAAACCCATTGATGTTTGTTGAACAGACCTAGTCTGTGCCTGGCAGCCTCCCCTCTCTCCACTGGGCTACCCTGCCACTGACCCTATTACAGGGGCTGAGTCACTGGCTCATCACATCATGCCAAGCTTTTCGTCATAGTTGACGCAAGCAGGTTGAGTCACTGCACCCTTGGGGCTTGTGAATTTACAGAGAAGCCTGTAGGTTTTACTCAGCCTTTGCTCAGGGTAGTTGGTTGTCTGTTAAATAGGGCTATTTCTTGGCCAGTGGGTATCTTTTGTAGGGGCTACGGTGTCCCCTCCCTACACAACCCCGTCGCCAGCATTTAGGCTGCAATATTTGCTGGTCACCTGATTTGAATATCTAGATGAATGAGTTGGCCTTAAAAGGTAATGTACTCTTATATAAGAGGACCAACCACCCGCAAAATTCCGTTTGGTCCCTTATTAGTTTTCTCTGCTTCAACAACTTCCTGCTTGCTGATTTTGATTTTGTGCTAGGTATTTGTATAAAAACGTTAAACAGATACAAAGATGTGATGAGATGCACGCAGTAACATAACTTGGAATCCCTGAAACTTTCTACAGGGCATGCTATAAGAGAAAGGGATACAGCAAAAAGTTATTATGCATGGTATTCATAGATCAACTTAACTTTGGAGTAATCAAATCATGATTAGCATTACCCTATGTTTTTTATTTTCGTTTCTTTGACATTTGGCAAAGTGAAGCCAAAAAATTATATATTAATCAAAATCTGATTGAACATAGGTCAGAGTGTACAGTATGTGCCTGAAACGATTGCAATGTGAATTGACCTTACATTATTAAATATAAATAAATATATTGAGTACTTACGAGCTTCACCTTTGTAAAATGAACAGTTTTGTTTTATTCTATACTGACAACATTACTCCCAAATTCCAAATACAAATATTGTCATTATTTGTAGAAAATAACATCTGGTCAAAATAACCAAAAAAATATGCATTGTTTTCAGACTTCAAATAATGCAAAGAAAAATTCATATTCATTCTTCAGTAACAAAATATTCAGAAATACTCAGAAATCTATATTTGGTGGAATAACCCAGTCTGTCACATTGCTGTTGGGTGACTTTATGCCACTACTGGCACAAAAATTCAAGTAGCTTGGCTTTGTTTGATGGCTTGTTACCATCCATCTTCCTCTTGATCAAATTCCAGAGGTTTTCAATGGGGTTCAGGTCTGGAGATTGGGCTGGCCATGACTGGGTCTTGATCTGGTGGTCCTCCATCCACACCTTGATTAACCTGGCTGTGTGGCATGGAGCATTGTCCTGCTGGAAAAACAAATTCTCAGAGTTGGGGAACATTGTCAGAGCAGACGGAAGCAGGTGTTCTTCCAGGATAACCTTGTACTTGGCTTGATTCATGCGTCCTTCAAAAAGACAAATATGCCTGATTCCAGCCTTGCTGAAGCATCCCCAGCTGCTGTTTGCCATTCTTTTTGTAGGTCACTTGATGTCATCCTACAGTTGTTGAGGGACATTCGAATGAGTTGACGGTCATCTCAGTCGTTTTCACCCTCTGTCAGTCTGTAGCTTTCTTTCTTTCTTTCTTGAAATGTTCAGGATGGAAGCAACCTGACGCTCACTGTATCCCTCTGCCAGTAAAGCCAGATTTGAACCCTTGCTCACTCAAACCATTTCTTTCCAGATTTTTTGTCATACTGAAAAATTATTTTTTAAATTCAAATTACCTTTGAGGTAATACTTTTTTTGCCATCCAGCTGGTCCTATTGCAAGAAGATAGTGATGACCACAGCAGTGGTTTTTATATTTTTCCTCGTTAAATTAGATTTGGTTCAGGTAATCACCTAATCAGTACCTCATTAAGTAAAATGAGGTGTGCCTGTGTTGGAATTGAACAGACACTGGAATGGAATGGCTACTATACATGTAGAGATGCTGATTTAAGAAAAATTAGGAGTGGTCTCTTAATTTTTTCCAGACCTGTATATCATATTATAATACAGTGAATAAATTTTAGTTTTCTATTTTTCATACAAATAATTTTAAACATACCACCGATGTCACCTTAAAATAATAGCATTTTCATGTTAACTAAATAAAATGAAATGTCAAACGCAATAACAATTCAATGAACCATATGTAATTCAATAAGATAAGATAATTGGCCAGGGGTTTGAATACTTTTAAAAGTACTGAATGTGCTTTTGTTCTTACAGTAACTAGTAAGACAGTGAAACCGACATAAAAGGTGACAGTCTGTACTTTTGCTTCATATTTGTCTTTAAATTGTATTTTCATAGGCCTTGAGTGTACAGCAAAAAAAATTAAGTAGAGAACAGTCTAATGTAATATTCTCTACTTGAGTGTCCAATTGAACTTGTTTTGAACTCTATACTGAAACATCATTCAACTTCAGCCTACTGTACTTTCCTTTATTTGACTGTTGTATACTTACACTCTATTGTATTTGCACTGAACTTGTGAAACACAGCCTGGATGCCAAGATAAGCAGTGTTTCTGTCATATGCCCAATGTTTGTGTCAGGGTGTACCCAAGCAATTGCCAAGCAATTGGAATCAGGCCACCACGTTTTACATCACATAAATCTGTCATATATCCATGGCCTTCGTTGTTACAAAAATGTTTAGGGCACAAAGGCCACATGCCAGGGCACAAAGGACTTTGATGGAAATGAGAGGATTTGGAGCTTAAAAATAAAAACTTTAATTGCTGATAAGAAAAAAAGCATGCATGACATAAAAAAACATTTACATTATTATCTTTTTTAATATCATATTTTGAAGAATACGTTTTTATAACTGAAATGTTTTTTTTCCACATAGAAAGTTAAATAATCATGTTTTAATCCTTGAAATTGCATCTACTCCTCTCTCAAATTTGTCAGTCACTTTGATGAAGACATCCAAACTTTTGAACGGTAGTGTCTTTGACCTACTACTACTAATGTAGAGTATGCTGTCATTTGCATTTCACATTCTGTAGTGTTTTGTAAGAGGTTTTTAGAGATTTAAATGTTCTCTTCGTCAAAGGTGAAGCTCGTAAGTACTCAATATATTTATTTATATTTAATAATTTAAGGTCAATTCACATCGCAATCGTTTCAGTCACATACTGTTCAATTAGATTTTGATTAATATAATTTTTTTAATTTTTTGGCTTCACTTTGCCAAATGTCAAAGAAACTAAAATAAAATAAAAAACATAGGGTAATGCTAATCATGATTTGATTACATTACATCTTCTTCTGCTTCATCCGGTTCCAGGTCGCGGGGGCAGCAGTCTAAGCAGAGATGCCCAGACTTCCCTCTCCCCAGACACTTCCTCCAGCTCTTCCGGGGGGACACAGAGGCGTTCCCAGGCCAGCCAGGAGACATAGTCCCTCCAGCGTGTCCTAGGTCTTCCCCGGGGTCTCCTCACGGTGGGACGGGACCGGAACACCTTACCAGGAAGGCGTTCCGGAGGCATCTGAAACAGATGCCCAAGCCACCTCAGCTGACCCCTCTCGATGAATAAAAAAAAAAGGTCTGGTGAATAAAAACATTTGAAATGTATATACAGTGGGGAGGTTTTCCCACTTACAAAGCACATAGAAGTCTGTAAT
This sequence comes from Esox lucius, assembly GCF_011004845.1. NCBI lineage: Eukaryota > Metazoa > Chordata > Actinopteri > Esociformes > Esocidae > Esox > Esox lucius. The sequence continues at coordinate 9,301,699 of NC_047581.1, read as the reverse complement.
TTTTATCATAGGTACTCTTTAACTGTGAGTGACGGAATCTAAAACATAAATCCAGAAAATCACATTGTATGATTTCTAAGTAATTAATTTGCATTTTATTGCATGACATAAGTATTTGATACATCAGAAAAGCAAAACTTAATATTTGGTACAGAAACCTTTGTTTGCAATTACAGAGATCATACGTTTCCTGTAGTTCTTGACCAGGTTTGCACACACTGCAGCAGGGATTTTAGCCCACTCCTCCATACAGACCTTCTCCAGATCCTTCAGGTTTCGGCGCTGTCACAGGGCAATATGGACTTTCAGCTCCCTCCAAAGATTTTCTATTGGGTTCAGATCTGGAGACTGGCTAGGCCACTCCAGGACCTTGAGATGCTTCTTACAGAGCCACTCCTTAGTTGCCCTGCCAGTGTGTTTCGGGTCATTGTCATGCTGGAAGACCCAGCCACGACCCATCTTCAATGCTCTTACTGAGGGAAGGAGGTTGTTGGACAAGATCTCGCGATACATGGCCCCATCCATCCTCCCCTCAATACGGTGCTGTCGTCCTGTCCCCTTTGCAGAAAAGCATCCCCAAAGAATTATGTTTCCACCTCCATGCTTCACGGTTGGGATCGTGTTCTTGGGGTTGTACTCATCCTTCTTCTTCCTCCAAACACGGCGAGTGGGGTTTAGACCCTAGAGCTCTATTTTTGTCTCATCACACCACATGACCTTCTCCTATTCCTCCTCTGGATCATCCAGATGGTCATTGGCAAACATCAGACAGGCCTGGACATGCGTTGGATTGAGCAGGGGGAACTTGCGTGCACTGCAGGATTTTAATCCATGACGGCGTAGTGTGTTACTAATGGTAGCCCATCCCAGCCTTGTGCAGGTATACAATTTTATCCCTGATGTCCTTACACAGCTTTCTGGTCTTGGCCATTGTGGAGAGGTTGGAGTCTGTTTGATTGAGTGTGTGGACAGGTGTCTTTTATACAGGTTACGAGTTCAAACAGGTGCAGTTAATACAGGTAATGAGTGGAGAACAGGAGGGCTTCTTAAAGAAAAACTAACAGGTCTGTGAGAGCTGGAATTCTTACTGGTTGATAGGTGATCAAATACTTATGTCATTTAATAAAATGCAAATTAATTATTTAAAAATCATACAATGTGATTTTCTGGATTTTTAGATTCCGTCTCTCACAGTAGAAGTGTCCTTATGATAACATTTACAGACCTCTACATACTTTAGGAAAAATCAATGTATCAAATACTTGTTCTCCCCACTGTACAACATTCTAATGAAAGTAGAAAAGCTTTAATTTGCATATTTAACTAATATACAGTACATATAAATGTTTTCAGTTTTCAAATGTATTCGTCACTGACCCTTATGGGGATCCACAGAAAGCAATTACACACATATTGTTTATTTTTTGCCCTCAGTGTTTTATGAATTATTGATGCTAAAATATCCAAGGTGCCTTTGCTGGAATATCCTTAGGCAGAAATCTGCATACCAAAGCTTTCCACTAATAATCGCGATAAAAATAATTCTCTTATGTTCATCAGTATGCTTTTTGACACATAGCTCTGCTAAGCAAATCATTCTGCTCCAGGTACTGCTGTCTGGATGTCAAAACCCATCCATGGAAAACAAAGATGGCTAACAGAAATGATAGAGAATCGCACCACTTCAGATGACTATTGTTTGTGTGTAACAAACTTGCATTCAGTAATTTTGTGGGACAAACTTTTCTTTAGCTGTCATGATGCAGACCGTAGAGTTACAAACAATTCCAGCCCACCGAAAAAGACAATGTATCCCCCTTCCTCAATGGTTGTCATCGATTTTACTATAATTGACTTTCCGAATTACAGACTGAGATGTGTATTAATAAAAAAAAATGTTTACCAGAAGATATGTTTATATTTGGAGCAGTATCATACAAGTGTGTGGATGCATAATGTGCTGTAGAAACTGATCGTGTAATATCTCCCAAAAATGTAATAGCTCCTTATAATGTAATTACCCTTACATTCATAATGCAAGACATGCTCATAATGCAACAGCTGATAATGTAGTAAATCGCTGATTATGTAATATAAATGTTGAACCATGTCGCAGTTTTTACATTGTGCATTGATTATTACATTCCATCAAACTGGTTGTTTGGATCATGGATGCTGAGCAGGCCCTTGTTCTGTATTAGCTGTCACAAACAAACATACTTCTGCTAACAGTTCAGTCTGAAAATGAACACTGCGCCTCCATGAGAATTCCATCACGTTCACATTGGTTAGTGAGAGTAATCTGTTGTAATCTGTTTAGCAGAGCATTTAGTTCACAGAAGCCAAAAGGAGCTGGGCTAACCCAAAATGTGACCAATAAAAACAAAAACAATGTAGAATACATTTGAATATTCCTTTCACAAGTTGCTAAATCTGTACCTGGGATCATCCATTGACATGAAACAGTGCCCATGTTTCTCAATAAACAATTTTGGTAAGTTGCAGGGTTTATATCTCCCATAATTCAATGTAAACTTGTGTCAGATGTTTTACACCGCTGCAAGTATCAAATTTAATCAAATTTAATCAACATTAATATATTTTAGTGACAGACTTGTACCTCTGACCTGGTCAGACTTCTCGTGAGGTGTGTAGGTAGTTAGTGAACTTCATAGTGAGTTAGCCATCTCTGATCATAACTCTCCGTTGCTTGGGCAAGTGCACATGCAAGTACACTTGGATGTGATGGTGTGTAATGTTGTTTAAATGCTGAGGATGTAGAGTTAAGGCCTGTCTACTTTGGTTGGGGTGCTATACCATTTGATTGGCTGATGCCAGTTCAGATTTTGCATCCATTGATAAAAAGATATAAAACAATTAGCTTAAAGATGAGCTGAACTGTGAGTATCCATTGCACAAGAAAACAGTTTGCAATGGAAGCCTGTTAAGATCTGTCTTCACACCATAACATCACTTTCAAGTTAAATGTAATTGACGGGGAAAAAGAGATCTCGTCAGTTATGTTGTTCTTTTTTGTAATTGCCAGTGAGGGAAGTACGGCCAACATTGTGCCCTGAGCCTGTTGGAGGATAGAAGTTCAACTCTGTGCTGAATGTTAACTAGTTGGCTCATTCATTGTAATAATGAAGAAAGTTAGGTTTGCCGGGTAAATGTTTGCTTTATCGATGAAACAAATGTGAGAAGGAATTTGTTCAACCACTGTAATATTGTTGTCGATGAGTTTTGGCCATACAGTGGTGTGTGTAATGGCGATGAATAAGGTTATATTGTAGATTTGTGGTCTCATTGAAATTAACCATGCATGGCTACTGACAAGATACTGCACTGCCTCTTGTGCCTTATAGCTTACATAAATGTTGTTGAAAAAGGTGTTAGTAGTGTAATAAAACTAATTATAATGATAACCTGAAACCTATTTATTTTTCTTTCTTTGGCATGCAGTGCCATCTTCTAATCACATTTATAAATAGGTATATGTAAAAAAAAATCTGTCAGTTTATTTTGAACCCTTGAAGTAAAACATGTTTTTCTGATGATATCTTCACACTATGAAGTTGTGGTGTAATGGAAATTCTTGAACTAAGGTGCATTTGAGAAATGTCTGCTTTTCTATTGCCTGGTATGTAACTATTTTCTTTGATTGTGTATAAACATCAGAGCATCACTGGCGTCAGGATATCTGACCAAAGCAATTGCTCCAAACCAGTGTCAATTGTGTTTAGGAGACGCTACACATATACATTTGTTGAATGACTTGAAAACTGAGCTTTGACCATGCAGTTCGCGAATTTGCATAAACATGAGAAAGCATGAGATGAAAGTCAACCAAATGAATAAAAATAACCATTAAATTTCCTGTGAAAGTGATGTGAACATTTTGCTAGATTTCTAACCCATACATGCTTTGCACAACATTGTGCGGCTTCAAAATAACATATTGCTGTTGGTTTGGTGGGAGACAAGATTTTGCCCCACCTTCCAGAAAACCTAATAATAATCACATCATCTCACTTCTAATCTCTGGTCTGATAAACATTAGCGTGCCACACTTCATCATTTATTTCTTCTATAGAATTATAGCAGGATAGGTGCTGGAGGTGCTTCTGGTAAACTGAGATAAATGTGTCAAGGTTATGTAATTTGGTCTATCAGAAATAAATTAAATATTTCAGAATACTATGCCAGACTTTGGCCTCTAATTTTGCAACAGAAGATCAATAGCAAATAAAATATAGTGATTGTAAAAATGAATCAATTAAAATTTGTCAAAAATCATGCAGTCAAAGTAGGTCTTTCACAAGGTTTTAAATACAGTTGTGGGAACAGGAATGAAAGTAAATGGATTCTGATGACAAAGGAAGACTAGTATGTCTGCAGGCTACAAACATATTCTACCAACTTCTTTCTGTATTATGACTGTATGAATGTGTTTTGTTACAATGAAGTTAATTTAGATAGTAAGGAACAAGAGGCCATACATGTTTTATAAAAAACAGCCCCCTGATTTCTTAAATCAATTTAGAAAAAAAATATTGAATCAATTTAGATTGTTTAAACCTTCCATTTTGGGCTGGATGTGTAATATGTTGTAATCTCTTAGTAAAATAAATATCATAGTTAGCCATGGTATTTCAAGTTGGAAAGCGAGTGGTTTTGATGACCATTGGACACACACAAGCCCATACATTTTGGCATGACATTGCCATTTTTACAACCAATGGCAAACAATTGCGGATGTTTCCAAAAAAGAAAAACAGGGGTGCTTGTCTAAAAGAAAGAACATGACTCAAGTGGATAATTCATGTTGTGGGTAACAAAAAGATGCAGGCCTTTGGGGAGTTTAAAAAGTATAAATATATGATTTGCGCTTATCACCTGTGTTAAATTGTGAAAACTAAAATATTTTTTACGTATGTCAGTTAGCAAAGACATGCAGGCAGCCTTGCATTCATCAAACAGCAGTCTAAATGTAAGTTTAGATTATTTCCTTTTTGTTTTGTTAAACAAGCACCCACCAAGGCACATTGTGTCCGTTCTCCCTGAGACATCTACAATAACATATTGACTCAAAAGGCAAGACAGAAAAAGGCTAGGAATAATTTAGCTAGTTAGTAAGCTAATATGTCAGGCACATTGTGGTTAACACATAAATTGCTGTTCCATGACGAAAATTTAGCTCAATATCTTTAAGAAAAGAACGAGGAAGCAATTAATGTTTACAGTTCTGCCATGTATGCACCCAGAGGTTACCTTCCATTTTCCACAGCCACAAGAAACAAGCTGAACTTGAGAAAGAATGAACTCTGCAAAACTGTGATAAGCTGTAATGCCGTCAACATGCCTTAAATTAACCAGCACTTCAATTTCACATAACTTCACTTTCATTCAGTAGAAAGACATGGAAATATTGGCGGTTTTCTACAATGTACCCACATTTCAGAGGATCACAGCACTTTCTACTGCTCTAATAGCATTGGTAACTACAGTGGATCCATTGTAGTTCATAATCGCAGTACACCATGCCTAGGCACTGTGTCCAGGCACTCCACTGTGTGTTGTGCCTAAGTACAGGTCTTAGCCAGCTCTTATTGACCATTTCCCACACCCACTTGTGCCATATTGTTAAAATATACAGTGCCCTAAAAAATGTTGTTTCTTCTATGTGCTATATACTACAAAAAGCTTGGATTTGAAATCAAACTTCCATTATTTCTCACATGTTCTCTGGGATGTCCCCAAGGAGGTTTTTAGGAAGTGATTTCAGTGTTGTGTCTTGATCACCTAGAGGTTTTATTTAGTTCTCAATTGATCCTGGGGTTGTCCCAAGGGACATTTGTAAGAAGTTCATGAAACAGTTCATGGTCCTCTGGGGGATTTTGTGAAGCACCCATTTCGTTCTCAATAGTCGCAAAGAAAAGAAAAAAAAAATAAAATAAAAAATAATAATATATATATATATATATATATATATATATATATATACCAGCCCTTTGCATATGCACCCTAGTTTTGATATAGGCTCTCCTTTGTTACTGTTTCAAAAATTGTAAAATCCCATCAGTCTTCCTGCAACGCCACCAATTATGTGTCAATGACTGACTTTGCCTGTATTCTTACAAATGTGCACTTCAAGGAAACGTTTGCTAAAAAAAATACACTCTAGAAAAAATCTAATATTGAATTATAGGTTTAAGAGTAATACTAACATTCACTAATATGCAAAACCGATATTAGTATTAATAACATTGAAAAGCCTAACTGAAGAAAAGATTAAGGATATTTATTTGTCTTTTAAATAATCACTTCAGATCTTTCCACATTATCCATTATCACAGCTGATCCGATTGCTCAAAAGACCAATTAAAGTAAAGAAGATCTGTTTTCCAGCCATGACTGCTGGTCTGTCTGGAAAGGCTTTTGGCTGAATACAAATTAATAACCAAAGGCTCTCCTGGCTGCATTCAACCTCTCAATAATGAAGAAACTAAACTAGCTCTATTGATTTCATTCTCAAATACCCTTCAATCACAAGGTACATTTAATACCATAATTCCAGATGAACAAGAAGACAAACTGCCAGCCGAATGTCCAGCTTCAAACGTCAAGGGAATCCATGTACCAAATCCGTGTACCATAGACAGTTTGACCAACTGATGTTCTAGTGCTGTCAATTTTTTTTTCGATCATCACTTCTCAGGGTAAGAAGATTGAATGTGTTTCTAAAAACAGATATCTCGGTATTATAATAGATTAATCTCTTTCTTTTACTTCTCATATTCAGCAGTTGGCAAATAGATTAAAACTTAAACTAGGGTTTTATTTTAGAATCAAATCCTGTCTCTCATTCAAATCTAAAAAGAGGTTAGTTGCTGGTACTTTTATGTCTATTCTTGACTATGGTGATGTTTTATATATGCATGCTTCGTCTCAAAGTTTACATGCACTGGACACTGTATGCCATGGAGCTCTGAGGTTCATCACTGGTCTTAAAGTTCTCACTCACCACTGTGAACTGTATGAACGTGTTGGATGGTCTTCTCTATCAACACAGAGACTTCAACACTGGTATGTTTTTATACATAAGGCTATTTTAGGTCTTCTTCCATCCTACCTTCAGTGCAAATAATATTGGGACTTACAATCTTCGTTCCCAGGATCTTTTTCTTCTGTCTGTACCAAATGTTAGAACTGAGCTGGGAAAAAAGGCGTTTTAGTTTTCTGCTACCTCTGCATTGAACAAGTTACAGAAACATTTGAAACTTAATAAGCTTGTCCCATTGGTTGCTTTTAAGAGGATATTAATTGACTTGGAAGAAGCCACAACTGGCTGTAGTTGTTCTGCATGATATTTTAAGGATTTGTGGTTGATGGATTTGCTAATTTAGTTGTTTTATGTTCTTGTGTATTGTATGTATGGTTGTACTGCTGCCTGTCTTGGCCAGGACACTCTTGAAAAATAGATTTTTAATCTCAACGAGTATTTTCCTGGTTAAATAAAGGTTAAAAAAAAAATAACCTCAAACTTAATATATACAAGTCAGGGACATGATGGTTGAATTCAGGAAATGTCCCACATGACAACCCCTTAAAACTGAGGGGGTTTGGCTGAATCGTTCAAATTCTTAAGGACTTTCTTTTTTACACATTCTTAGGTAGGAGGATAACATCAAGGTAATCACCAATACGTACAGCAGTAGATACAGTGGGGAGAACAAGTATTTGATACACTGCCGATTTTGCATGTAGAAGTCTGTAATTTTTATCATAGGTACTCTACAACTCCTCTCCTTGAACTGCCACCTTAACGTGGTGGAGGGGTTTGAGTACCCGAGTGACCCTAGGAGCTATGTTGTCTGGGGCTATATGCCCCTGGTAGGGTCTCCCAAGGCAAACAGGTCCTAGGCGATGGGTCAGACTAAGAGCGGTTCAAAAACCCCTTAATGAAGAAGAAAATTGTGTGTCCTGTGACGTCGCACCGGCATGGCGCAGCTGGGGCCCCACCCTGGAGCCAGGCCCGGGGTTGGGGCTCGTTCGCGAGTGCCTGGTGGCCGGGCCTTTCCCCATGGGGCCCGGCCGGGCCAAGCCCGAACGAGCGACATGGGGCCGCCCTCCCGTGGGCTCACCACCCACAGGAGGGACCATAAGGGGCCGGTGCAGAGAGGATCGGGCGGCAGTCGAAGGCGGGGGCCTAGACAACCCGATCCCCGGACACGGAAACTAGCTCTAGGGACGTGGAATGTCACCTCGCTGGCGGGGAAGGAGCCTGAGATCGTGCGTGAGGTTGAGAGGTTCCGACTAGAGGTAGTCGGGATCACCTCTACGCACGGCTTGGGCTCTGGAACCACACTCCTTGAGAGAGGATGGACTCTTCACCACTCTGGAGTTGCCCATGGTGAGAGGCGGCGGGCTGGTGTGGGTTTGCTTATAGCTCCCCAGCTCTGCCGCCATGTGTTGGAGTTTACCCCGGTGAACGAGAGGGTCGTTTCCCTGCGCCTACGGGTCGGGGATAGGTCTCTCACTGTTGTTTGTGCCTACGGGCCGAACGGCAGTGCAGAGTACCTGACCTTCTTGGAGTCTCTGGGAGGGGTGCTGGAAAGTGCTCCGACTGGGGACTCTATCGTTCTACTGGGGGACTTCAACGCCCACGTGGGCAACGACAGTGATACCTGGAGGGGCGTGATTGGGAGGAACGGCCCCCCTGATCTGAACCCGAGTGGTGTTCAGTTATTGGACTTCTGTGCTAGTCACAGTTTGTCCATAACGAACACCATGTTCAAGCATAAGGGTGTCCATCAGTGCACGTGGCACCAGGACACCCTAGGCCGCAGGTCGATGATCGACTTTGTTGTCGTTTCATCTGACCTGCGGCCATATGTCTTGGACACTCGGGTGAAGAGAGAGGCGGAGCTGTCAACTGATCACCACCTGGTTGTGAGTTGGATCCGATGGCGGGGGAGGAAGCTGGACAGACTCGGCAGGCCCAAGCGTACTGTAAGGGTCTGCTGGGAACGTCTGGCCGAGTCTCCTGTCAGAGAGATCTTTAACTCCCACCTCCGGCAGAGCTTTGACTGGATCCCGAGGGAGGTTGGAGATATTGAGTCCGAGTGGACCATGTTCTCCACCGCCATTGTTGAAGCGGCCGCTCGGAGCTGTGGCCGTAAGGTCTCCGGTGCCTGTCGAGGCGGCAATCCCCGAACCCGGTGGTGGACACCGGAAGTAAGGGATGCTGTCAAGCTGAAGAAGGAGTCCTATCAGGCCTGGTTGGCTTGTGGGACTCCAGAGGCAGCTGACGGGTACCGACAGGCCAAGCGGACTGCAGCCCGGGTGGTTGTGGAGGCAAAAACTCGGGCCTGGGAGGAGTTCGGTGAGGCCATGGAGAAGGACTATCGGCTGGCCTCGAAGAGATTCTGGCAAACCATCCGGCGCCTCAGGAGAGGGAAACAGTGCCCTACCAACGCTGTTAACAGTAGAGGTGGGCAGCTGTTGACCTCAACTGGGGATGTCGTCGGGCGGTGGAAGGAGTACTTCGAGGATCTCCTCAATCCCGCCGTCACGTCTTCCATTGAGGAAGCAGAGGATGAAGGCTCAGAGGTGGACTCGTCCATCACCCGGGCTGAAGTCACCGAGGTGGTTAAGAAACTCCTCGGTGGCAAGGCACCGGGGGTGGATGAGATCCGCCCTGAGTACCTCAAGTCTCTGGATGTTGTGGGGCTGTCTTGGCTGACACGCCTGTGCAACATCGCGTGGCAGTCGGGGACAGTGCCTCTGGGATGGCAGACCGGGGTGGTGGTCCCTCTTTATAAGAAGGGGGACCGGAGGGTGTGTTCCAACTATAGGGGGATCACACTTCTCAGCCTCCCCGGGAAAGTCTATGCCAGGGTTCTGGAGAGGAGAATACGGCCGATAGTAGAACCTCGGATTCAGGAGGAACAGTGTGGTTTTCGTCCAGGCCGTGGAACACTGGACCAGCTCTATACCCTCTACGGGGTGATGGAGGGTTCATGGGAGTTTGCCCAACCAGTCCACATGTGTTTTGTGGATTTGGAGAAGGCATTCGACTGTGTCCCTCGCGGCATCCTGTGGAGAGTGCTTCGGGAATATGGGGTCCTGGGTCCTTTGCTAAGGGCTGTCAGGTCCCTGTACGACCGAAGCAGGAGCTTGGTCCGCATTGCCGGCAGTAAGTCAGACTTGTTCCCTGTGCATGTTGGACTCCGGCAGGGCTGCCCTTTGTCACTGGTTCTGTTCGTAATTTTTATGGACAGAATTTCTAGGCGCAGCCAGGGGCCGGAGGGTGTCAGGTTTGGGGACCACACGATTTCGTCTCTGCTCTTTGCGGATGATGTTGTCGTGTTGGCCCCTTCAAGCCAGGACCTTCAGCATGCACTTGGACGGTTTGCAGCCGAGTGTGAAGCGGTGGGGATGAAAATCAGTACCTCCAAATCCGAGGCCATGGTCCTCAGTCGGAAAAGGGTGGCTTGCCCACTTCAGGTTGGTGGAGAGTGCCTGCCTCAAGTGGAGGAGTTTAAGTATCTAGGGGTCCTGTTCACGAGTGAGGGAAGGATGGAACGGGAGATTGACAGACGGATCGGTGCAGCTTCTGCAGTAATGCGGTCGATGTATCGGTCTGTCGTGGTGAAGAAAGAGCTGAGCCGCAAGGCGAAGCTCTCAATTTACCGGTCAATCTACGTTCCTACTCTCACCTATGGTCATGAGCTTTGGGTCATGACCGAAAGGACAAGATCCCGGATACAGGCGGCCGAAATGAGCTTTCTCCGCAGGGTGGCTGGGCGATCCCTTAGAGATAGGGTGAGAAGCTCGGTCACCCGGGAGGAGCTCAGAGTAGAGCCGCTGCTCCTCCACATCGAGAGGGGTCAGCTGAGGTGGCTTGGGCATCTGTTTCGGATGCCTCCGGAACGCCTTCCTGGGAAGGTGTTCCGGTCCCGTCCCACCGGGAAGAGACCCCGGGGAAGACCTAGGACACGCTGGAGGGACTATGTCTCCCAGCTGGCCTGGGAACGCCTCGGTGTCCCCCCGGAAGAGCTGGAGGAAGTGTCTGGGGAGAGGGAAGTCTGGGCATCCCTGCTTAGACTGCTGCCCCCGCGACCCGGCCCCGGATAAGCGGAAGATGATGCAATGCAACTCTACAACTGTGTCTAAAACAAAAATCCAGAAAACCACATAGTATGATTTTTAAATAATGAATTAGCATTTTATTGGTATATAAGCATTTGATACATCAGAAAAGCAGAACTTAATATTTGGTACAGAAACCTACAGAGATCATATGTTTCCTGTAGTTCTTGACCAGGTTTGCACACACTGCAGCAGGGATTTTGGCCCACTCCTCCATACAGACCTTCTCCAGATTCTTCAGGTTTCGGGGCTGTCGCTGGGCAATACAGACTTTCAGCTCCCTCCAAAGATTTTCTATTGGGTTCAGGTCTGGAGACTGGCTAAGCCACTCCAGGACCTTGAGATGCTTCTTATGGAGCCACTCCTTAGTTGCCCTGGCTGGGTCTTTTGGGTCGTTGTCATGCTGGAAGACCCAGCCATCACCGATCTTCAATGCTCTTACTGAGAGAAGGAGGTTGTTGGCCAAGATCTCGCGATACAATGGCCCAATCCATCCTCCCCTCAATACGGTGCAGTCGTCCTGTCCCCTTTGCAGAAAAGCATACCCAAAGAATGATGTTTCCACCTCCATGCTTCACGGTTGGGATGGTGATCTTGGGGTTGTACTCATCCTTCTTTTTCCTCCAAACACGGCGAGTGGAGTTTAGACCAAAAAGCTCTATCTTTGTCTCATCAGACCACATGACCTTCTCCCATTCCTCCTCTGGATCATCCAGATGGTCATTGGCAAACATTAGACGGGCCTGGAAATGCGCTGGCTTGAGCAGGGGGACCTTGCATGTGCTGCAGGATTTTAATCCATGACGGCGTAATGTGTTACTAATGGTTTTCTTTGAGACTGTGGAATCAGCTCTCTTCAGGTCATTGACCAGGTCCTGCTGTGTAGATCTGGGCTGATCCCTCACCTTCCTTATGATCATTGATGCCCCACAAGGTGAGATCTTGCATGGAGCCCCAGACCGAGGGAGATTGACCGTCATCTTGAACTTCTTCCATTTTCTAATAATTGCACCAACAGTTGTTGCCTTCTCACCAAGCTGCTTGCCTATTGTCCTGTAGCCCATCCCAGCCTTGTGCAGGTCTACAATTCTATCCCTGATGTCCTTACACAGATCTCTGGTCTTGGCCATTGTGGAGAGGTTGGAGTCTGTTTGATTGAGTGTGTGGTCAGGTGTCTTTTATACAGGTAACAAGTGTTTTTGAAGAAAAACTAACAGGTCTGTGAGAGCTGGAATTGTTACTGGTTGGCAGGTGATCAAATACTTATGTCATGCTATAAAATGCTAAATAATTATTTAAAAATCATACAAAGTGATTTTCTAGATTTTTGTTTTAGATTCCGTCTCTCACAGTTGAAGTGTACCTATGATAAAAATGCTTTGTAATTAGGAAAACCTGCAAAATCGGCAGTGTATGAAATACTTGTTCTCTCCACTGTATACCACTTGCAGCAATTGAAGACAAAAAACTTCCAGTCAATATTTAGCCAGATTTAAGTTCATAAATTAATTGTCATCTTAAAAAAATGTATAGGTAAAGTTAGCTTGTTAATGTGTATTAAAACCTAATTAGCCAGTTAGCTGACATCAGCTTGCTAAATCCAACATCTAGCTGGCTAACTAAATCTGTAAGTAGACAAGTTTCCTAGCTTTGAATGAATTCAGCTATAGAGCTAAGTAAAATATACAGAAAACCTTAGAGAGGCTTGATATTGCTTCAAAGGTTCCCAGAAAAGTACCCCAACATTGAACACTATAAATTTGCTTTTATTACAGCTTCCCTTCAGCAGACAGAAAATAACCTTTACTTAAAAGTAATACTGTCACTACTGTAAACTGAAAAACATCATATTGCATTATATGTGTCAGGAGGTACCCAAGCTATTGAATGAATTGTGTCAAACTGTGCTAGTAGGTATAACAATCGGTCATATGACACATTTTAAGCTGTTAATAGTCTGAATGTATTTATTTACAAAAAGTACATATACATTTTTTTATATAAAGATATAGTAAGATTAGGTGATAAGTGAACAATCAGTTCTCATAGTCGACATGTTAGATGCAGGAAAACTTTGACAAGACGACTGAGTCAGAGCATCTCTGAAATGGCAAGGCTTGTGGGGTGCTCCTGGTCAGCAGTCGTGAGTACCTACCGACAGTGGTCCGAGGAGGGATAAACCGGCAACAGGGTGTTGGGTGCCCAAGGCTCATCAATGTGCGAGTGCAATGAAGGCTATCCTTTTAGGTCCGAACCGACAGAAGGTCTACTGTAGCACAGAAAACATTAATGATGGTTGTGGGAGGAATGCATCACAACACAAAGGTCATTGCACCCTACTGCGTTTGGGGCTGTGTAGATGCAGACCGGTCAGAATATCCATGATGACCCCTGTCCACAGTCAAGAGCAACTACAATGGACACGCAAGCTTTAGAACTGGGCCTTGGAGCCGTGGAAGAAGGTTGCCTGTTCCAATGAGTCCTGGTTTCTTTTACATCACGTGAACATGCGTTTGTGTGTGCTGTTTACCTGGTGAAGTGATGGCACCAGGACGCGCTGTGGGAAGACGACTAGCCGGTGGAGGGAGTGTGATGCTCTGGGCAGTGTTCTGCTGGCTAACTCTAGGTCCAGGCAATCATGTAGATATCAATCTTAAACATACCACCTCCCTAAACATAATTCCAGACCAGGTACACCCATTCATGGCAGTGGTATTCCCTGATACCAGTGGCCTTTTTCAGCAGGATAATGCGCTCTGCCACACCGCACACATTGTTGGGGAATGGTTTGAGGAAAAAGTTGCTGGGTTCACCTTGAATTTGGCTTCCAAATTCCCCAGATATCTGTGGGATGTGCTGGACCAACAAGTTCAATCCACGGTGGCTTCACCTCACAACCTACTGGACTTGAGGGATCTGCTGCTAATATCTTGGTGCCAGATAATACAGGACACCTGCAAGGGTCTTGTGGAGTCCATGCCTCGGCAGGTTGGACCAAAAGCATATTACACAGGTGGTCATAATGTTTTGGCTCATCAGTGTGTATACATATATATGTGTGTGAAAATGTGTTAGTTATTGTATTTTGTCATTCTTGCACATCTACATGGATACTGAACTGCAGTTGAAGTGTTGTGAAACTTATGTCAAGAGTAATAGTTCCTTTATAATAAAAATGTGAATAGTGATTGTGAAAGTATCTCCGTCATAATCATAAAATGCAATATGCATGGCAAAAAGTATTTTTTATCATCATACCATTTCAAAATTCCCAAACGACTGTAAGCAGAGAGTACTTACTTCAAAGTGATTAGAAATTGGGTCATATTTGTTTGAAATTTTCAATCTAACCAGAAAACATATTTCGACTTGAGTGCTTCTGAAGAAAAAAAACAACAGAAATAAAATAAAATAAAGTGATTGTGCCCTTCAGGATCATAAACCACTTGTTTGTAAAATCATTGCTCTCATCTTGGGTTGTTTTTTTCGAGGCCTCTGCATTCATCCTCCCTCCTTTGTACAGTAAACATTCAGGCAGAGGTCTGAAATGAAATGGAGATTAAACTAGAGGAGAGCTTGACAATAAAATCTGTCATGAGCTTCTGCATGCACTCAATACTTCTGAGATTATTCTGTGTTGGTTGATTCAATTGTAGAATAAATACATTAAATTGCTTCATTAGATCCAACCTTGAATGGCAAATTTAATGTCGTAAAACGTCATGAATTAACATGATTGTTTTCCATTTATCTAGTGTGTTTAGTATCTTTAAACATAAGTGACAAGAAACCAGGCAAGCCTTGTTCAGCCAGCAGGCAGTAGAAAGAGCTGCCCTCTCGAGATTCAAACACCTGGTCACCCATGTGAAAGGCTGTGTCCTTAACCAGTACACCACAGAAATGTCCAATGAAATGTGAAATTCAACTAAATTCTAATATTTTACTGTTTTGTAAGAGGCTGCTCTGGTCTTCAGATTGTTCCTGCCACTGCTGGAATCTTGCCCCAAAGCAAAAAGGACGAAGCGAAACTGTGTCCAACTGAGTAGACAATCTGTCTTCTCGTGCAGTTCGCCAATCAAGCAAGGAGTTTTTGTGTAGAGGTCAATGGTAGAGTGTCGAAATGGATTAAATGAATGGTTTTATTATTATTATTGCTACGGGAAGCTTATTTTCCTCAAATGCACCTAGTTGTGATGCATAGGTTGTTACCAAGGGACTGATGTAAGTAGGTCATATGACATCCTGGCAACACTTTGTATTCACAATATCCCTGTTTTATTTTGAGATGGTTTATGTATATTATGCACCCAAGCATCTTATTCTCCAATGCATGCTGACAGTTCTTAACAATCCCCTCAATCAAATACTTCAAAATATTAAAATAAGGTTATGCACTGTTTACATCGATTAAAGCTGAGTAATAGGCAGAGCCTAACATCTCAGGATTAGGCATCAAAAGTAAAGGTTCCTCATTGTTATTGCTCAACATCATATCACGGGCAACATTCTTTTGGCCTGGTGCAGTGTCCCTGGTGGACAGGTTTTGCTGGTTGTTTACCATTACATTTTGGTCCGTTGGAGAAATAGTCCACTGGCAAAGAAAAATCTGGTCAGGACAGAGTGGGTATTTTTTTGCAATGGGAAACACTTTGCACTGTTCTTCCTCATTTATTCCCCTCTTTTCACTGGTGTAGCATGCCCCTTCCCGTCCCTGCGAGACGGTGGGGGTTCCACAAGCTGGGAGCACATGAGCTTATCATGTAACAATTCTGATAGTAAAGCCTTCTAGTTGTTGATGGGGAAGTCAGGGAAACTAAATGGTTTTAATGCAACAGGCCCATTTGTCTGTCTTTACACTTAATCTGTCAATCAAGTCTTAAAACATTTTGGAATCAAGTAGGACTCAGATAGGATACTTTGCTGTACTGGACGTGTCTTGTCACTTACACTGAATCAGGTTGGATTTGGTTAGAAGACGATACTGCAGTGGGTGTGTCTTGTCACGTCCCATCAATTGCTACATGGATGAACTGAGTGGAGCAGTGAAATTCCAACAATGTTGATGAGCAGCACACTGTGAAAACTCAAACTCTAGAAATTGGCTTTGTTCAAAAGGATCATAACTGTAATGATAATGCCACTTAGTGACAATTTGAAATGTAATTCTTGTTGAATGTTAACCTCAAAAAGGCAGATGTTCACAAATTAGGTAACATAATTGTTGAAAACACCTGCTAGCACAGTTTTCAATGTCAGTGAGCTCAAAAAGTGGGTGCAAGCAAGGCAAATGCTAGCTATCCACTCTTAGTAAGTGATGTGTCTGTATGACTTCTGTATGAAGTGCAGGCGTGTAATTCTTATGCCTTCTCTGAAGTTGTAGAAGGCTTTGAAGTTCCCCACTGCTACCCAGGCATTGCTGATGCATACCAGATCTCACAAAACCTGGATGGGTATTTAGGTATCAAATTCCAACAACAATAACTCAAAGACAACCCTATTTAACAAATTACACAAAAAATATACTCTGAAATAATGTTTGCAATTAAAATAAACATTATTTTAAAATTGCATTTTCTTTTATGCAGAAAAAGATAGTACACCCATACCTTTCCATTTAATAAAATAGTAAAACGTGCCCTAAAAGGAAAAATGATTAATAAATCATTAGAGAGTAACTTGGCTGGGTCTAGCCTTCCATACAAATGTTACACCTGGTGGCGTTGATCTTAATTATATGGATATTTGGTTAAAGCCCAGTGTGACATCAATAGATGTACAAGTTTCACTTACCAAAACCAATGTCCACAACCAATGTTGAAATAAATGAGGCAACTGTCAGAAAGAAACAGCACATCCTTGGCCTACATGAGAAGTCAGAATGGGAAAAGCATCTGCTCTCAAAAAAGAACATCAAAGCACAAAAGTTGTTCAGTGTTATTTCTTGACCTACATTACTTTTATCTGTCAATAGTGAGTGAAGATTGCTTATCCATACATCCAAATATGTCAGAAAAAAGAAAATGTTCACTTAAATATAGATCTGGAAAAAAGTAAGAGACCACTCCTAATTTTCAGCATCTCTACATATATGACAGCAATTCCATTCCAGTGTCTTTTAAATTCCAACACAGGCACACCTCATTTTACTTAATGAGGTACTGATTAGGTGATTACTTGAACCAAATCTAATTTAACAAGGGAAAGTATAAAAACCACTGCTGTGGTCATCACTATCCTCTTGCACCAGCTGGATGGCAAAAATAGTGCAAGTAGTACATCAAAGGTAATTTGAATAAAAAAATAACTATTCAGCATGACAAAAGAGTTGAATGAAAAGCTTTGAGTGAGGAAAATTCTGGCTTTACTGGCAGAGTGATACAGTGACCTTCAGGTTGCTTCCATCCTGAAAATTTCAAAGATGGCGGTTCATAAGAACAAGGTCAAGCATCAGACATTGGGGACAACAAAGCTACAGACTGGCAGAGGGCGAAGACGACTGTCCACTGACCGAAATGACCGTCAACTCATTTGAATGTTACTCAACAACCATAGGATTACATCAAGTGACCTACAAAAAGAATGGCAAACAGCAGCTGGGGTGACGTGCATGGAGATGCTGGTTCAAAAGAGGCTCCTAGGGGCAGGCCTGAAGTCGTGCAAAGCTAGAAAAAAGCCATTCATCAATGAGAAGCAAAGAAGAGTCCGGCTGAAGTTTGCAAAAGACCATAAGGATTAGACCGTAGAGGAATGGAGTAAGGTCATCTTCTCTGACAAGTCAAATTTTCAGCTTTGCCCAACACCTGGTCGTCTAATAGTTAGACAGAGACCTGGAGAGGCCTACAAGCAACAGTGTCTCCCACCCACTGTGAAATTTGGTGGAGGATCGGTGAAGATCTGGGGATGCTTCAGCAAGGCTGGAATCAAGCAGATTTGTCTTTGTTAATGATGCATAAATCAAGCCCAATACAAGGTTATCTTGGAAGAACACCTGCTTCCTTCTGCTCTGACAATGTTCCCCAACTCTGAGAATTGTTTTTTGCAGCAGGACAATGCTCCATGCCACAGAGCCAGGTCAATCAATGTGAGGACGGAGGACCACCAGATCAAGACCCTGCCATGGCCAGCCCAATCTCCAGACCTGAACCCCATTGAAAACCTCTGGAATTTGATCAAGAGGAAGATGGATGGTCATGGTGGCATAAAGTCACTCAACAGCAATGTGACAGACTGGTGGAGAGCATGCCAAGACATGTGAAAGCTGTGATAAAAAAATCAGGGTTATTCCAACATATATTGATTTCTAACACTTCCTAAGTTAAAACATTAGTATTTTGTTGTTGAAAAATTAATATTAATTAGTTTTCTTTACATTATTTGAACAAATCCTTCTTTACATCCTGAACAAATCCTCTTTTGCCACTGGCCATTTTAACAGTGAATTGGCCATTTGTGAATGACATTGTCACAGGTAAACTGACTTTCTTACTAAGTTTACCTCCACCACAAATAGCGTCTATGCATGATGGAATCTACCAGAAATAATTAATACATGTCGTTCTCTACGGATTTGAACTTAGGTCTTCTACATGAGAGGCACTGTCTTTAACCACTACGCCACGGCATTAAACTTTCCAGCAGTCGCTAGACTCAACTGAGGATTGTGCTAAACGTTTCTTATTAAGTTTACCTTCACCATAGTGTCTATGAACTGTATTGCTTTTGCCACTGGCCGTTTCAACAGCTTATTAGCCTGTAATAAGCTTACTAGTATCTACTAACTTCCTAGGAATAATCATAACAATTGAGAAATTGCTAGTAAGACTGAAGATAAACCTTTCCATGCTAGAAACAGTCGCAATATAACTGTATACAGTTTCACTTACTTACTATAACATAACTAATGTATGTTAAGCCAGCAAATGTGTTTCTCTATCCTGACCCAAAACGCATGCATGGATGCGTACTTCAAAGATCCACCAGAATCAGTTGCGAAATAACCATAAACAGTTTTATTTCAGGCTTACTATTATGTAGATACTAACGATTTTAGCCAGGGACGTTTTCTTCTATACGGAATAATTCACAACACGTACTTTGCTTCGCCTGCGAGAAAATACAAACTCTGGACCTATAGTTCACAAGTCCGCTTCTCTAACCAATACGCTATTTAACATGAGGTAGCCAGTTAGTCTGTGGTTTAGTGGTTAACGATGCAGCCTTTCACGTGGGTGACCCAGGTTTGAGTCTCGAGATGGCAACACTTTCTATTGCGGGCCGGCTGAATTAGGCTTGCCTGGTTTCTTGTTTCCAGAGCTGTATGTGAGTGTTTTTTTATCAGCCTCAACTATAGCCAAAAGTTTCCAGAAAATGTTTTTTAAGATTTCATTTATGACAGATGCAATATTCATACACATCTTGACAACCTCAAAATAAAACATTAAGAGGACCTCGATACTTTTCACTTTTAAATGTTGTATGACAGATACCAAAAAGGCAAGTTGGCTAAAACAAAATGGCACTGTTTGACTTTGTAGAGATTGTCTAGTCAGTGAACCTGTTCCTGTTTTGTGTGTTGGGAATCTTCACCCAGGCTGACAGGAAGCACAACCACTGTAGTGTCATTTATTTATATCTCTCACTCTCCTACTGTTACATTTCCATTAAGAGGAAAATGACCATTCTTCTCCATACTGGTGATCTATAAGGAGAAAACAATTCAAGAATTCAGCAAGTTCTTCAGAAGATGATAAACTGATAACTCCATGGAAAGTGATTGCTTAATTGAATATGCTTGGCAGTTGACAACAATAATCAAGCCTCTGTTCAATATACATTACAAATGTTACTATGGATAAGGGAACATGGGCAGCAATATTTCATTCTTGAATAAGACAGAGAAATGTACCATATATACCCAGAGAATAATCCATGATGTGCATGAACAAAGTTTTGGAACCACTTTCCTAGAAAACAGAATACCAGAGCAGTCTTCCAATTTTAATGAATCCTAGGGAGAGACTGCTCTTTCTTGGAGGGATATCTATTATGTACTTTAATCTGAAAGATCACAGGTGTTTTTTTCTCTCTCTTTAATTGGTCAGGATCAGGGGTAGAAGGTAGCCTAGCAGTTATAGAGGAGAACCAGGAACTGGAGGGTTGCCAGTTCTAATAATATGTGTGATGGGAAAACCTGTTGGTTGATCTGGCAACCGCAGGGCTGCTAAGTATCATCCCTTAGATTCCTGTCTGTGCCTCCCACACATCTCCATTAACCTGTAGGAGTCTTTTTAATTCTTTGTGTAATTTTAACATTTACATTTTAGTCATTTAGCTGACATTGTTATCCATTACGATTTAAATATATTTTTGATTGCATACATCTAGATGAAAAATGCAAATATTATTTTAATTGTCTGGGGACAGTGGGGACACATGAGCCACTGATGATTAGGTGACCATGATGATATGAGAGCCAGTTTGGAAATTTTGCTCGCTAAAAGTAACTCCTAACTTGCTGATTTAGTAGAAACTTAAAAACAATGGGCGTATCAATCCTAATGTTAGGACTCTTACATTTTTGGTCTAAGAGGACACAAATCATTTTAGCGTTAAAACCAGCTCCTAAATCTGTCAAAAGTTAGGGGTGTCAAGAAGACTCCTAATTCACTAAGACTAAATCACTACAATCCGCAATCAGGTCGACATTTTAGAAACATTTAATGATACTGAGCTTTTGAAAAGGTATCGCCTTAATACCGAAGGTATTCTGCTCATAGTAGAGCTAGTCAGGGATGCTGTCACTTCACCAACAAACAGAAACAACCCAATAACACTGGAGATCAATTGTTGTGACAACTCTACGCTACTTGGACACAGGGAAAATGCAGAACTATGCAACACAGACAAACTACATATCTCAGCCATCTCTCAGTAGGATATTACATCAGACAATAAATGCCCACTCCAGACCCCATATCGTACGACAAATAATTTGGTTTCCTCATGATGTTCGCCAACTACAAAGAAACAAAGCCAACTTCATGGCCAAAGCTCCACCACCCGGTGTAGTTGGTGCTATAGATGGGACACATCATTTTGCACCATCAAAAGATGAGCAAACATTTCTTTAAGAGCTGGCAGGCATGTAAGAGGCTGAAAATTAGCTGAACATATCTTAACTAGTCAGTATATCATTCTTGGTTTCCTGTTTAATCAGTGACACTTACATTTTACTTCAATGTGGCAACATGACACATCCTTCAACATAATTGCTATGATGAATTCACTGACAGAGACTCCTCCCCTATCAGCCAATCACTGTGGGCATACAGTACTAAGTAAGCTTGTTCGTGGAACACAACATCATTCAAAGTAACGGGGTCAACACTTCCCTTTCTCTTAGCTTAAAGATTTCTCCCCATCCCTTAGTAAAAGTTGGTCTTAACAGCTTTGTGAATAGGTTTGAAGAGGAAACCCTTAGCTAGGAATTTTTAATGCTGTTTGTGAGTCCTCCTAGTGGTAAGATAAAATGTTTTGTGAATATGGCCCCAGATCTTTAAAGTCAGGACTACCATTTAACGTCTCTTTCAAAGAGAGTACCCTACGCATGGCAATGTCCCCTTCACCTTCTTGGGATTTGATCTTTAGATCATAGGAAACAGTGCCCTCTACTTGCGCTCCAACACCACGTTCAGCAGCATCTGGACTCTCATCCAAGGACTGACCGGCACCAACCACGCTTAGCTTCACCGGCAAGCCCTTGGTTGGCTGCTGGGTGCTCAGTGCGGGCTTCCTGTTAACTTTCGACTGGAAGAAGTCTTTCCATCACTAGCAAGCTCATAAGAACTCAGATATTTCAGCCCCATAAAGAAGTACTATGAAGTTAGGGTGAGGCAGTTAACACCTTCTGAGATGCCAGTGTCATAATGCATCATAAAAGTCAATTTAAAATGCCTTGTGAGCTATATGCATAGCAGGCTGCGAGATGAAGATTCATGACACTAATGCTAAATTGGGTAGAGCGCTGAAGTGTTAAACAGCTGGTGACTGGGCTTGAACTCTCAGTCTTCCTCCCTCTCTCAGCCAGGTGAAGGTTGTGAAGATAATCCTTCAGCAGGGAGAGAAGCATGTGGGGAAAGGCACAGCAGGAAAGAAGCTATTCCTTCTATTCTCCTTCACTGTCCTACTGTAAGTCCACCTGTCAAATTTGTCCACAGCTGCAGATCTCCTGGAGAGGAACACAATCTACATCCACTTCCTGGTTGTCTCCTGGAGCACAGCCCCTACCTGGGTGAGAAATCCTACCCCATTCCCCAAGTAGTAGTGCACAATATTTAAAAGATGTGGACTATTCAGGAAATAGGGTACCCTTTTGGGACGCACTGTAAGACCAATATGGGGAAGTGGTTCCTGGAGTTCCTTTCTGGTTAAAAGCCCTCCTTAGAGGAAGGTACCAACAATTTTGGCTGATATTAAAATGTAGACTCTCTTCTAATGTAACATTTTTGAGACCAGATGTTCAATATGGCATCTAGTGTGAGCTTTTCAGTTAATCATAGTAGCATTGGAGAAAAAAAAAAGAACCAGCTCAAAGCTGCTATAGGCTAGAGATGCATCAGATGGAAAGCGAGAGAAACATCTCAAGGGTAGCCTTTTCAAAACACTTCTAAATCCTCTGTATCTGGGAAAATTTAGCAAAATGGGGAGAGAATTAACTTCAAGCATGGATGGTGGAGCTTACTGCTTTTCAGGCATTGAGAACATCTTGCTTTGAGAGATAAGTGAAAGCTGTTTTTGGAGATTGTAAAACTGAAACTAAAGCCCCTCTATCTACACCACTCCCGTTATCCTCCTGTGTGCTCCAGACAATTAAAATGTTAGTAAAAAAAAAGGAAAAGAAATGCACCACCAACATAAACACAGCATTATTGTATCCATCTCAGGATATTACCCCTGATATCACTTCTATTGTTAAGGGAAGGGTGGGGACCTCAGCGTTCTCTGGCCATTGTTCTAATAGAACTTCTTTCTACATCTTAGTCATGTCCACCCCAATAATAAATAGGTGTCAATAAGGACTTGTCTATTATGTCTGTAAAATCCAATATCAATGACACAGGAGGCATCTAGAAAAAGGGCTTGACATTAATCTAATGACGGGAATAAGCCTTGCAGGCAGTGTGTAGGACGACTATCGTGCTGCAGCCATTCAGGGTCCTCTCCAGGGATGGTGTTTTTGACATAGCTATTGAAACATACATCTGACCGACAAACATTGATGTTTTCGGCAACTGGAAATGCCAGGTTTAGATTTGAAATGTACTATAGTCAATCCGTAAAAACTTTCCATACTATCTACATGTGAAATCATACTTCTCACTAAATCAGGTTAATTTTTCTGTGTCAATGGCAAACCAATTGCTTGTTCTAACTCTATTGACAATGGCTGTTCATTTCGAAGCTTTCCTGGCCATACTGGTTTGTAACTAGTCAACAGTGGCTAACACAATCAAATCAATCTTTGGAGCTAGAATAACAATAGTTATCTACATTTGTGTGTGTTTATGTTGTTTTCTTTAGTTACATTCCTTTAGGTAAAGTACAGTACATCCATAAAAACAAGTTGATGGTACACACATTGTTTATGTATAGAAAAGGTTTGTTTGGAGATATTCCAAATGCTGTCTGAAAACTGCTAGTCAAACTACCAATATTTGTCAGCGCAGTGCCAATTGACTCATGACAGCAGCACAAACAGGATACATTTATGTTCATCATTCAACAGTGTTTCTGGTTTAAACGCCCATTCCAGAAAGCACTTATAGTTGGAAACATGTATGTACTGTGCTGTTTATCCCACTCCTTAGTAAACCCCTTACTGAGCTGCGTTTAGAGAAAGCAGCAGGGCTGCGTTCGAGGGCCCCTTTTCTCAGCCCTGGGCCAGGTGGTTCTCCCTGCGGCGTAGGCCTGACGCTGATACAGGAGAGGGTGCATTCCCACTGCAATATTTATGTGTTTTTTTTTATTTAAAAAATGTATGAGCCTGATATGGACAAACACATGTCTTCTGTGAAAAGTTAACTTTTCGGATGTTGATGAAGACATATTACTCTGCCAAATGGAGATACAACAGAATAGAGTATAATTGCTATGGGTGACATCATACAGTACATGCTCAATGGAGTAGGTTCTTATTATCTTCTCTCCTGGGTGATCCTTCTCAATAAAGCCTGAACTCTGTGTGGTTTAAGCAGCCCTGTTCTGGGACCAATATGATGATCTTTATTCAGGCCGGGCAACAGAGAGTCAGTCTTATGTGGTTTGTGAAGGATTTGCCTTGGAAAAATAAGAAAACAATTTCTTCAGGCTATAGGTAGTGGAGAGTACAATGTAATCAAAGCTTTAGGGACCATCCTCATCATTATGAAGCATGCTTAAAGAACCATCCTCATCATCAGACATTCGTAGTCACACCTTCATCAACGATTCAGGTCACTGGTTGGTCAGTGGGGTTGGCATCTACTGAGTAGCAAATGGATGACCAAATAATATGGATGTGCTTTGCTTCTCAATAACTGTACATTTAGATAGCCCAACCAAGTGGAAGGAAAGTAATTCACTCTCTCCACTTTCTCAGAAAGTTCACTGATATAGACTATTTAGTTTCCATGCCTGCCTACTTTATAAAATTGTTGCTGAGAGGTGTTTCATATAAAACTACTTACTTAAAGGTTATTTTTAAATATCCGCTCTGGGAAAGTTATTAAAAGCGTGTTTAATAGCAATTATTGTGTCCTTTGTGTTTCACTGATTGCACAGTCACACAGAGATTAGAAATAGTGGTCTTTATTCCAATCTGCAAGATATCTAGGCATATCTAGATATCTAGGCAAGAAATGTTTTCTATCTTTGTAACAACTAAAGTGTACTGCCTTGTCCAATAGTGTTTCTAGTCTTGAAGGAATATACTTTACTTTAATAAAGGCAGTACTGTAAAGGTTGATGAAGGGTTGACTGCTTAATGACAAAACTTCTTTGATGTCCTTTTAGCTAACCGTAGCTACAGAGGGAGACACAACCTTGTGAATTTGAGCCAATATGTACTGAAAACACTGAGAACAAGTATTGCAAAAACTCCCCTCATGTTGCCTTGACCAGGAGGGCAAAATAAAAAATAAAGTAACATGTTTTACAGCCAGAAACTAACTACAACTGCTGGCTAGCAATTTAAGTTTCCTTTGACACAATTGTGTTGAAGAGGCAGTGAGGCAGTGTTGCACAGTGACTGATTTGACCATAACAAGGCTTGCTACTAGGTACCACTACAAGTTTGTCTTGTCATTTACTGGAGATTTGTTAGCAAATGTATTACTTAAAATTTACAGTAGCCTATTGTTATTGCCATCTTGTTAACTAGCCTCAGCGCAGCTCACTAAATAACTATATATGAATGTTTTAGCAATAACAAACTAACATGGCAGATAGTCCCATTTTGGCTAGCTAAAGTAGCAGAAATTACAGTGTTAGGCTGGCTACTGAAGCTATCTTCCTTTTGTCCATTATTTGCCAATTGTCTTAGCTGACCATAGATCCTGAAATGACAATTGTGGTTTGATATGAAATGTACATAGGTTTTGCCATCTCTACCGCAAGACGCAAGAACATTTATATATGCGTAGTGAGGAAGCACATATTAATGGCCAATTGAAATTCAGTCTCATGATGGGTCAGGAAAAACATTAAAGAAAAGGATTTGCCTGCATTATTACTTTAAATTATGATGCCTGCCAACCAGAACTCACAAATGAACGTAACATTTTATATTGTCATTGATGCAATCAGTAGGTATTGATTGGACATTGTGTTTTACTCATAAAGGCAAATCTATGAAACCTAAATATTCGCTTTAGATAAAAGCATAGGCTTTTCCTGAATGGAAACAACAAAAAAACATCAGAAAACTCTAAATATTGTTATTAACCAGTGTGTGGAATTTCACTGACAAATGTATCTTGACACTGAAAGCACTGTGGAAAATCCACTGAATGAGCATAAGTGACACCAACTCTCTGGAAATGGGTAGATCGCACAAAGCTTAAATTCCAACAAATTCAGATGGTAAGAGAAAACCAACAAAAAAGAGACTGTCTAACACAAATTCATATAGTAGTGTCTGAAGTAATTCTTACAGCCTCTTTAACCTTCAATTAATAATTGATCATGCAAGACATACAAGATTGCTGGTCAATATTTAATCAAGAACCCTAGCTTTTTATCCAGTTTTGATGGAGAAGGGGAATAATCTTTATTACGACGTCACAGAGAAATATCTACACCCTCATTTGGCTGAGTTTCATCATACTTACAGCAAGTGACTAAGAGGGACATTTATCTTATTATACCCCTGTTGAATAATAAATGGGGGGCTGGATGCTTCGATCCCTGTGCAGCTGTTTCCTCCCTGTCTCATGCAGCCTGTTATGCCATTGTGATGTGTCATTTCCTGTGTTCCCTCCAAAGTGTGTATTTCGTCTTTCATCACCCACCACCCCTATCTCTATCCACCTGTTGGGGTTACAGTGGAAGAGGAATTATTATGTCTAGGAGAAACAGTGAGGATCTGCAACTTGTAATGGCTATTCTATACTTTTAATTTCCATTCAGTTACTTGGCACTATTCATGCCCTATCCTGGATGGCCAAATCCCCCAATGGCTATGCCTCATTAAGGACTGTGACCTTTTGTTGTATGGAATATCAAACTTTTCTTTGAAAATATTCTTTCATGCCCTGTAGACCAAAGCTTCCCCGTGTTTTATGATAACAAGCGAAATGGTGCCATTATTCCATATTTCCTTTCAAAATAATGATAGCTACCCAAACCCGAACTCAACCAACCAAAATTATCCCACTGCAAAAACAACATAACCTAACCAGGCCTGCAGTAGAGAACGCGTACAACAAACATGTGGCTAAGACCCCTAGGTCTGGGACTGCTGAGTGGGGGAGACAACGCTTCATTCACATGTCTAATTGGCCGCCCGCATGTGAGAGATAGAGGGCAATTAGAAAGAGCACCCAGGGGAGAGGGTGGAACACCAGGATGAACCCTTCCGCCTGCCAATCTTCCTACACACATGACCTGGCCTGATCTTCCTACAGATGTATCAGAGCAAGCAAAGGTTGGAGGAGCTTTAAAGTGAATTAGCAGTCCACAGCTAAAGAAGAGCAAAGGCATATCGCTGCATCCATGGTTCACTGGATAACCTTTAGAGCCTGGGTAAAAAACGCCTCAAGATAGTGAACATGGAGAATGGGAAATTAAAGTAGTAAAGGGTTAGAGGAGAAGGATACTTTTTCCCCCTACGGTCTTTAAATGGTTTTGTGGCCACTTATAAGATTATGCAATGTCAAATTATATACTGATTACGGGAATAACCATGTTGACGGGCAATTATTTTAAGGGCAAATCAAATGATCATTAGGCAGACAACTTCTCATCTGATGTATTCAGATGACGACAATTGAATTTGTTACCTCGAATGGCAATATCATTAAAACAGTTGATTAGATGGATTGGCCTGTGGTCATGTTCTCTGAGGGAAATCGAAATGAGTATGCTTTTGTGTTCTATATTTAATAAAAGAGCTGGTGTCTAAACAAACAGGTTTAAATTAAACCAAATCAAATTGCTGTGTATAACGCTGACTCACAATGTGTGTCTTGCAGATCCTCTAGTCATGTTCTTGCAATCATATGGTATTATATTGAATTGGCCTAATGTAACTATGTAGCTTTCTATACTATCCAAAAGCCCAACACAGGGCGCGAGCCAACGCTCCTCTGAACACATGCTGTTACCGTTGCGCCACACCGTAAACAACTACTTTTAGGTCTCAGAGCGAGTGGATTCCTGTTTGAAATGCTATATGCATGCACTTCTATCTGACTAGGCATTTCACACTTGCTGGTGATGGAGGTCAAATAGGGCGAGAGTAGCAACTGGGCAAAGCTCCAATGAGTGATAAATTAATAGCTGTTTTGTTTTTGGATCTAACTGTTTTTCCTCATAATCCCGAAATATCGTACCCCCATATTATTACGTTTCAGTCACAATAACTAAACCAAAACATCCCAAACAAAGACACTGTAATATGAAATTCTCAGACAACCCAATGGTTTTTTGATGGTCTTCCAGAGTGCCTCCACCAAAACAAGAATGACAGAGTAAATAAATCTGTTAGCAATCTAATGGAGAATCTTAACTTAACCTTGATTATTAACCGTGATTATTTTAGATATGGTTGCATAACTAAAAAACAAGGCTCCCTGGTACACGAATAACACCAGGGCACTGAACAAGCCTCCAGAAAATTGGAACAAAATGTCTATCCACCAAGTTGAATGTATTTAGACCAGCCTGGAAATACAATACCAATACTAATAATACTAATAATATGAAATGCTAATATGAAATGCTCCAGTCCGTTTTCACCCCATCATGGCACTGAGAACACACTCACTATACACCTCTGGAAAAAATTGAGAGACCACTGCACCAGAAAATTTGAAAAGGATAGTTTTGTGTGAGGAACAGAAGCGTTCACTGATGCAAAGTGGGTGGTTCCTTCCTGCCTGGTTAGCCCTGTCCAGTGTTACTTTTTGATTGGGCCACAGTGTCTCCTGACCCCCACTGTTTTAGCCACTAGTTTTATGGTTTTATGATCAATATGCTTTCTTGGCATGATACATATTATTACACAATATTATTACAAAAATATTATTTTTTATAGGAATTCAAAAAACGGAAAAATTATCTAAATGTGTTTTATTGTATTAGCTAGGCCATTGTTGAGGATGTAATAAAGCCTTGTTTTGATCAGAAAAATAAAGCTATGTTTCACACAACTTGAAAACGGGTCAAATATGATCCAAACACAATAGTAGGGTCAATTTTAAGGCATTGAAAAGAGAATAGAAAGTGCCCAGATACAGTATGAATTCCCTTGGTGGAATTGTGAACTTTCAGTGTCAGATTAAAATATAATGAGAATGAATCTGCTACTATGACTGAGCATCATGGAATTGTGGATGTGGAATATTTTAGATTTTACACTCACAGAGAACTTAGACTGATTCAGACAGCTGCTTAGTCCAATTCTATACATATTCCAATTTTAGTTTTCCTGATTTTATACATTTATGGATCAGTTGCTAAATGACAGGCTTTTAACCAGTTTCTCTGATTGTAGACCACACAATATTTCTTCAATATAACTTCAGATCATTCCAGACATAACCAAGTATTTGATCTAGTTTTTTAGATAGATTTAATATATTCAAGGTCACTTGAAATGTAAAAAAAGCTTTTTTGCTGAAGTTTTAAACTTCCTCTGCGATCAATTAGAGAGAGCAGAGTCCAACTAGTACAAGGGCAGCATCAGAGAGTTACATTGCTCTCTACTAATAGAGGTACTGATAGAACTTTGTGAAATAACAATTATCTACAAATCCTATTTGTCATTATTCCCTTTATTGAAATGGGAAATATTTTATTATATATTACATTGCCAAAGAAAGTGCAAAATATGAAAGATTAAATGTAAATAATGAATGACTAGAATATTTTAATATTAAAATAAAACCACCACTTTACTTATTTTAAGTAAACATTACACAGATAAAGGTTCTCTGCCACTGACAAAAGAACAATGATCACTAACATACAGACAATTAAACAACACCATCTGCATTTTGTGAAAATAAAGTTGAACCCATTTTAATTATTTTCAATTTGGCTGGGTGGGCTTATTTATCTGTTGGATTTAATTTAGATAATTACCAATAATCATTAGAGGCCTGTATTAACCAGTCCAGGTTAAAATCAACCATTTGAGTTTGGAAATGAGGTCAAAAAGCTAGTTTGTTCCTTATTATCCAGGACAAATGCCTAGAAACAATAATTTAAATAGTTTGGGGATGGATATGGATTTAAACAAAGAAACAGATATGGATGTTGACAAAGATAGCTCCTGTCAGCTCTAAACATATAAGTTGTCTTATATGTTTTTTTCCCTGTCAATCTCAATTGCTGAGCCAACCAGGGGTGTGCTATGTGTATTGTTCAAATTTGAAGCATACTACAAAAATATCTTCCTCTTGATCATATACATAATTTCACACACCTCATGTTTCATGGCTTTACTGCCAAGCCAATCCAACTCAGAAGAATCATCTGAAGATATAATGCTTAGAATTGCAACATAATCAACTAAAGAAAGCTTCAGAGTAACTTCATAAAATAATTTATAGTAAGTAATCTACTTGTTGTTACTACCAGGAAATCAAATGACTGATGAATAAATGAAGACAATTATTTTCTAAGTTGTGGGGTCCTGAATGGCCTTCAGTGGAAACTCCATACTAAACATAATGTGATGAAGAAGCAGAATGGATTGGCAAGATTTGATTGGCCAGGAGTTTTGGAGTTTTGGCAAAATGCAGCCTATGATAGCAAACAGAAAGCAATAAATCCAAAAATCCCCAAATCATTCCAGCTATTACATCATAATGCAGTGGTTTATGCAGTAACACAGTCAATACTTGATGGATTTTAAAATGTGTGCAGATTATACGAATAGTGATTAATGTCTTAATCTATTGTTGTCAAGTACTATCTCTTACTAGTGGGGGACAACTTTTTTTTAATATGTTATTTTTTGTAGCATTGACTACTTATTTGTACTTCATTGCATAGCTGCTGGGTCTAGTGGTTGTTTCACTTAGCTCTCTTAAGATGAATGTGCTAACAGTAACAATGACTGCTAAATGACTTAAAAGCAAAAATATAAAATGTCTAGACAGATACTGTGCTGAGAACTGTCACTCATGCAGATGCAAGGGAAAGTAGTTTCTGTATTTGAGAAGTTGCTGTTCAAAGATAGAATATGAGCTGTTTGTGGGAGATTCTCTGTCATACAGTGGTGACTGTTGAAGAATAGCAGAATACTGCTTGAAGAGATTCTGCAGGTTGTCTCTTAACCCAGTCACTTTCTTGTTATGAAGATTGCGCTTGGGGAATAGTGTTGTGTCTGGACTACATAGATACCATAGGTCATTTTGTCCCACAGTCGGTTGGTTGTTTTCCTCAACAGAGTCGACAGTTGTGACAGCAAGTCCAGCTTCTGAGGCGCTCATCCATTTTTCCAGTCATGCGCTTAGTCCGCATGAATAATGAAGTTTCTTGGCACCATGGGCAAGATGGGGCACACACTACCTTTGGGGTTCTTAACATGAAGTGTGTGAGCCGGCACTGAGTGACAGTAACCATTGATCAGGGAGAGCCAGCAGATGGAAAGAACACAATCAGGGCACATTACATGTTCTATTTTACTCTTTGTTTCATTTTTTCTCAGCTCTCTACCATACATGCTCATACATGCATGCATTGCTCACACTGATACACATACAGGGCCTTCACATCCATCCACCACACACACATGCTGTTCCTTTAACTTTCTGATACATCATACCTCTCTGCTTGATTTCACTAATGTCTCAAAAGCCCTACCCACAGTATGACCTGTAGGGTCCCAACACCATCTGCACACATCTGCGCTGACTATATTTAAACCTGGTCTTGATCCAAAACGGCACCCTATTCCTTGTATATTGCATTATTTTCGACCAAGGCCCTGGGACGCACATCTGGTCTTTCAAAATGAGAGGTGAAAGTAGGCCATTCACTGCAGGTCAACAGCTGCCTCTTTTCTTTTTTTTTTCATTTAGTTGTTAACTATCGAAGTTTGGCAGAGCCTCATAACCCAAATTTTGACTTATTTTATGTATTAAGATTCCACTGTAAAGTCTGGGCAATATGTTGTTATTGTTATTTATTTTTTCACATGGTCAAATAAGTCAGAATAATTACAGAGAATTATGACTCGTACATACAATCGGGGGGTTATTTCAGCAAAACCCAAGGTATGTCAATGTTACATGACATCAAGGACCTACTATGCTATGGAAAACTGTTTTAACAGACATATATGTAACCCATGTTAAAATATGACATGAGTAAGAATAAATAGTTTAAAAGCTGCATGAATAAGTTGGAAGGTAAAAGTGATTAATTTAATGTAAACGTAATGTTAACTAAAAATGTTATGTTTAAAGGAACCGTATGTAAGAAATCTATTTCAATTAATCAGAAAATGGCCCTGATGTGTCACTAGACATTAAGACATCATGTTCATTTCAAATACTTATATCACTGACAACAATAGTCTGGTCAGGATATTGTCATTTAAAAGTGAGAGTTGCAGCCCTCAACTGATGTTGTCATGTTGTGTTTTGGCCTGATGCGCCACCCTCCACCTAGAAGAATAAAAAAAAGACAGACGCCAACGTTGCTAATTTTCTTCTGGACAGGTAAGATTCATCTATGTTTGACTAACTTGTACTTGGTGTCAATGGACATTTCATATATTCATGACAGTGGAACAAAGTTATGCATGTTCGTGCAAAGTAACATTACGTTAGCTCAGTCAGTGGGGAGGGGGAGGGGATACACCGCTCTACAGTATTTTTAAAGTGATTGCAGTACCAGTGTTGGCCACAATCCTACATATGGTTCCTTTAAGATAAAATTTAAATTAATGTTGCTGCCCCTTTAAGGGTCTAGTGACGCAAGAGGCAGCACATGAGCACAGCACGTGACGCTGCAGTTGAGACCTGAGGGAGAGAGCGGGAGGAAAATCGGAGAGAACGAGTGGTGGCTAATAAGCAGGGAAAAGAGTACACAAGTTGATTTTGCAGTTGAAAAACATAACTTACCTGGTCGGGAACTGGCAGGGATTTTATAAGAACT
The DNA here is from genome assembly GCF_011004845.1 of Esox lucius. NCBI lineage: Eukaryota > Metazoa > Chordata > Actinopteri > Esociformes > Esocidae > Esox > Esox lucius. The sequence continues at coordinate 9,268,678 of NC_047581.1, read as the reverse complement.
AAGCCACACCGGTTTTAGTCCGTTCTCTTTGGTGTTGAAGCTCTTTCGGAGCGAGGATTGGTCTGCAACGTGCAGGCGTGCACGTGCATAGACGGGATTCAAGATGGCGAGCCAGGCCCAGACCTTCAATTCATCTTCTCCATTGCACCAGTGAGGAAATCTCCTGCGTATGGTGACTCGCTGCCAGAGTGGTAGGAGTATTCAGGAATTGTTTTTGAACTGAACTGGGAACTGATTGAATTATTATTTTTGGACTAAAGCGAACTGAAACTTTTCATTGAACTGAATAATTGAACTCACATTTGGACTTGAACTTGAATTTAAGGTGTTATACTTTTATTTTCATATTGAGTTCATATTTTTGAATGTGATACGAATTGATTGTGGTCCACTTTGATTTGATTGTGTAATTGAAGGTATTCTCTTACCCTTAAAAGAAAGGAAAAAAGGAGTTATCTTAGGATGAAAAATAGGAATTCTAAATTAGGTGCAAATACCCTTTCATTTATTATACTTACCACAGTATTAAGAACCTGCAGGGTATTTTTTTTTCGTGTACTGTATTTTATAAGTGTGTTTTGTGTTCAGGAAATTGCCGGCCTTTTGAATTTAAAGCAACGGTCTCTGGTGTAATTATTTTTTGCTCCCCACTCCTAGAACCTAGAACTGGTCCAGTGGTGCGATACCGGTGCTACATATAGCTCTCTGTCACATTCACAATGCCTAATGCATGTAATGTGCAACTTAGAGAGAGCCGTGAAAACGCCTTTCGTATCTATTTTGGCGCATATTTCAGCATCATGGACAGAGCCTATTATCATTAGTCATTTGTTTAAACTTCACAGAAAATAAAGAAATGCATTGAATTAAATGCTAATTTCTAGTAGGTACTCAAGGGGTGTTCAGAATAAAGCAAAACAAAAGTGAGATTTGGCACAAAATAGGCAAAGTCGTTGTAGTTTAAAAGACCTGACCATGCAGGCTGATATCAGTCTTCAATAACATGTTTGAATTCAATCTTTTGCATACATTGTACATTAATATTAAACATCTGTCATGGGGCGCTACCAAAATTAATTTGTTAAAGAATAAATTATGTTTCTGAAAACCTTTGCTATATGAGTTTCTGAGACCTTTACGTCGTCAAGCAATCATTTGTGAAAAGGTTTGCTGGTGGAAACGGTTTTAAAAATGTAAACTTGTGCTGCACCCATGTTTTAAATGCTGTGGTTGAGAATGTTTGCAAAATCCCTGTATAAGCTGCGGTATACAGACTAAGAAAACACCTGGCTGATTTTTGGGTGGTCTATGCCTTTAAGTAGTAGCTAGGCTAATGTTTCAGTCTTCAAATCTGTCTTACCGTAAACATTGACTACACAGATTTGGGTTCACTCTACTGCGCTGAAATGTGGAGAAATCTCTGACAAATTTGACAGAAGTCACGTCCGTTTTTGCCGACCATAACCAATGGCAAAACTCAGGAACACGTTAACAATTTTCCATCATTACATTTCCATGCAGTTTAAGTCAATAAATGACAATTAAAACACTAGCTTAACCAAGGGACTCCCTTGAAGGTAGAGAGAGCATCACAACACGTTTTACCAGCACAAAAGCCGTCCACATTTTGCCTGGAATTTGCAGTATGTGTCTTTTGTGTGTCATTAATTGAAGCCCCCTGCAACAACCATGACTACATCGTGGTAAACCGAAACTACGACAACATATTCATTAATTCAATATACGGTTGGCGATACACAGAAATTCTGACTCTATCGCATGCCATACACAGAAATACACAGCAATTTAGGCATGTCTTGGTGGCCCAAGACTTAATTGTAATTCGAACCCTAGAGATATTGTCATGTGTGAGTAAGCAGCCAGGAAAAAAGAGAACAAAGTCGAATACTTAAGTTTACATAGTGAATCAAAAGAGAGGGCACATGGGTAGCTTGTACACAAAGCACAACATCCCATGAGGGGTAAACAAAAATGTGGCAACATAAAGCAAATGTGATCAACGTACCAAGACATAGGTGCAGGGAAGCAGTGTTGCTGCCATCGTTCCCATGCCAGTGGTGAGGCGGAGAGCAGCAGGGAGGTTGGCGCTAGGGGTGTGCGATACCACAAAATTTGGGTTAGATCCGATACCAAGTAATACAGGGCCAGAATCCCTGATATCGATAACAATACAGATACTTTTTTGTTATTTAAAGCAGCTTTTATACTGTCAGGTAGGGAAAAGCTTCTTGCAATATCCAGTGTTGTTGGGGGATCACCTAGGTGAAATTACTAAATAATTAGGGCTACAGCCTATGACAGGCTACATGAAGCCAAATTTCAGGTTAGAGGTATATTTTTTTTAAATTCCATTAAAATAAGTAATTTAAATACGTTTCAATGGGCTGAGTATATTTTTTGAATGCCTGAATATAGTCTATATTTATTCAGTCTGCTCAAGGCCATTATTATAATATACAGTGAAGTCCGGAAATATTTGGACACTGACCCAATTTACATAATTCTGGCTCTGTACGCAACCACAGTGGATTTGAAATGAAACATCCGAGATGCACTTGAATTGCAGACTTTCAGCTTTAATTCAAAGGGTTTAACAAAAATAACGTTTAGGAATTGCAACCATTTTCATACACAGTCCCCTTATTTCAGGGGCTCAAATGTAATCAGACGAATGAACACAATCAAAAATAAAAAGTTCATTTTTAATAATTTGCAGGCAAAGACTGCTTGTTGTCTGGAACACATGGACATCACCAAATGTTGGGTTCCCTCCTTTGTGATGCTTTGCCCAGTCTTTACTGCAGTTGTCTTCAGTTGTTGTTTGTTTGTGGGTCTTTCTGCCTTAAGTTTTGTCTTCTGCAAGTGCAAGAGACCAGGTGATTGACTCGACCAATGCAGAATATTTCACTTCTTTGCCAAAAAAACTCCTGGGTTACTTTCGCAGTATGTTTTGGGTCATTGTCCATCTGTAAAGTGAAGCACTGTCCAATCATCTTTGCTGAATTTGGCTGAATCTGTGGAGACAATATATCCCTATACTCTTCAGAATTCATCTGGCTGCTTCTGTCTTCTGTCACATCATCAGTAAACACTTGTGACCCAGTGACATTGGAAACCATGCATATGTTCATGCCATCACACTGCCTCCAACATACTTTACAGATTATATGGTATGCTTCGGATCATAAGCCGTTCCAAGCCTTCTCCATACTTTGATGTTAGTTTAATTTGTCCAAACAATGCTGTTCCGGAACTGGGCTGACTTTTTTAGATGTTTTTTTGGCAAAGTCTAATCTTGCCTTTCTATTCTTGAGGCTTGTGAATGATTTGCACCTTGTGGTGACCCTTCTGTATTTGCTCTCGTGAAGTCTTCTCTTTAGGGTAGACTTGGTTACTGCGATGCCTACCTCCTGGAGAGTGTTCTTCACTTAGTTGGATGTTGTGAAGGAGTTTTTCTTTACCATGGAAAGGATCCTACGATCATCCACCACTGTTGTCTTCCGTGGAGGTCCAGGCCTTTTTGTGTTGCAGAGCTCAGCAGTGCATGATTTTTTCTCAGAATGTACCTAACTGTTGATTTGGCCACTCCTAATGTACCTGCTATCTCTTTGAAGTATTTTATTTTTTTGCAGCCTATGGATGGCCTGTTTCACTTGCATTGAGAGCTCCTTTGACTGCATGTTGTGGGTTCACAGCAACAGCTTCCAAATGCGAATGCTACACCTGGAATCAACTCCAGACCTTTTACCTGCTTAACTGATGAATAAATAACAAAAGAATAGCCCATACCTGTCCATGAAACAGCTTTTGAGTCAATTGTCCAATCACTTCTGGTCCCTTGATAAAGAGGGGATTACATATTAAAGAGCTGTAATTCCTAAACCCTTCCTCCAATTTGGATCTGAGTACCCTCAAATTAAAGCTGAGAGACTGGAACTTTAAATCCATATTCATTATTTAGCTGTAACTTAAATACATTTTGGTAAACAGCCAAAATAACAAAACATCAGATATGGTCAACATGTCCCCCCCAATATAGACATATAAAATATTAATGAAATAAAAATGTGCTATGCTACAGGTAACCAAGCACCGCCGTCCAAAATAATCATTACCAAATGTAATCATAATTATAACCAAACTCAACAAATTGACATTATTATTACTACCAGTACTAGTGTTATGTTGTACTGCAGTTCTGCGTGTGGTTTGTCCAAGTAGTGTTGCTGTACCCCAGCAGAAGCCGTTGGTTGACTGCTGTGGCTAGGTACAATCAATCCATATCAAACACAGTACTGTCTCTCTATTTCATTGCTTTCAATTGTATTAAAAAGTGGAAAACTAGAATGTAATGTATGTTATGTAGGCTATATCACTGTGATAGTGATAGTTGTGATAGTTTTAACAAAAACATTAATACATAATTTTGCACTGAAACTAATTGTGGAAATAAATAATATTTTGCTAAACAGTGTCAGTAATTTTATGTGGAAACAAACATTTTTGGTAAAAACAGGGCCGATTTGCAAGGGCCAATCAATCAACCATTATTAACATTAGCTATTGTAGCTAAGTCACCTGGAAAGTTAATTGCCACCACATGTCAGAAAGTCCACGTGAAGTCTGAGTAAAGTGTCAATCATTTATGTTGCCCTGCATATATAATTTATGTAGACTGTAGTAGATTTCATTTATTGCGTATTAGTATACTTTACTTTTTAGCTGTACTTGCTTGTGTGATAAATAGCATTATTAGTGTTTATTTGATTAAAGTGCAATCAGTTTTATTACAGTCAGCTTTCATTTGCAGTGAGTGTCATTATGAACAAGAGGAAGGGGGGCAGTGACATTCTTTAGTTTTTTGGGCAGCCTCAGAAATAAAAAAAAGGTTGAGAGCAGTGAGAAAATGAGTTCCAGTCTGATGATAGAAGTAGGCTATACAGTAATACAAGCGATAAATCAATGTTTCTAGATACAATAATCAATGCCATTCCGATGAGAAATGGTTAGTCATCCATTCCTGAACATCATGGGTGCGTGGCACCCTGTCAGAACTGCACATTTTAGAGTTGCCTTTTATTGTGGCCAGCCTAAGGCACACCTGTGCAATAATCATGATGTCTAATCAGCATCTTGATATGCCACACCTGTGAGGTAGATGGATTATCTCGGCAAAGGAGAAAGGCTCACTAACACAGATTTAGACAGATTTGTGAACAATATTTGTGAGAAATAAGCCTTTTGTGTACATAGAGAAAGTCTTAGATCTTTGAGTTCAGCTCATGATAAATGTGGGCAAAAACAAAAGTGTTGTGTTCATAATTTTTTTCAGTGTATTTACAGTATTTATGTTTTTATGTTTATTGTCTTGCGAAGGAGTGTATTTGGACAGATTGTCATTGAAAATGAGAATTGCGAGTTCTCAATCAACTTACCGGGGTATGTAGCGGTTAAACAAAATAAAATAAAATGCATGATTTAAGAAACCACTTTACAAAAATAAAATGAATGATGATTACGTAGAGCCAACAGAGAATTAGACAATCTAGGCCACCGTCTGTCAGTTATAATTTGCATATTCAAGCCAGTCTCAAAACACTCTTTTTTATATTTTTTATTTATTTTATTGATAGCTTGAAATGTAGGAAACACATGTGGTGTTGTTGTAGTGGACCTATCTCACTGACTAGAAAATAATATAAACAAATACAGCTCTGGAAAAAATTAAGAGACCACTGCACCTTTTTCTTTCCTTTCCAAAAAAGTTGAAAAGGAATGGTTTTGAGTGTGGAACAGAAGGGTTAAAATTAAGAGACCCCTGCAAATTGAATGCTTCTGTTCCTCACTCACTCACTTTCCTTTTCAATGTTTTTGGTCTCTTACTTTTTCCAGGAGCTGTATATTCCATCGGGGGCTGTAGTCTGTGCATGTCTCTGGTCTGAAAAGTGCATTCACCTGCTTGTAGTACAGACTTTGAGATATGCAGCTGGTTAGAGTAAATTGTTTTGTGTCTCAGTTACTGGGTTATACATGACATCCTATTTTTTGTTTAGTGCACTGCTTTCAACATAGCCCATGGGAAATAGTTTGCTCTTTGGGACACCGTTTCTACCTACTGTAACAGGAACTAATGAGATGGTAATCTGGACCCTGGGGGAAATGCCACTCACACACATCAGTCACTTCCATGTCACCCTTTACTAACCTGTCGCAGGTATTAAATTCTCCAAAATATTTCAAAAGACTGATGATAGTCTTACATGAATGATATTTGTGAATTTGGAATTAGGATTGCTTTTGGGATTCAATCAAAGTGCTTTTTTGGTGAGACAGAAATGATCCCGTACATGTCTAATTTGGGTTCAGGGGGCTGGTCAAAATGAGGAAGACTGGTGAAACTTTAATTTTTGGTTTGGGGAGGGCTGTGCATTTTTTGAGAGGGCATAGTGGAGGGCAGTGGGTTACAGCATATTACTCATCTTAAGTTAATTTATTCATTCTTTCCCCTGCCTTGTTTTATTCTATTTCCCTATATAGGAGCTTATCCAGATGATATCCTCCCAAATGCGATACTAGTCTTTGTGTTTTTTCAAAGCTTCCAGTCTTTCGGGAGCATTCACTGTTTTAGTTTAAATTATTCAATATTTTTTACAAAAACTGACAAAAATACTGGGATTGTCAACAGTAGAATTCCAACTATGTCTTTTTTTTGGTAGCCAGCGATTTATTTAGAGAGTTAGTCACATTATTACTGGGAAATTTCAATACATACTTTTGTAAGCGACCTAAATCTGTGGTTCATTTAGCCAATAGTGCTTGTTAAGCTTATTTCTGAGACCATGGTGAAGTTCCTTTTACTTTTAGTTCTGAATAAACAGATTTCCATTATTATTATTTTTTATTAATGCTTAACTAGGGAGGGAAAGACATGGGTTTATTTCAAAACGGGTCAAAAGTTTTGTACCCAAATGAACTCAACTCCAAATTTTCAAGAAAGGAGGTTGTGTGTGTTGCATAGCAGATGATCCCTGCTTTGCGCCCTGTGTGGGCAGGTATACTGTGGAGGAAGCTATTATTAGCAATAGCCCGTTGGCGTTAGTTTCATTAAGTAGGCCTACATTTACATTTTTACTTTTGTTTTCTTTTACTTTTTTACAAGGGAGGGTCAAGTGGAAATATTTTACATTGGAAAAGCTTTTTTAATGACACCTCGAATTTGATCACCATCTACAGTGGATATAAAAAGTCTACACACCCCTGTTAAAATGCCAGGTTTTTGTGATGTAAAAGAATGAGACAAAGATAAATCATGTCAGAACCTTTTCCACTTTTAATGTGATCTATAATGTGAACAATTCAGTTGAAAAACAAACTGAAATCTTCGAGGGGGACATTTTTTAAATAAAAACCTTACAATAACCTGGTTCCATAAGTGTGCAAGGTGTGTAGACTTTTTATATCCACTTTATCCTCCGATAAATAATTAACTTGTCCTTATAAGAAAAAATAGGAATTGTTGGATATGTATTGTGCTTGAACCTAGAGAAGAGGGCTTGGAAGGGTGGGACTCCCAGGTGTTTCTTCGTCCTCAGGGTTAACCTCTACTCCAGTGGAAAATTGCACAGTGCCATCAATAATTATTGGCACAGTGAAGCATTTTAAATCAAACTTCTACTTTAAGGTTAAAGTATAGATTATCTTTACCTGAGGTTTATTTGAGGTATTTTCAAGGGTGTTGTTGTCGTGGTGTGCGAGGAAGGAGCCAAGCGCCGGAAGGTAGGTAGTAGTGTTGTTTCTTATTAAAGCAATAGAACGTACCAAAGAAGAAGAAGCATACAAGCTCAAAATAAGGCGTGCCAACAGCGCACTTGTTAACAACACCAAACATAGAACAATACCTCACAATGACGCCAAGGAACACAGGAACTAATATGGGTTACCTAATGAGGGAATGGACATCAGGTGTGTGCAATAACAAGACATGACAGTGCCGTGGGAGGAGGAGCGACGTGACTAGAAGGCCGGTGCTGACGCACGCCGAACACCACACTTGGAGAGAGCGTGCGTCTCCCTCGCGAGGCCTCATCACAGGTATAATTGCACATACATTGTTTCACTGTTTACAAATGAACTTTTTCTATGCAAATTGTAGTGCCTTTACTTCAGGTCACGAGAAATATTAGGACAGACTGTTAATGTCTACAGTGTAAATGAAACACGTAGGTTAAGCATTTGGTGGCATATCCTTTGCAAGCCATTACTATTACTAAAGTCTCACTGACTGTCTCACTGTCTTACAGTGTTAAAAGCATTGCCTTAGTTTGTGTTGTTGTAAGACCAGGGCTCAAATTCTCCTTGCAGATTAGCCCAGGTGTCCCACGGAGGGTGGGTCAATTGGCCTGCTGTGTTTCTTTTGTGAATATGGTTGCCTTGCATTGTCCCACTATCGATTCCATGGCAACTTGGGATGTGTTCCCTCTGGCACGTACAGATCCCGAGCAATTGTTATTGAACTAGGATTACCTTTTTGGATAGATTGCTATTTTGGATATTCTGTAGCCTAGTTAAACTTACCATACATCTTTATTATGATGGCAATTCCATTGATTAGAACTGTTTAGGAAGTAGGCACAGAGACCAAATTCTCTCGGCAAAATTGGCAGTTTATTTGCAAATAGAGAGAGTTATCAAAGCTTACAGAGCAAAAACCGTCAAACATCTCTGGCATAACACGTGGAATCTGAGCATTAACAATTACAATGTTAATGTATGTTTCATTGGAAGTGGATGTGCCTAGATAATGAGAACATCAGAAACCTCTCCATTGAGATTATCTCTCTGTAGGTTGCGCTCTGATAACCCCAGGAATGTGTACATTGACCATTTGGCATGGGGGTTACTGTCTTGGAAACCTGATCTTTGCTAGGTAGACACACCCTTCAATGTATATATCAGCTTTTATCCAACACTACAGTGAGAACAGATTGAGTGAGATGAGATTGAGGTTGTATAAGGAAGACCAGGTCTGTAACCTCATGAACAAGACTTTCTAATGCTGCAATAAATAATATAATTTCTCTCTCCCTTGACAAACGGGTATGCGATAATTATTACAACCACTATACGAAACGGCGGATTTCTAACACACAGAACAATCTTCAGTACTTACACAGTAAAAGGGGTGTCGTAAGATACTGCACAGCTGTCCTATGTCAACAATACATGTTCCCTTTGTTCAATCTATACCTAGGTTTTACCCAAAAGGGCAGGCTGTCCCCCCACCTTATCCTAGGAAACTAGGGCCACGGTAGGCAACCTATTCAACTCAGAATGGACACACACCATCTGGAAAAAGAATAGATGGTCAGGGCTTGGTAGGTTACTTTTTAAATGTAATCCATTACAGTTACACGATACCTATCCACATTTGTAATCAGTAACGTAACTTTTTGATTATTCAAACTCAGTTACATAATCTGATTACTTCTAAAAGTTACTTTCATATTAAGAGGCATTAGAAAACAAATAGGAATAGCCTATAACCAATTGAACCCTTTTTGTGGGATCAATCAATGTTAGAGTTTACAGCTGGCCAAAAACAGAATTAGCATTTTACCTTATGGGTTATGAACAATGGGCTTTGCAAAGGGTTTCTAAACCATTGCTTTCTACTTCAAAATGATTGGGCTACATCTCTACATTATAAGGTCTGTCAGATATTCAGTCGTTCCAATTAATCCAATAACCCTCAATCTTTTTGAACATAAAAAAGTCTAAAGATGTTTTAGTCTATTCTGTTATTTGTGTTTTATTCATGTTTTTAATTGCTTCAAAACATTGTTGAAATATAAATGGCAATTTCTCGAAAAGGGTATTGACATTGTTGTATATAAAAAAGTAAGATATCCGTAGCTTTTCGCGCATACACTAAATCTGCAGTAGTCTGATGTTTTGCTGCACAACCACCACCATTGTCAAAATTTGCAGAAACCCCAGGAACGCGAATGCACATTTGCAATCGTGAACACCCGCACACAAATTTACCCATGCAAACGTAACCTGTGGTAATTAGGGCCACCAGCGATGGTTTTTTAAAACCCAAATGAAAGAAATAAGCTGTGATCATACACCTGCACTCTTAGCTTACAATTAATGTCGTCAGCAGCCAATGATAACCAATGAATACAATATTCTGAGATGCGAAGCAAGCAGAATCACATGACCTACATGTAAGGACGGAGTTCAGGTGGTTGCGTCAAATGCAAATCATAATCCATTGGAAGAATGCTTCCCAACACACCTTTTCTCCTCAAATATTGTGATAAATTTCATATAATGTTTTATCTTGAAGGCAGCGCCATGTTACAGCTATCTAACAAAGAGTTCCCTAATCTTCTAAACAATGAGTTGTTAAATGCAACTCTTCATGGCTGTGTTTTTCGGTGCATTTGACAAATAAACCTTGAAACTTGATAGGCCTGTTGCCTATCATTGTTATTAGAAAGATGTGTCGAGTAGATAACTAAATCACATTTTATATGGGCTGGCTTATATTACTGTAGACATACTCTGTTTTTACAAGCCGTCCAACCAAACGAAACCAGAGAAAATTCAACTAACGCTTCATCAGTCACTAAATCTGGTTAGGTGTGTGCAATTATTTTGGTTCAAGTAATGACGCAACGTGTCATAATTATTTCGCGCACCTATTATTTTTCAGTTGAAGTAATCCAAAAGTAATCATACTTTTTTTTCAAAAGTATCTGTAATCTGATTACAATATTACCAACAATAGTTGGTAACATAACGGATTAATTTAAAAATAATTACTAAATAACTGATTACAGTTGAAAAACAATAGGTGCACAAAATAATAACACCCGTGACATGTTATTTTTTAAATTTTAGGATAACTTGTAAACCATCAATCCCCAACCCAGCTGATGGTTTTAACAAATAAACAGATTGACAGATTGATGGAGGACTAAATGATCTACTGATACCATTCAATGATGACTATAAACAAATAGCAGAGACTAGATCCCCCTTTCTAACATTCCTTTTCTTATCTAACATGGGGACTCAGTACCATTTTATGAACCCTATACTTAACAAATAATTCCTTTACACACTTGTAGAATAAAAAAAGACATCAGTTCATGAAATTCCATAACATTATCCACACTGACCCCTCTTTATCTCTATGTACAATGTTTGTCTCAGACTGAAATAACTTTACTATTCAGTTCCGGGAGGATTATCTACCAATTCATTAGATGTGCCAATTGACAATGTCCAAGGATTTGGTAAAGACGTACATTACATGATGTTCTTTCAGTGCAGAAAACACATGGTAGCAATGTGATTTGAACCATGGCACTATTTGCAGAGAACAGCTTGCCAAAGCTTGATAAATATGTCCTATAAAAAGTCAGTTCATATCCAAATCCAGAGCAATTTATTGCTTCTCTCCTGCCCAGGATCAAAGCAAAGACCTGGTGAATTTTAAATCCTCTGCAAAATGGCAATCAAAAGTTAGTCCCCCATATTATCCATGTTCTGTATTGAACATTTGCGGAAGCTGTACATTTGAGATATCTTATATTTGTATGTGATTGATTTGGGTTCAAGCAAACCCAGTAAGTGGAAGATCAGACTTAGTCAAGCAAAGCACATGTGCACACAGTGTTGTCTTGTCATTATTGCTGATGCTTTATACCACCACAGTGACAGTGCTGCACCTCCGGGAATCAGCTATTGTTCCTGGTAGCGCGATGTCCAAAAGAAAAGATGCTCCTTCAAGTGACTGCCAGCCTCTGCCCAGCCAGCAGGCTACAAAGACCTCTGAAGAGTCTCAACATCAAGGGCTGCTTCATAGAAATGCAAGAGAATTTTCCAAAGAATATTCTTTCACCTCTTCAAACTTTGTAGAGAAGTGATGTGGTACAAAGGAGGGGTGAATACTTTTTTGGTCACCACTCCCACTGAAGGATATTTAATATTGTTGTGCCATGTGTTTATGAATGTGGAAGTAGATCTGTGTAGGGGGGAATTTTAGAGCAAAATCCAGTATGCAAGCCAACACATGGCAATGAAGGCTGTTACTAAACTGTTCAAAACATCATCTCTGCTGCCCCACCACCACCGTATTTAACATAATGCTGCTCCGCTAATCTCCCATGTTACCGGGTCACTGATCAAGGATCATTGTCACTGACTAGCGGCTCTGGTGCCTTCAAATCTGTTTTCCCCCACAGTTCACAGACTTTCCGTCCCGTGGCTTTAAAGTAGACATAACTATGGATCTACCTAAGCTGTATCCCTTAATGTTTTACAGTACAGTGTGATGCAAATGTGGTGTCCGCTTGAGCTGGCATATGAAACATTCACAGTGGATGCACACTTCGCTAACACAGGGAGGGACATTGTTTTCACTTTTGAATAAGGCTGTAACTTTGTGGCCCTGTTCATCTTCGACATGCCTTTTCTGCAGCCTGAATGACTCAGTCCTACAGGAGCAGGGGATGTTAGAGCCACATTAGAATGTGTTAGCTCAGACCTTATGCTATAGCCACACACTTGTCAGCCATGCAGGCAGCTAGATGAAGCCTAATCAAGGAAAACAACAGTTGGGAGGGAACTGTCGGTCTCCTTCACTGTAGCTTTATGACTTTGTACATGACTAATTGTGTCTCGGTTACTTGACAGTCAATGTTCAGGATAAATGTCAATCTAAAATCACACATTATTGGATGTTAATTGAAAGGAGAACAGGTATTAGTGTTTCAGACCATGTAGCATTTGAGTGACCTTAATGAGAGGCTATGCCGAGAATAATCAATTCATAAGAATTTTGTATGACTGTCTTACAAAAAAAAAACTCTCGTAACACTACCTGAATGTCCTGATGTGGATTATGTTAATCTTGTCTTTCTATGAACTGACAGTTAATGCCACACTAAGTCAAACCTCCTACTTTATATTGCTGCCAGGCTCTTGCACAAATTAGGGTTATCCAAGTAACTTCCATTTTGCCCTCTCTATGGCCATATCTTCTTTTGCCTTTTGGTATAATAATATTTCTATAAGCTACATTGTTTCCTGTTGTTTTTCCAGTCTGCCTGAAAGTTGCAGTAACATTGTCAAGTTACCCCCAACCCCCAAATGGGTCTCCAACCCATGTATTTGTTGTGTCTTACAGAGACCACCATCTTTGGAGGTGTCACTAAGTAAACATTTTCCTTGGTAACCATTATCACAATATTGTAGTAAATGTTGGTTATCACAATGTTGTGGTAAAGGGTTTCTCACTAAAAAAATTGCTGCGATGCTCCACCATCTCTCAAATGTGTTTCCTTCGGTTAAAGGGGATGAATTGAGACATCGACTTGAGATAACAGATAAGTTAAATTCAATGAATGTGCATTGTCACTGAACCAATATAAAACAATAATTTTCTGGTTCTTAATGCAGTAAGACAATGAGGTAACTTGCCCCATGTCATGCCAGTTCGTTTGCATTTTCATTGCCTTCAGAGCGACTCGTGCTGTTTAGGGCGAAACACGATAATCTCCTGATTAAGTCTTTACTAGATCTCTACTGTTTCTCAATTTGCCCTGTACTCGTATTGCATGCCCCTGTGTCAAAACAATTCATGGCTTGAGAGATGCAGTCATCGGTCCAAAGACACGCACATCAGAGTGAGGCAGAACAACTGAGCAGAGAGGGAGGAGAGGATGCTTCAATGACCCTCAAATCTACTACACTAGTGTGGCTACTACATAATATCAACACAAGCCAACAAGCCCCCGCCCAAAATACAGTCTTTATTTTTATTTTAAGCACCTGTCCATTGAAATATTTGTACTGTACACCATTATGCTTATCACTGCATATCACCTCATGGACTGTATGTCCGGTATGTATTTAGACCTTAAAAGAAATGACCACCGAAACAGAAGAAAAAAGGTCCATCACTGGCCTAGAGCCATCCATCTACAATTTCCTCCCCTATACAGTAGGGGGCAGAAGAGGAGAGGCTGTCAGCTTTTCTTCCACTGCTTGACTCCTCTTTCCCGATTCCGTTCTGTCTCCATCCCTGGAGATTACAGATGAGCTGGGGGTGGGAAGCCTTGGCACACAGCACGCCTTTACTACTTTTTCTCTCACTTATTCTTTCACTTCTTTTTCCCTCAGTCCATCTTCACAGTGCTGTAGCTGTGCAGAAGGGACTTCCCTCGCTGCGTTTCAGCACCGGAGCCCCGGCTGGCCTACAGCAGTTAATTGCTTGGAGAGTTATTATACGGAGAGCCGCAGAAGGACAGTCAGCTATCACAGTAACAAGGGGTGTTGTGAATCCACTGGGATGGCCCCCTCTTCTTTTTTTAACACTCTAAACCCATAGTGGCTCATATGTGGTACAAAACGGTATTTGAAATACTGTGAATATTGCTGATGTGTGTGTTTGTGAGTCACATGTGCAGCCAAGCCAACAGGCTACTGTTACTTTGAATGCTTTAGCTTGCTAGACCCAATGACCTGCAGCTGGGATCCAGCAGGATTCACATTCTTACATTTAGATGAATACTCAGATCTTTAGCTCAGGGACATGTTTTGCAATTAGGCTATTGCATAACGCAGATATTATTCTCACGTTGCATTATCAGGTGCTTGACACACAGCACAGCGTTGTTGTAAAAATGTCTGGGGAAACTAGTCTTAAAGTTCCGTGCATTAGGCTTCCTTCCCTTAACAGCACAGGCTATGTGCACAACTGGGAGAGTGTGCTCATTAACAGACTCATGTCTATATTAAAAAACAGTAATAATATGCAAGCAGGCATACATTTAACAGATTATTGTCATAATACCTGTTTTGAAAAGTAAGATATTTGAATGAGAGTACTTCAGTGTTATCTGGGATCTTACAGCTTTTATGAACTAAAAATACGGCATTTTTCAAGCCATTTCAAGGGTCAATATTTTCAGCACCTTACAGCATTGCTTAACTTATCTCAAATTTCACCACACTAAATAAGATGTTCTTGTGCACTTAAACCTATGATTATATTTCATGTACAGCATGGACACTTGGCCTCGTGTTGTGTAGAGCAGTACGTGGCTTAGGCCAGTACAGTATGTTTTCATCACGCAGTTCAAGTCAATGCACAGTAACACCAGGAAATGTTATGTTCTTATTCAGCTACTTCTTCAGTGGCTTTCAATGAATGTGCAAACATAATTGTCCAAAAGCACTACTGAACCCGACCATGTATATTCACTGTGCATAATTATGTGAACACAGTTGTGAACACTGCTGTATGAAACACTTGGGGCTGAGCAAAAATATCAGCCAGAAAAACATTCACTGCTGAGTGCTGAAAAAGCCTGTGTCTGGTGATGTTGTCTGGTACATTGCACACACACACACACACACACACACACACAATATACATCCATAAATACTATCAAATACAGGCAAAGAGCAGTCATTTAGATGTCTAGACATTATATAAAAGTGCATAAGGCTTATCTTTAGCATGACTCATGTATTATCTTTAAAGGAGCTGTATGAAGAACTCCTGTGTTGTTAATTAGAAAATGTCCATAATACATAACTGCAGTCATAGTGGAATGATAGTGTTTTACAATATGTATTCATTAAGAAATGAGTTTACAGCATTGTAAAATGCAGACTTACTAATGGATATCAGAGAAAATGGACTGGCTTCTGTCTTCAAATGGGAAAGGTGTAACCTCCCCTGCCTTTCATCACTTTCACTAAGAGGCAAGATGTTTCTGTCCATGTTAGAAAACAAGTACTGAATATTGTAGGGAATCACTGCGTCACACAAACTGCCATCAAATATGTTCAAAATATTAAAAGTTTTAACAGTATTTTTAAGCTGACTGATCAAAAGTAAAACACTGGCACAAATAGGAAGCAAGGGACTGGGAAGAGTTGTTGCAACAATTCACCTACCTTTCCCACAGGGAATGAATTCTACACATTTCTTCTTTAAAGCATGAAATAATAAGCACAGACACAAATAAATGCACCATACACACACACACCACACACATTTTAAATGATTTATTTGAGTCCACAATTAAAATGTAAGTTCAAATATAATTCAAACCTAACCACAGTGGTTATATGCAGTAACACTCAAGGACACAAATGGCACCTTCCTCTCCGCACAGCGAGGCTGGCCGTGAATGCTGACACCGTTTTTCTTTTGTCTCGTACGGACCTACAATCTAAAGGCTACGTAGTCAGCCTACGCAGTGGAATATCAGGTATACATGTCATTTTAGCATTAGAGTCAACTTTTGGAACTTCCTGCTTCCCTCCCATCTTCCGTCACGGCCCCCCGAGGCCATCCAACCAGCACCGGACTAGATAGCTGTCCACCCTCTGGCCCGCCCACTGACTGCCTGTCTGGTTCTTCCCCTGTGATCAGGCCAACACACACCCAGTGTGATACCCTCTCACCCATCCACCTTCCTGATGGGTCTAAACAAAGTCACGGATGGTCATGTTATGTTGGACTACATAGTGTTTTACTGCAGGGGGTTAATGCTGACCCTAACCAGAGCCTGCTGGTTTTCTGTTCTACCTCATGATTAATTAGACCCACCTGGGTTCTAAAAAAATGGAGTGGAACTAGTTGAGGTTCAGATTTGATCATTACTTAAATGTACTATAAATTGACATTCGCTTTATGTTTGCTTTCTATGGACCTATCCACATGAGCATGTACACTTTTCCATTCACATTTGGAACTTTTTGCCTAAGACTGTACATGGCAAAAGATGCATCACATGCTAGCACAGTGACAAAATAGTTTTGCCAATGAACAGTACACACAACCCTGTCATACAACCATGAGCAATTTAAAAGAACTGCGTGCTGTGAAAATGTCTCAGCAGTTGGATCCTGTTGTGCACGTTTTTTAACAACATCCCGGATGTGTTAATGTCAGCTCGCAGAAACAACTATACATCTTTGCCCAAGTTATGTGAACACTTATTCAAACTCATCAGGCCCAAAACATTTACAAATTTATTTTTGATATTGGATCCAAAGACTTGGGGCTCCTCAAGAAAGAGGCTTCAGAAACCTAGGCCTAACAACTCAAATAGATTGTGGCAACCAGGACAGCACACGTAAAGTTAAATATGGTCCCCCAAACAGCATTTGTGTCAGCGGAGGTGGAGTTACCACCGGCAGAGTTAGTAGAGCCTAAAAAAGAACCACTAAAATGTATATAATATATGGTTAGGTGTTTCAGTAATTATTTCCACGCCCTGTAGCTACTTCTGAACCTAGACATTTTACATCATCACTCAAGTGACGATACACTTGTGGAATGCAATGTGAAATTGCAGTGATTGGTGTTGTGTGTCTGAAGCGGAAGGTTGGAACGCTAGAGAAACACTCCAGCAAAACACCTTTCCCTAATGTTGTCCTGGGTTGCATTTCAAGTGTTGGTGAATTTCAGAGTAAACCCCTTACACAACGACAATTGGGGTTCATGTGTATTGTCTGTACACTTCAGAAAACTCATATAATTTAAAGCCTATATTATCATGTAAAGGGAAACATTAATGGGGGGAATTCTGGAACACATTGTGGTTATTGAATTATTAATACGTTTTTATAATAGTGTTCTTCTCACTTGAGTGCAGTGGGTATTCAGCAGTGTCACTGTATTTGATGCTTTTGTGTGACTTTTTGAAAGCAGCATTTAATTTATTTGCCAGATAAAATGGTCTGCTAGCAGTTCTGAAAAACTGCAATGCAAAGAGAAATGTGTTCAATTATTTTAATTGTTTCCATGAATCAGTAAATACTAGAAAATGACAGGCTAAACCAACAAGGTGTTTTATATCATGTCCAATATTGCAAACAATGTATACAATATGGATTTGAGATTTTCTCATTGTTGCTGACATTCATTCATCGACATCATTGTAACGTGTAATGTGTCAATGTAATTGCCCACCTTGGATTTCCATAAGCCTATATATTGTTTTATTGGTGTTCCTTTACTGTATTCACATTTCCTTATTAATTTTTTTCTCAAAAAATCCATGTGCCAAAAGAAAGTCCGCAAAAGAATGAGCAAACCAACCATTTTTACTGACTACATGCATTTGAATATTGATGGTACTGAGAAATGAATTTTGCACATAATGTTGTACATTTATTTCATTAAATGATTTACAACAAGAACAACATGGTCAACAACAAGAAGAAACATTTTCAGAGAAATGCTTTTATACAATTCTGAAAGAAACTGCAGGCCTAATTAGACTGAAGGAAAGGGGCCCTATAACCAAAATGCACTACTTTCCCCTCTATCACCCTCTTATCTTGTTTTCTACTCTCTGTCCTACACAATGATGGCCAGGTTGTGTGAAAGGCTGCCTCCCTCTCCTTCTCTCTTTGTCACTCTGAATCCATTATTAAATCTATATGTTGGTTTTACGATTAGAACACTTAGTCCTATGAATGAGTGTTGATAACATAAAATTATTGGGCTGTGGTCAAACCATACAGTGATTATGAAAATATAAAGAATCCCTTCACTTTCTCAGTTGTGTTATAGACTATAATCAATTACATGTAAGAGTTTCCCATTCAAAATGTTCTAGGGCAAAAAATATACAGACACAATGTAATATAGTTTGCTAGCGTAGACATAACTAAACATGTCTGTTTCATGTAGTTTCAACACACTTTCATGTGTCATGTACACTTAGGCCAAAAATAAAATAATGTTGTTTTTTTTCACATATTATTGTCAATCTATATGTCACACACTGACAAATACACCCACCCACACACACACACCCACATCACATTACAGACATTGATACAGTCCATGTGGATTGATCCTATCAGGTTCATTCAGTGTGCTGAAGAGACCCATCCAGTGATGGTGTTACAGACACAGTGGAGCAGCAGACACCATACTGCAGACACACTGTACACAGTCGCTCCGAGTTTGTTATTTATATGCAGTTAGTGTCACAATCTAGATTGGCACTGATAGTGTGGAGTAGCCTCAGGCAATTATAGCCAGCCAAAAGAAACTGTGTTTTACTGAACCTAGTGTTTCAGGTAGAGATGATGATGATTACAGTATTGGCTGTTTAGTGTTTTTCTAATTCCAGATTGCCCCTTTAAACTATGTGCATTTTGTGCCATGCAATCCAACAAGTTTGACTTTTTTGAAAGGGACATCTAGGAAAACTTCAATACCAGATAAGGGCAGAATCAGAGCAGTATGAAATGGTACAAATGCTCCCACTTCTGAAGGTGACTAGAGGCGATAACCAAGCCCTGGAGATGTCCTGGTGGGTTTCCCTTTTATATATGTTTATATATATCCCCATGCCATGGGGAAGAGAACCAAATCAAAATGCCATTATTTTGTATGGAAGCTTATACTGGTCTTTGAGGAAATCTCAGTTTGATACAGTCATCATAACACTGCCATGGGCTATGGGAGAACTAGGATGCCAATGCAAAAAATGCAATCCATACAAAGGGGATGGACTCCTTTGGATAGAGCAGAGAGATGCCCCTAAGGTGACCCTGGCATTTGAGGCAATTTTTCAGATTCCAGTTGTTGAATACACAGCGAAGGCACTCTAGTCCTAACTTAGTCAATGGTGCTTCTAGGTTCCCAGCATTTATGTAGCTGTGATCTATTCAGTGTTCATGATCAGGTGCTTTTTCTTGCAGTTGCATAGAACAAGCATTGGGTTGTAATCAAGGCTGTATCCAGAACTCAAGAATTACTGATGAATCGTAACACGCCACCCCTTTATCATTTAAATTTTTAGTTTATCATTTTAATTTTGAAAGTATGCAAGTGGAATACATGATCACTTTACAACATTTTATTTATAATGCTTTATAGCCTTTGTGATTACAGTGTTTAATTTAAGGCCTGAAAACAACTTCCACTTTTTGTTCAAAACACTCCTATGATAAACACTGAGAAGTTAATCACAACAAAGAGATATATCATTTTAGCTGTAGGGCCCCTTTCCTTCTGTCTGTTTCATGGTCAAAAACCCTCTGTGCTAACTGCCTGCCCCCTTTTCTGTCACTAACTGCCTGTCCTCTTTTCTATATATTTATAAATTATAAACATGTTTTATAAAAAGGAAATATTACCTCATGTGAGATGAAGATTATAACATGTTCAGCTTGTTTCAGGAAAAGCATGTAAACCCCCATAGGAGAAAGCTGGCATGTTCTGGAAGATTCCATGGGCAGCAAGTAGTGCCAGTCAAGCCCCTATAAAGCTGCATCCCATCGGGACGTCCCCCGGGGATGTGTTTAAGAGCTCCTACTTGGGGTATAGCTGGAAGAAAAGCCAAGGAGAAAATTCACTGAGGGAGGTTCAATGAGCTGGAGAGGAGAAAGCAGCAGTAACAGAAGGCAGAATTAAGCAACCCCAAGCCATGTTGCCCTCCCCGCTGCCCAGCCACAGTGACACCGGAGCCCAAGCAAGAGCAAGACAGTACTGGGAAGAAGGGTAGGGAGGCCACCGAAACATTGAGTGCCTGAGCTCATTCAGGAACAAAATGCATTCACCCTAAAACATCGACTTGATTTCTATTATTGACTATTCCCTCACCTCCTCCCCAAGCCCTTTCTCTAATAAAATGCCCACGAGGGCCCTAAAAACATGCTGTGTCCCCTGTCTCTCTACCCGTTATAGTATGCAATTAATTATGTTCTATGAAAACACCAACACTGTCAAAATGCCTAAATGCTTGGAACAATTTTACATCTTTCTGTCTATATGGTATATTCCCACCCACACTATCTAATGTTTTAACAAATACAAACAATTCCCACCAAAAAAATATATTTATATTGGCTAAATATAGTGGCCCCTTCAGTTAGGGATCTAGAAACATTTCAGCATGATTGAAATGTCTAGGCCACATGTAAATTTAGCTTTCTTAGCATAATCTGCATTTTCTCTCTCCACCATCACCCCGACTTCACTTTCTATTTCTAGTCTCTCCTCAGTATCTCACCTTTTCAAAGTTTACCTTGGTCTGTCTGTATCTTTTCATTTTCCTTTGTCAATATGGTAAGGAAAACTCAGTGCCAACCACTGTATTGATATAAAGTAAGAGATTTCACAAAATATTGATCTGCCCTTGTAATTCACTGGAATACAGACAACAGTGAACATTTCAGAATTGAGGCTCAATGTAAGCATAGCTACACTATTATGTAGCTAGATACTTATCAACACTGTCACCTCTAGCTAGGTTTGTGTAGCTTGGATATTAGCCAAAGCCCTAACCACTTTGATATTACGAAATAAAATATGGGTCTGGGAGTAATGCTAGTTGAGTCATTTTTTATATTTCTGAAAATAGCTCTCAAAAATATTTGAGTTGAAGGAAAGACATTGAAGTGAAAATTGCTTACCAGTCGGTGTGCTCGCCACTACCCACTATGACCAACTTACATCATGAAACCCTCATCCACTTTTATTAAGTGAGTATGTAACATTGCTTGTAGACACAAGTGCTGGGAGAGGACAAGTGCTGGGAGAGGACAGCAGAGGACTTTTAATGAAAAAAATAAAATAAAATAATAAATATATATATATATATATATATATATATATATATATATATATATATATATATATATATATATATATATACACTCACCTAAAGGATTATTAGGAACACCATACTAATACTGTTTGACCCCCTTTCGCCTTCAGAACTGCCTTAATTCTATGTGGCATTGATTCAACAAGGTGCTGAAAGCATTCTTTAGAAATGTTGGCCCATATTGATACGATAGCATCTTGCAGTTGATGGAGATTTGTGGGATGCACATCCAGGGCACGAAGCTCCCATTCCACCACATCCCAAAGATGCTCTATTGGGTTGAGATCTGGTGACTGTGGGGGCCATTTCAGTACAGTGAACTCATTGTCATGTTCAAGAAACCAATTTGAAATGATTCGAGCTTTGTGACATGGTGCATTATCCTGCTGGACGTAGCCATCAGAGGATGGGTACATGGTGGTCATAAAGGGATGGACATGGTCAGAAACAATGCTCAGGTAGGCCGTGGCATTTAAACGATGCCCAATTGGCACTAAGGGGCCTAAAGTGTGCCAAGAAAACATCCCCCACACCATTACACCACCACCACCAGCCTGCACAGTGGTAACAAGGCATGATGGATCCATGTTCTCATTTTCTTTACGCCAAATTCTGACTCTACCATCTGAATGTCTCAACAGAAATCGAGACTCATCAGACCAGGCAACATTCTTCCAGTCTTCAACTGTCCAATTTTGGTGAGCTTGTGCAAATTGTAGGCTCTTTTTCATATTTGTAGTGGAGATGAGTGGTACCCGGTGGGGTCTTCTGCTGTTGTAGCCCATCTGCCTCAAGGTTGTACGTGTTGTGGCTTCACAAATGCTTTGCTGCATACCTCGGTTGTAACGAGTGGTTATTTCAGTCAAAGTTGTTCTTCTATCAGCTTGAATCAGTCGGCCTATTCTCCTCTGACCTCTAGCATCAACAAGGCATTTTCACAAACAGGAGTGCCACATACTAGATGTTTTTCCCTTTTCACACCCTTCTTTGTAAACCCTAGAAATGGTTGTACGTGATAATCCCAGTAACTGAGCAGATTGTGAAATACAGACCGGCCCGTCTGGCACCAACAACCATGCCATGCTCAAAATTGTTTAAATCAACTTTCTTTCCCATTCTGACATTCAGTTTGGAGTTCAGGAGATTGTCGTGACCAGGACCACACCCCTAAATGCATTGAAGCAACTGATTAGATTGATTAGATAATTGCATTAATGAGAAATGTAACAGGTGTTCCTAATAATCCTTTAGGTGAGTGTATATATACAGCTGTGGAAAAAATGTAAATGATTAGTTTCTCATATTCATAGGTTTGTTTTTGAGTAAAATTAACAGTTTTGTTGTATTCTATAAACTACTGACAACATTACTCCCAAATTCTAAATAAATATATTGTCGTTTAGAGTTTTTATTTGTAGAAAACAACAACTGGTCAAAATAACCAAAAAAATATGCATTGTTCAGACCTCAGATAATGCAAAGAAAACAAACTCATATTCAACAACAAAATACTAATGTTTTAACTTAGGAAGAGTTAGAAATCATTATTTGGTGGAATAACCCTGATTTTTTATCACAGCTTTCATGCGTCTTGGCATACTCTCCACTAGTCTGTCACATTGCTATTGGGAGACTTTATGTCACTCCTGGCACAAAATTCAAGTACATCGGCTTTGTTTGATGGCTTCCTCTTGATCAAATTCCAGAGGTTTTCAATGGGGTTCAGGTCTGGAGATCGGGCTGGCCATGTCAGGGTCTTGATCTGGTGGTCCTCCATCCACACCTTGATTGACCTGGCTGTGTGGCATGGAGCATTGTCCTGCTGGACAAAACAATTCTCAGAGTTGGGGAACATTGTCAGAGCAAAAGGAAGCAAGTGTTCTTCCAGGATAACCTTGTACTTGTCTTCATTCATGCGTCCTTCACAAAGACAAATCTGCCCAATTCCAGCCTTGCTGAAGCATCCCCAGATCTTCACGATCCTCGACAAAATTTCACAGTGCGAGTTAAAACCTGTGGCTTGTAGGCCTCTCCAACTTTTCGTCTAACCATTAGACGACTAGGTTTTGGGCAAAGCAGAAAATTTGAATCTTCAGAGAAAATGACCTTACTCCATTCCTCTACAGTCCAATCCTTATGGTCTTTTGCAAACTTCAGCCTGGCTCTTCTTTGCTTCTCATTAACGAAGGCTTTTTTCTAGCTTTGCACAAATTCAGCCCTGCCCCTAGGAGCCTGTTTTGAACTGCCATGCACTTCACCCCAGCTACTGTTTGCCATTCTTTTTGTAGGTCACTTGATGTCATCCTATGGTTTTTGAGTGACATTCGAATTAGTTGAAGGTCATCTTGGTCAGTGGACAGTCGTTTTCGCCCTCTGTTGCTTTCGCCAGTCTGTTGCTTTGTTGTCCCCAATGTCTGTTGCTTGACTTTGTTCTTATGAACCACCATCTTTGAAATTTTCAGGATAGAAGCAACCTGACGCTCATTTTATCCCTCTGCAAGGAAAGCCAGAATTGAACCCTTCTTTTCTTCATTCAAAACGTTTCTTTTGAACTCTTTTGTCATGCTGAATAGTTATTTTCTTATTCAAATTATCTTTGAGGTACTACTTGCACTGTTTTTGCCATCCAGCTGGTCCTATTGCAAGAGGATAGAGATGACCACAGCAGTGTTTTTTATACTTTCTTTGTTAAATTAGATTTGGTTCAGGTAAACACCTAATCAATACCTCATTAAAATATGACGTGTGTTGGAATTTAACAGACACTGGAATGGAATGCCACACATGTAGAGATGCTGATTTAAAAATGTTTTGGGGCGTCTCTTAATTTTCTCCAGAGCTGTGTATATATAGCTATATATATATATATATATATATATATATATATATATATATATATATATATATATATATATATATATATACAAATCCGATCCTGACCACCTGCCTAATATTGTGTGGGTTCCCCATTTGCCGCCAAACTAGGCCTGACCCATCGAGGCACCAAGACGTTAGCAACAGATCCTTTAACTCCAGGTAAGCGACGCACATGCACCCAGCCATCCGCGTGATGTAAAAGGGAACGTTATTCACCAGACCAGGCCACCTTCTTCCATTTCTCCGTAGTCCTGTTCTGATCCTCACATGCCCATTGTAGGTGCTTTCAGCAGAGGACAGAGGTCAGCATGGGCACCCTGAGTGGTCTACAGCTACGCAGCCCCATACGCAACAAACTGTGATGCACTGTGTGTTCTGACACCTTTCTATCAGGACCAGCATTAACCTTTTCAGCAATCTGTGCTACAGTAGCAAGTAGTCTGTTGGATTGGACCACAAGGGGCTGCCTTCGCTCCCCACATGGATCAATACGCCTTGGCCGCCCACGACCCTGTCGCCGGATCAACGCTTTTCCTTCTTGGGACCACCTTTGATAGGTACTGACCACTGCAGACCGGGGACACCCCACAAGGACTGTTTTGGAGATGCTCTGACCCAGTCGTCTAGCCATCACAATTTGGACCTTGTCAAAGTCACTCAGATCCTTACTTTTGCCCATTTTTCCAACTTCTAACACATCATCTTTGCTGTCTAATATATTCCACCCATTGACAGGTGCCATGATAATGGGATTATCAGTGTTATTCACCTGTCAGTGGTCATAATGGCTGATCAGTTAATTATATATATGACATATCCTGTCATATCCGGGAGGAAAAACCTTTACTTTTATGTTAAATTAAATGGGATCGTTAATTCTGGAAACCTGTATAAAATCCCATCCAAAGGACAGCACCCTATGTTGGACAATGGGGCATTGACATTTCCCTTTAGACCAGTCAGAAAAGTGGAACCTACTGGCCCTCCAGCACCACTAACAGCAGCATTTGTCCTCTAATCCAGGGATTGTTTAGAATTGACCATATTTAGCTTCAGAGGCAGGCCTGAGTGGGCGCTTCTAGTTTCAGATCTTTGTATTAAACACATACAAACAAATGAAAAGAAATTCAGCAAAATATCAAGTGCCTGCATGAAACAAATGACAAAAAAAAAAACGAACAATGACTGATTCTGATCTTCTGTCCTTATTAAAAACAAAAATAAAAATACATTTTGAAAATACTTTGTCCTCTTGCTGTTTAGGACATATTGGACATGAGTGGAGGGATTCACCATTGATAGATAACAGGAAGTATATTTGCCATTTCACACGAGAACTGCAGTAGTGGATTATCTATAATGCTGTGCAACCTGGGTTAACACCAAGGTGTTGAAAAAGCAATTGATTTCTTATGTTGCATCGCATGGCACTAGAGCCCCTTGCCCGCCCCATTACGGCTTAAAAGGTTGTAAGTGGAATTAATTTGAGTGTTTGTTACTTCAAAATCTGCCTATGTGCTAATGATAACATAGTCAAATTCCAGCTGTTCATTACCTAGCTTGCAACAGCACGATGTTCTGAATATAGGGTGATTTGAAGTAAGAATAAGACTATTTCTCTGAACCACCAGATACTTCCAACCTATCTAGGGATTTCTCCATTCATTTGGAAACCACCCGGCATGAAATACCTTGGGATATATATCAAGTTGCCAGTTAATAAGATATTTTAATCTGAATAGACCAAGTCCCCTTAAAACCATGTGGAATGACATGAAGAGAGTTCTATCTTTATCGCTTCAGTTGCTTGAGCAATGGTTCAAACAGATAAACCTTTTATTTTCAAGTAATTTGTGGAAAGATATTAAACCTATAATTAACCTTAAACATTTACACTCCATGCCACTTTATTCAGGCAATTTATTCATTGTTGTTGATTTGTTTTTGTCTTTCTCTTTGTGTGCACTACCACTGAGAAAACAATAACTACTCATATATTTTGACAAACCATCCAAAGTAGTCTATGTATTTTCATTA
This sequence comes from Esox lucius, assembly GCF_011004845.1. Taxonomy (NCBI): domain Eukaryota; kingdom Metazoa; phylum Chordata; class Actinopteri; order Esociformes; family Esocidae; genus Esox; species Esox lucius. Next base: position 9,242,078 of record NC_047581.1, on the reverse strand, counting down.
GTCGGTGGTTGTGAGCAGTTAGACCTAATGGATAACATATCAATGGCCACCACATGATCATCTTTATCATGCATGCAATCCATGAGCTTATTAGAAATGTAAAGCTGTTCCAAAAAACATATTTTGATAAAGATGCACCTTACATTTGGAAACTATCTGACATTTGGGTCCCTGTATACAGTAATGAATCCTATCAAGATAGCTTGAATACACTGATGTCTTAAAGGAAGTTACTCTCCAAACTTTCCCAGCACATTATCGTAGTATATAACCACACAGACAGATACCGGGTAGAAATCAATAAATGTATGGTCTCCTGGCTGAAACTTTGAAGCCACAGGAGCCATTATCAATTCAAGGCAGGTGTCATACTGTAAAAGCTGATGTGGTTGTTTTCCTGGATGGAAAGAATACACTACTTATGCATGTGTTATGAAAGCTTTATAAAGTCTTAATGGAGATACTTCAATAAATAAAGCATTTCTTAGAGGACGCAAATGGAATAGAAACACAAGCGACTCCAGGAAAATATACCTGCCTTGACCTCATGTTCAGATGAGGTCAAGGCTTAGGGACCTCATCTGAACATTATTGATTTCTGAGAACAATAGTGTGACACGGTAAAGGTCAATTCACTTCACACGTTTCTCAAAATACAGAAAAATCATGAAAAAAGGTACTGTCTGATAAATGAACATATTACATTGTAACCCCTTAAGATTGATTCACCAGTGTCCACCCGATTAATCAAGTATTGCATGCTTGGTGAAAGCATGTGGCAGATAATCAAATACAAGGTCAACATAGACGGAGAGCAGGTCAGTATTGAGGTGGGGCATAATAGCTCTTTTTAAACACAGAGATTAATCAGAAACTCCACTGTGACGACTGCTTTATGAGCCTGCCACTTCCTGAGGAGCTAAACAGCACAGCCGCATCTATAGTCGCTTATGGTACATTCCAGATGGCATACTGTTCTTTAGTAGGGACTCAGGTAGGCTATTTGAAGTAGGGCGCCATTTGGAATGCAGACCTAGTCCTTCAGTCTTCCGCTGCTTAAAGAATCTCTCTTGTATGCTCATAAATAATCCTGATGAGCCTGAGAAGGCGAGCACGAAGAGGCACAGGAAACCTTATTAAATATATTACACAGAACCCATGGAGGCAGGTAGTGAGCGGGCGCCATTAAAGCTAAAGCTAGCCAAGCAAGACAGACCAAAATTAAAACATGATTAGGTTATTGTGGAGGAAGATGGATAAAAAAAGAGTTTGCACAATATGCTGTCAGAGGAAGAATTAGATTTTAATCAGACACGGATGGAGAGAAACACAATAATATTTGGGAAAATGCTAACTTTAAGTTTTGAAGATTATCATAAACTTTGATGGGTCATGCATCAAATGCATCAAATTACTTTTGACCCCGATCCATTGTGTTTTTGGCAACACTTCAAAATGCAGGAGGATGTTAACAAGTTGTCAAGCAGAGGCTCCTTTGACACAGCGATGGCCTATGCCTCCCTACTGTTTGCCTGATGGGTTTTATAATAACATATCCTCTGTTGACTCAGTATAATAAATGAGAAAGCTGATAGTGAACTGAAACTAAGAGAAAGAAATGACCCTCTAGCGACAGATCATGGACCGAGAGAGAGGAAGAAAGAAATCTTGTTGAGAGTCAAAGACAGTAGATAGATTGACTCAAAGGGAGGCAGGACAAATAAAAAACAGAGAAAGAATTTGGGTGTCATGAGGGAGAGACAGGAAGAGAGAAGAAGAAGGTGAAAGACAGAGATACAGAAAAAAGGAGAAGTGGAGGAGGCAGAGGCTGTGGTGTCGCTGAGCCTGGGCTTCCGGGCTGTGGTGACGCTGGGCCTGGGCTTCTGGGCTGGGGTGTCGCTGGGCCTGGACATCTGGGCTGTGGTGTCGCTGGGCCTGGGCTTCCAGGCTGTTTTCTCATTTTATTTTATCTGATGCGTTTGCTCAGCTAGGTGCAGATGTTTTCTGCTTGTTTTGCAAGCTAACATTAATGCTGCTGAGATAGTGTTTTGAAAAACGTGTAACAGAAGCCAACCAGTGCTTTGTTGTCACAACCTGTCCTTTCCTTCAGTAGTCCGGGATTGGATGACAACGCAGGGTTGTGTCTCCACACAACTGGAGCTCCGAGTCTCTTGCAAGTCTGGTATTGTCCCTGGAAAGTGACAGTGGGTTGGTCCTGTTTCTGTTAAAAAAAATAGTTTGAATAACTGATTTCAATTTCATCATACTAAACCAAATAACTGATTATTGAGAACATATATATATATATATGTCTGTAATAAAACAATGTGTAGACTGAAATTAATTAAATGTACCACTTACTTTCTGGGAAAATCATGATAATCTGCGACTGGATCATATAAAGAGGTAACCAGTCAGAATATCAATGCAGCTTCTACACACCTTTGTTCTGGTTTGGACCCAACCCACTAGTTTCTGGAACCAATCAGCGAATGAGTTGTTTAACAGTGGCTCACGTACGAAGGGGTAACAGTGCTATGATGTCCTTGGTTTAGTTTGAGCCAGAGGGGATGGGGGACTGCTTTTATCTGGATGATGTTGTAAAAGTGTTGTAAATGTTGTAAATGTGAAAATCATTATAACTGCAATACTTTGCTCTAGAGTTGTGAGGACACTCATTCTGCTCGAAAGGCTGCAGGCAAGGGTTTTAGTGGCATGGAATTGGTAAAAGCTTATCAATACCTCACTTACCCACCAGAGAGTGGGGAAGTATTTTACACTGTATTTCCCATTACCAGGTTCCCAAAACTAATTTTAAAGGAGGTCTCGGAGAGAGTGCCTGACTTAAAAATGAAACATTTGAATTGACTGTCAGACACATAGTTTTATAAAAACACTTAGAATGCCGCTCCAGTGACAAGTAATAAACTCTGTATTTGGTCTGAAATGCTTCCATCGTCTTTTGAAACCAGACATTGTTGGGAAGATCTATCTAGCAGCAGCTGGTTCTGGTGGCATAGCAAGTGTTCGTTGAAGGGGTAGCCGTGCATAATGGATGATAGATCCAGGGTTATTTACAACAACAAAGGACAGACTGCAGGGAGAGAGAGAAAGGGAGAGAGAGAAAGGGAGAGAAAGAAAGGGAGAGAGAGAAAGAAAGAGAGAGAAAGAAAGAAAGAAAGAAAGAAAGGGAGAGAGAGAGGAGTTTATTCTTCACAGCCTTTGGAGGACATGCCAAGAATTGATGCCCTCCATCATCAGTCTGCAAGGCTGGGGTGGCAGGGCGCCACAGATGGCAGGGCCATGGTACCATATGCCCCGCCAAGCCACGCACCTGGCAGTGAGGTGGAAATGGAGAGAAGAGGGACGGCAAGGAGAAAGGAAGAGAGAGGGCGACGGATCAGATCCAGACCTTTTTGTTCTGTCGGGAACGGACAGCGGGCAGACACAAACTTGGACCAGAGAATGCAGACATCAGACAGCTTTTTCAGCATATTATTCACAGCGAAATCAATTACTTGGTATGCAATGATTCAATGGGTTTTACAAGGACACACATCTGTGTCTGTCGCGTCTACGCGGCAACAGGAGTCCTAGCTTGGCAATAAAATCGATCAAATCACTAACCTCATAAATAGAGGATATCATGAAGGCTTTACTATAGGGGCCAACTTACTCCCGACGTGCTCTTTAAGACATATTCTTTCTATTAATTACACAACTAGGTTGCAATACTCAATGTAATCTGCATCTGTTGAATGACAGATGTAAGGGATGTTTATAAGTAATTTGATGTGTGCCAAAGATACATATCATAGTAGAAGAGTGAAATATGACATAAAAAAGTTTTGTACTTATTTTTCCTTTTAGGGGGACGACAGTAAGAATTAGTTGTACTTCCTGCAGTGACATAAATTACCTATTTGAAAATAAATTAGACCATTGAAAATGTTCAACAATGCGCCCAATTATGGCCTCTTTTCCATGGTCCAAGGTCGCCTAAGCAGAGAGTTCCGGTAAATTTTGTGAATTTTCCTTGGTGTTTAGGTGTTTTATGTCTGTGTGTCTGGTTTTTTTAATAACTTCTTGAGAAATTAACAAAACTATTGGGTACCCAACACAATCCCATGATGATGGCCATCTAGGTGCTAGCTAAAAAGATGTTGGTGTTTTGTGTTTGGCCACCTGCGCCGGTTGAGAAATTAACTGGGGTGTGAGTGGGTGCTGACGTTGTGAATGACTGCTGGGTGTGGTGGTCTTACTGATGCTCTTACAGATGCAGAAGCGTTATATAGATGGTTGCCCCACTTCAGTAGTGGACTATGTAGCTTAGCTGGTTTGGAGGAGCTGTGAATGTTGAAGACGACCAATTGCTGTTAAGAGCTCTGGGGCATGTCTGCAAGAGTCTGACCTCCATCCCTTCTGCCTGACTGTGCAATGACTACTTCTTTAGCGAAAAATACTACTGATGTAAAAATGTGGAAGTACATCTAACAAGACTGCAATAACTATAAATTAGTTTATGTTTTGTTTTTATTGGTGATACAAAAAAGCTACTTTGTATTAACCCTTAAAAATACATAAACTCTATCTATTACCTATCCATCCATAAACTAAAAACTGTGGAATAAGACATTATGTATGACCACAGGTATTCAAAGGAATGACTTAATGTTCAAATAGCGTTGGTTAACAGATAATAGTAGCATTATGGTATCTTTTGGGGTTTGAGGACTAACAGAAACTCTTACATGTGGTATACTGGCCATAACCCCCCCCCCCCCCCCATCTAGCCCCACCCCTTATTCGCTAACATCAAAATATTTAAGTTAACTAACCTAATTTTGTTAAGTAAGTCATTACTTAAAAATTACAATTTATTGGAACTTAATAGTTAAGATTATAATTTCTAGTTTACTGTACATAAAAATATAGAAGAAAATTATTTTCCAATATGCATTTTCCTTTCAAGTGAACTCTAGAGTGACTGTATTTGTTTCTGACAGAGACATGGTTATTGAACACATTATCTCTAAGTTCACTTTATTGACTGTTATGAAATATTTTGAATTGCAACCCACCTAGCTCATGGACTATTCATTTCAAAAGTCCTCAAAATACACTGTGCTAAAAGCCCTGGTTAAAGAAACTTATATCAAATAACTGCTTCTGCTGATATTTCTGGAAAACCTCGGAACTTAAACAGACTTTTGCAAAGCTACCCACAAGGCACTGGCTTGCAAAGGAATGCAAAAACCCTATATAAATCCAGCACATGTTTTGACAGGAATATTTTTAATATAATTGTTACAAGCATTTCAGTAGTGGTTGCAAAATATATGTTTGACCAAATGATTGGATTACTTTAGACAAATGTATGTGTTTGATGTTTGTGTAGCTAAGACGAATCAATCATTCAATGTCCATGCAAAAAAAGGATAATAAAACAATTCCAGGATCTCAACCTGAAGCAGAGAATGATGGGAACATTTTCATTTTAAACTTATACAAATTGAGTAAAAGTCAATATAACATAAACATTTTAAGTAATTGGGAACATTTCTCTAACTTTGAGTTACCCTTAGTTGAAAAATTTGAGTAAGAAATACATTTGGTTATATAGTGTACTGAATATTGAAACTCATATGTAAAGGGTCATATCTTTGACCTTTACATGCTTACAAATTCATAGTGTCTATACTTACTGCTGTAGTCAACCACCTCAATGCTTTTTACAGTACACCCTCTTGGCCTACTGGAAGTGGTAATGGAATGGTCATGGGTCTGATGTCTGCATCTTGTAGAGCAGTCAAGTGTGCTAAAATATAGATGATATGGACAGTCATGGTCGAAGTGTAGAGATGGGTCCTGCCCTGTATAGGTCAGGCGGAAGGAGGTACAGAAAGGCAGGTAGTGCATGAATGATATATCATACAACCATCAACACTGCAGATTAGATTTTATAGGATCTGAGCGATTGGGTAAAAACAGTCGATAAACTCTATAAAAGTATAATGAAACAATGTAAACCCCGAAAACACTAAATTATGGTACTGAATACAAGGGATATAGTTCATGTTAAAAATGACTTCATACTCATGCTCTGGACTTTTCACCCGATAGCTATGTTGAATAGCTAACTATTGAAAATGATACTGCCTAGCACTAGAACAGCCAGGGCTTTCAAACGCCTGGTATCCACTAGACCAGTGTCTCCCAACCTTTTTCAGTACCTGTACCCCCAAAATGTTTTTGCACTGCTTTCAGTACCCCTGAAGTACCCCCTCATGTTAATTTCACTAGTAAGTCTATGGTGTCATGAGTGTTTTCAAGTACCCCCTGTGGAGAGGCCAAGTACCCCCAGGGCTCCTAGTACCCCTGGCTGGGAACCACTGCGCTAGACCTAGCTCTGTTTAACTTCATTACCGTATCCTCCCTATTAGCATGCACATTCTACTCCGAAAAATCACCAGCCAGCCACAGCATCAGTTTATCTACTGTGTTGTTATCAACCCACATAAAATAGTCTATAAAGGATGAATTGCGTAAAGTGGAATAATTTGGTATACTTGTATTGAAAGTCTTATTTAACATTAGAATGTAATTAAACAACATTATTTCAAAGAACACAGGCTATTGCATTTTTATTAGTTCATTACACTAAAAAAATCTATTAAAAAAATCTACTTTAGTAAAATTATTCACAGATACGTCCTTTTTTTGTGGGTGGAGGGTATAACTTGTTAACGTTATTAACCAATGTGCCTGGTCATGCATGATTTGCCGTAGAGCATGTAAATGAAAATACAAAAGACAAATGGATAGCCTATTCATATAAAAACAATTGGTGGATCGAACAATCTGTTGCCTGTTGCATTGCTTCATTCTCTTGAAGTAGAAATATTACAGTGTTTTTACTGTTTTTTGTAAATTCATTTATCAGATTAATACAATCCAGTTACTTATTTGGCCAGTGTAGAAAGTTAAACAGTGTGTCAATTATTTACACACCTGAATGCTTTTTATTAGTCCTAAATAAAAACAATTTCAAAAAATAATTCACAGAACACGACATAACAAAATATAGTATTTGATTAAATATAACATGGCACAGCAAGGACATGGAAGCCAGAGTTGGTTACAGAGCCCGAGGCAATTTATTCATAAATAATACAAGAAAGAAACTGGAGAAAGAAACCAAAACTAAAGAAAAGAACAGAACAGAAACCAGCCCAGTGAAGCGGAGACCAGGACAGGGGCAGGCAGGCGGTGAGGTGAGTCAGCCCGTAAGGCGAGTCAGCTCGTGAGGCAAGTCAGCCCAGTCGGTTTCTTCTGGGGGAACAGTATGAGAACATACAACGCGTTAGTAAGTTTCTCCCATTCCTTTACTCTCTCTTCCTCCTTTTTAAAACTGCACACAGGCCCGACGAGTGGCTGGTGTGGATGGGTGGGGCCAGGTCTTTCCCTCCCTGTCACAGGCTACTTCTCACCGTTGTTCTCCCTGGGATTGCCGTTCAAGGTGCTAAACCCCCGGGGCCGATGTGCCCGAAGCCTCTGGTGGACTGCTTAAGTCACAATATCTTTGAAAATATAGAAAAGTCATTTGTTGATTGTTTGGACACTGTAATGCCTTTACCCATGCATTTACGTATTAATCTCGCTTCTGGCCAACAGTCAGCACTCAGCTTCAGGGGTTTGTGTGAGCAAGACCGGCAAACAGAACAGCTGCACTGAAAACAGTTTCACTGGTCTTGTTCCGTGTGCACCTGCTGACATGGCTTTGTGTGTTCTTGCCGGGAGGGAGCTGTTGAGGAAGAGGAAGACTGGGAAGTGCTGTCTTCTTAACAGCCTGCTTGGCGGCTGTCTGGTATGGAGAACTAAATGTGCCATATCCCTAAATAAATAATTACACATTTGTATTATTTTTTTATTTTTTGTATTTATATTGTGTGTGTGCATCGCATTTCAAAACCATTTGGGGGTGTGGGGCTTTTAATATTTGCATGATGTATGTGCAGTGCAACTGCAGTAGGTGGTGGGACTTTTAGGTTGAGCTGTTTTGTATTGTAATGCTGAATAAACTGAATGGGCACTTGACAGCCAACTAACAATGCAGTTCAGATGTGAGCTGTGAAGATGTGAACTGCTACAAAATGTTATCAATCAGCGTATTGCCTGCACCATGATTGACAGATGGCGTCAAGTACCCCTCCAGCATCTTTTCATTTGGTCTGCATCTCAAGAATGTTCTTCTTTGTGATCCGAACATCTCAAAGTTAGATTTGTTTGTCCATAACACTTTTTTCCAATCTTCCTCTCTCTAGAGTCTGTGTTCTTTAGCCCATCTTAATCTTTTCTTTTTATTGGCCAGTCTGAGATATGTTTTTTTTTTGCAACTCTGCCTAGAAGGCCAGCATCCTGGGGTCGCCTCTTCACTGTTGATGTTGAGACTTTTGTTTTGCGAGTACTATTTAATGAAGCTGCCAGTTGAGTACCTGTGAGGCATCTGTTTCTCAAACTAGACACTCTAATGTATTTGTCCTCTTGCTCAGTTGTGCACCGGGGCCTCCCACTCCTCTTTCTATTTTGCTTAGAGACAGTTTGTGCTGTTCTGTGAAGGGAGTAGTACACATTGTATCAGATCTTCATTTCCAATTTCTCACAGTTTGATTACTTTAACAGATTTCAGTAGTGCTAACAAAAGGGTTTTCTAAAGATGAATTACACTTTTAAAATGATAAACTTGGATTAGCAAGCACAACGTGCCATTGGAACACAGGACTCATGGTTGCTGATAATGGGCCTCTGTACGCCTATGTAGATATTCCAATTAAATAATCTGATGTTTCCAGCTGCAATAGTCATTTACAACATTAACATTGTCTACAGTGTACTTATGCTCTGTTTCAATTTTATGTTGTTTTAAAGGACTAAAAATGTAGGAAGGAAATTTCTAAGTGACCCAAACTTTTGAATGGTAATGTAAATTTAGCTAAGGAGGTTTGTGCATGCGCAGGAAAGTAGATAACAATCGGAGCAAGCAGAAACCCTACGTGTCCTGTAATTCTTTTCAAGTCAGATGTAGTAAATTCTTCCAAGCCAGTTTAGTCTTCACCTGTGTCTTGTTTAGCTCTCATCATGTCCCTATTTAAGTTCCTCCTGTCCTGGTGTTAATTGTCATTACTGGACGTTGCTGTCTACATTTCGGTTGTTTTGTTATATCAAAGTAACATTGTTAGCATGTTAGCCTTTGAATACAATTTTACATTTAATGTTTATATTCACCTCTGCGACTGGGTCTTGCCTCTACAAGCCGTGTCAATGGTAGTGTATATCAACCAGAATACACAGAGAAGAAGCATGCAGGAACATATTTTTCTAGACCACAGTGGTCCCCAACCTTTTCAGCATTGAGGGCTACTTTTAAAAAAGGTTGCAAGCTACTCTCTTTCTCTGTGTTTTCTATTGGGCACGCTTCCTATTTCACCACTGCAACTTTTACAGTAAAAGTTACTCTACAAGAGAAAGTACTACTCACCTACTCTGGCAGTGTGACTTGCAAAGAAAACAAATTAAGTGCAAACATGCCGAACATGCTAATTAGAACCACTAATCTACCAACCACAGTCAAGGCACCAAAAACATTCTAGGTATTCCTATGGCAGGCCGAAAGCATGCAGGTGTCAGGGTTGGATCCATTATGCGGTTTGTCACTGACAGCAGCAATAACCAAGACAGTCTGTATGGGGTCACTAGAATATGATCAACTGCGTGCCATACGCAGACTGACAGTGGCAACGCCTACCAGAGGAATCCTGACAATATGCATGTGTCCCAAGGTAACAGAGAGAGATTTCAGTTGCTGCGACTGGATTTGAGGCGACAGGATAAGGAGGCAAACAGGGCGGGGAGGGTAGCCGCAGCTTGTCAACGGCCCTACACTGAATCCAACATCTGACAGAGACTGAAGACTGGTTAAAGAATTTTTTTAAAGACGCCACGTTGAATATTAACATCCTAATTAATTAATATAAAAAATGAAATAGAATCTTGGGGACTAACATTTTTATTTTATAATTTGTTGGGAGAATTGTCAGTCTGAAAAATGTCCACCCATCAAGATGTGATAACCAAGAACGATGAGTCACTCTACATTGAGGAGGTATGCCAACCGACACGATGGTGCCAAGAAATCAACCTCTCCATTAACGTCCACAAAACCAAGATGATGTTGACTTTGGGAAGAAGAGGGGGGAGTTCCCCAGCAAATCACTACTCATCCTCTTAATGTCAGACATAAGAGGTCTGTATCGGAGCATGAGATCTCGTAACAACAGGCTCAGGGACACATTATTTCCAAACCATTAGACTGCTCAACACGCACTATTTACTACCACCAATTTAAACATCCCCACTTTTCAATTCTAAGATGTGTGTTGCCACTTGGCTTGAACCCTTATCTTTATTATCTTTACTGTTTATTAGTTTTGTCTGTTTATTCCTATTATTGTTTAAACATTTTAATGTACTTTATTTGTCACTCAATTGTTTCTATGGTTGTTCCACTGTCACCAGGGAACTGGCAAGTAAGCATGTTGTTGAATGGTCCACACCGTGGTCCCTTACCATTGTTGTTTATTAGACCACTTTGTTGAACAACTTGTTGAAGTAATTTCACTGTCCAAAGAGAGTAAATCTCCAACTAGTTGGGAATTCCAATAACCGTGTTTGGATGTGACATTATAGTTGGTTTTATAAATACATGCATCGAAATGATTATGTGAAAACAGAGACATTTGAGAGGAAGCATCCAAACCTTTTTTGAATTGATCTCACTCATGCATGAAGACATATATGATAATTCAATTAGACTCACTGAATACATTTCATATAAAGTATATCCTATTTTGTGTTATTTTTAAGTTTGTGTTTGAGAGAGTTAATTTCTCTTGAGAAACAAAATGAAACAGGGGAAAAAGAGATCTCTTATTGGATTTAGATTTTTTTAGGGAATTGTTCATAGTGGCAAAGCCAAGCCCCTTGCTGGCAATATCCCAGCTGGCAACCTCAGCCTATATCTGCTTCCATACACAATACCTCTCTGGAGCATCTTTTGTCAAGATAAAGAAGGCAAGCTAAAAAAAAACTAAACAATATACAGTATCTGCTGTACAATACATTTCTAAATCTAAAAAAGCAGTAACATGCCATTCAGTCTGTATATATCATAAAATGTAAACTGGCCTTGACTGGCTAGAAGAGTGAAAAAGTGTAGCTGTTCAGACCATTATTTGTATCAGTGCCAGGTTGGAGTTGAGGGGAAAGCTAATATATAGAGTGGTTGTGACAACCGTGACTTCCTGTCTTGCTAGAGTAACTAGAGGAAGTTGTGGTCAGTCATTGGAAAAATACATTCTGGTCTCAACTCACCAGCGTGTTAGATTACTGACTCCTGACATTTGATTCAGGCTTTCTATACCAATAGCTTACATTGTGTGCCAATTACAAGAAATAAGACGAGAAGGAAGCCATCACATATCTATATCCTGGTTTATGCAGGGTTGAAGAGCAACATCTGGGCTCTTCCATGATAGGTACCCGAAGAGATTGTGCATGTAAGTTTCCAATACACTGACTAATTGTTCTGTGTTTAAACACCTGTTTATAACAAAATGATTAATTAAGAAGTGGAGCACATGCGCATGGCCACACATGCACACGTGTGCACACATACACAAACACAAAAAAACCTCAACCTAAACTAATTGTCTCATTGTAGGTATATCTCCATGGCAGTCTGTGTCTCAGGCCTGCGGGACCATGCCAGTGTGTTGAAAGATAACAGCTGTCTGCTGATAGAGAACATGTGCATCCTGGTGGGCTCGTTTGTGGCCTCTGTCCACCTCACCATCATGGTTTGTCACCTGCTTAACCACCTTGCGACAACAGAGGGGTAGGTAGAGAGGTGGGCGGGGCCAGGGTTGACTTATATGGGTATATGGGTGTTGCTCGATGCAACGTTCAGAAAGCCTTCAACGTGCAGGTCAGTGTATTCTTTCTGTTTGTGTTCTGGTCTTTCCCCCTAATGTTGTAAAAGACCCCTCTATGATAGCATGGCTTCATTCAAAATGTGGACTCCACTTCCCATCATTATGTTTTTTGTGATTAAGAAAATGGTCTATTAGCATACATATAATAAAGGGAGTTAAAAGAACAACACTGGTGGGTGTTTTTTTTGATTATGTAGGATTTTTTTATGTTTTGTACTTCAACAGAATCAACCTAGTCAAAATACAAAATTTAAACATACCCATTTACAAAGAAAAGTATACCGAGGTATTTGATCCTTTGTCTCCACAAGATAGATAATTTCACCACTTTAGGTCTTCCTCCTTACAATCTAAGCCTCATATATTGTGAAATTTCAGGGAGAATATTAAATAGTTCTACAAGTGAATTAAAGTGTCACTTTTGGGATGCAGAGGTTTTTAAAAAGTGAACGGTGAATCAGAGCTCCAATTTCAATCATCCCATCACTAGTCTGACACTGCACATGATATTACATTTATTCTCCGGATGTCTGACTCTTTTTTTAATTCAAATTCCAACATTACATTTTTGACATACTGCAAATGACGTATCTCTCTCAGTTAATTTTAAAGTCATAAAAAAATTATCTTATTTTTTAATAATTGAATTGGAAGCCACTATTCTGCCTTGCTCTACACTGCTCTTAGCTTGTAGGCCGGCTAGTTTAACACTTCCTTTAAGTGATCTTCAAAATGTAGATAATACGATCTGTAATTGACAATATCTCCTGAACTGCTGAATGACAATGATCCTGATCGGAAATCAAGCAAAAGACAGGTTTTAATTAAATATACACAGAATTCAATGGACCTTGCTCCAGGGCTAGGGGAGTTCAAAACTCTTAAACTCAACAATTATTGTTGCCATTTACAAGGAATGTAATAGAGATTGGCTGCGTGGATGATGGATCCGTTTGCCAGTCCTACAGCCATAACTCAGCAATTTGGATTAAACTTATAATTTCATGTTGATCGATATCAGAACCTTAATACCGATGTTGAAATGGAGTAAAGTGGAGAAAGATATCAGTTGTACTTTATTTATGGTTGCATACAGCTAGATGTTACATGCTTCTCTCTCAACCCATCAGTGAGAGACTCCCTTATACAGGAGGAACAGGCAAGGCCAGCGGTTTCAGTCTGGAGAAAGCAGATGTTGTTATTCCACATATACTCCCCTCTTTGTATTATACAGACATCTTTGCTATGTCCTGAGTCCACAGTTGGTCTTGTCATTGCTCAAACATAATCTTATAAACATGTTTACATTTCTGGGTGTCCACGCCTCCGAGGACCTCTCCTGGAGCCTCAAGGCCTGAACCCTGTTCAAAAAGGCACAACAGCGCCTGTACTTTGTGAGGAGGCTGAAGAAGGCCCGTTTGTCTTCCCAGACCATCGACCATCGTTCTACCGCTGCACAACTGTGCCACAGTGTGGTTTGGTGTTGTTGAAAACTGCCCAGCACATCACTGGTGTCCAGCTCCCAGCCATTGTGGACCTTCAGCGCAAGCAGTGTCTGCACAGGGTGCGTGGCATCATCAGAGACTCTTCACCCATGCCACAAACTGTTTGCCCTCCTACCATCAGGCAGGTGGTACAAGTCTCTTCATTCCCGCACCAGCAGGCTCAGGAACAGCTTCTTCCCATCTACTGTTACCCTGCTGAACTCTGTGACCCATCCCAACACTAACCATACCCACCCACCCAACGCTTAGTACTGCCTGTCAGGGACCTTGTTACATTACTCCTCTGTACTACTTGTCTCCCTCAGGAACCTCATTGCTGATATCACTGCATTTCAGTTGCACAGACTACCTTACACCTCCAACTTGCTCGATTGCATAGTCAGAATTGCCATTTGTACTTGCATTTGCTTCATCGCACAACTACTCATACCCACTTGCACATACATGTACTGAATTTGTAAATTTTCTGCCCTCCCCTATTTGCCTTCATTGCTCATTTCAATTGCCATTTTGCACTGTGAGAAGTTAATATAGGGTTCATTCGGTCACTTTTGGATGATTGGTTGACAGTAGGCGGGATGTCCGTTTTGGGAGCAAGACTTCCTGTGTGACGTATGTTAGGGTGGAACTTCCGGTGTGACATATGTTCCGGGGGGGGTAGCACTTCCTGTGTGATGTATGTTAGGGGTTGTAACTTCCTTTATGACGTTTAAGGTATAGGGGGTGTGTGGTTTGTAATTTGTGGTGGCTTTGATATTTAACAATAGGGCTCCAGGGTTCTGAGAAAGTTACATTCACCAGACATTCAATGTTAAGATAAGTAGCAATAAGTCCAATGTTTAACAATAAGGCCCCAGGGTTCTGGAATGTTAAAATCCCTACACACATGAATCTCTTTTCAGTAATTGTAATACAATTGAAATACAAATATAGCAGTTGATTACAATGATTAAGTTAACATTTATGCTACTTTTCTGCACAAATATTTCCTGAAGACTGCATCTGTTTCTATCAATAAAAACGTATTAAAATTAAATAAAAAAATTACTTTTCCCACCAGATTTATTTGATGAATTACATTATGCCACACTAGACACAAATTAACATATAATTCAAGTGTTTAACATAGCGCGTTTACATGAATGACGTTTAGTTTGTTTAATTGGCATTAGGCTACATTTTCAACCCATCATTGGTAAATAACTATTAATTTTTCTAAAGTTTCTAATAAAATGGTTTGAACAGACCTTGTAATTAATTTATTTCCTGTATGGCCTTAAGTTGACAAATTACTGTTAATTACTCCAAATTAAACCAAGGAGAAAGATGGGTAAGACAAAGCGCCTGTTAAAATATTTGTATTCTCACATGCCCAATCAGTTATTAGGAATAGGGAGTAAAAAAAACAATAATTAGTCAACAAATAGTTTTCAGTTTGTGAGTTTTGAATTCTGATAACGGAACAATGTAATATGCAACACGTATTTAGGAAAAGTCATGAAAGGAGGATGTAGCTTTCAAAATGGTATTATCCAAATCAATTGCATTGACAAATAAATGAAAGTTAGACTACAACAGTCAGGTATACAGTAGGCCTGAATTTTTCTTTTGATGAAATAATGACAAAAAAGCTATATAAAAATCCAGATGTTCAATACATTTTTTAAATAATGCCCCATAATGTAGCCTAATTTCGCAACATTATTATTTAAAAGATAAGTGCGTATCAGTCGCTTATTTGTCTTATCAAGTCGGCCAATATGGCCGTTAAAATTCCAGAGTTCCGAACATATGTTTTAAATAGCCATACTGTATAATACCCTACACTTAACCCTTTGACGCGTACGATCACACCAGTGTGATCAGGCTAGAGTGGTCCCTGAAGCATACGATCACACCGGTGTGATTAGAACGTATTGTTTAGAACGCACCATTAGAACACCTAGGTACAAGTAACGTAACAATGGCTGGTCAGACCACGCTGTTATTTACACACATTTAGCTCAAACAGTGTTTATAACTTTATTTCCTTATTGTAATTGTTTCAAGACCACACTATGTTATTAACCTTTTCACGCGTGAGTTTCAAATATTCCTTACCGTCCCCCCAGCGTGAGTTTTTTTGCGCATGACTTCAGTAATCTCCAGCATTTGTACTCACGCCAGCATTTGAACAGTCACCTTGCTAGGCAAGGAACACTACATGCATTGCATTGCAAGCTTCTCTGTATACAATGGGTAACGTAACTTCTAGAAAGTTTTTGCAATGGTTTTGATCGGTAGTAGTCGCTAATATAATTATTTTTTGTGTATTAGTGTTGGCTGTCTGTTGGTACGTAAGTAACACTTCTTGTCCCGATTTGAATGCTTTCTACCTGGTTAATATCATGGTATGGTCTTGAAACAATTACAATCAGGAAATAGAGTTATAAACACTGTTTGAGCTAAATGTGAGTAAATAATAGTGCGGTTTTACCAGCCATTGTTATGTTAGTTGTAGCTAGGCATGCTAATGATCACACCAGTGTGATTGTACACTTCAGGGACCACTCTAGCCTGATCACACTGGTGTGACCGTACGCGTCAAACAGTTAACCAGGTAGCAAGCATTCAAATCGGGACAAGAACTGTTACTTACATACCAACAGACAGCCAACACTAGCAGTTACATTTTTACACAAATGAACTATATTAGCGACTACTACAGAGCATCTTAACATTTCCTGGAAGACCTGACAACCGGTCAAAATCATTGTGTATAAACGTTCTAGAAGTTACGTTACCCGTTGTGGGCGCCGCTATGCTTTTTATATAGTTTATTCATTTTCACCGCACTGAATTACAGGCCACGCTTTGTTAGCTAGCGGTTAGCTGATGTTTGCTAGCTAGCTACAGTTACACATCAACCAGCTTTTGCACCTCTTTGAATTCGAGTCAATGAGAGAAGCTTGCAATGCAATGTATGTAGTGTTCCTTACCAGGCAAAGTGACTGTTCAAATTCTGGAACTCTGAATGAGTTTCTGAACTCACGCGCAGAAAACACTGGGGGCCCGTTAAGGAATATTTGAAACTCATGCGTGAAAAGGTTAAACAGCAATAAAACACAAACTCTATGATCCAACAAATACTTTTTATTTAAATTATTCAACAGAATAAACTCTTCACAAACTGTGAACTGATTGTGAAGATCAGTTCACAGATCCAAGGTATTGCTAGGATAACAATACATTCCGGGCTTAGGACCCCAAACCCTCCCGAAAGGGAAAGTCCCTATGGCGCTGGCTGAAGTGTTGAATTAGGCCTAAGATTGTTGTGATGCTATACCATAGGCTCAGATTATTTACTGAATCTCGTTTGCTGGCCTCAGTAGCTCCGTCACTATGATTTTTTTAAAACCGGCCAGGTTATGTCTGCTTCGCGTTGGACATTTTGGAGTCGTATGTAGGAGTTGCCACTTTTGGTTTTTGCGCCAACCTTACTCACATGACTCAGTAATGTCTTATTGTGAGAGTGGGCAGAGGATCGCTGTTTTTGTGGCAACAGATCATACAGATTTTTTTATCTGCTGGACTCACATGATACCAGGGAAAAGCCACATTTGCTGGCTAACTTAAACCCTAACTTAAACGCATAGTTTTCCTTGGTCTTGCTCCTTGTGCACTTGCTATTTTCATTGATAGGCTAATTATTTAGTGTAATAGCTACATTTGATCTTCTGGAAAATAATCAGAGAATATGAATGGTATAGGCTATGGTGTAGGCTATGTTGGATATTTTTTTCTCTGCTAATATAAATCAGTAATTTGGTGAATTCGATTTTATTACTAAGGCTACACAAACCTATTTAGGAAGTCATGTAGGGAAGGGTGTATCTTTCAAAACGGTATTGTCCAAATCAATTGCATTGATAAATAAACAGCTCACTACAACGGCCAGGTACTGTACAGTAGGCCAGATAATTTTGTTAGATATTAAATAATGACATAAGTAATATTAAATGAAAATCAAGATATTTAATTAAATAATTTACAGTCAAACATTTTACCAACTAGAATTTACAGTGCTACATTTTAGTTGCCCCTCCCTCCAACTCCACGATCACAGGTAAGACGTTGTAGATGTGGTCAATGTATTTGTTGCAGGACTTTATCGTCAGTCTTTTGAGCCAAAACATTCTGATAGCGATAACAAGCTCATATTTGCTTGTCGGCTTGGCACGCTTACGAACAAATGTTTTTAGTTCATTCCAAACATTTTCTATTGGATTCAAATCCGGCGACCTAGTGGAAACAAAAAGAGAAAGTTAGATATAATGTAGTTCTATAGTAGGAGGGGTGGATCATGTGTTGTTTAATAGTGTTAGAATAATGTGTAAACTATTCTACAGTACTTACTCAGCTGCCGTCTTAACCCAGTTAACTCAATTGAAATCAAGGTCATGGTGCAAAGTAGCCAAAAGTGCAATGTTTAAGACTTTAAAAGACTGGTTGAGGGGAATACTGTATTTATGGCATATTCAAACATTTGACCCCCCCTTCTGCCCGAAACCCCACCTCAGTACAATTTCCTTCATAAAGGGGGTGTTTAAGTTTAGAGGTAAAAAGGATCTTGTCCTTCTGCATGTGATCAATATTGATCAACAGTGGTGACGTTAGTTCTGGGCATTCGGGTCTATAGCCCCGGATCTTTTATGAATAGCCCCAGATCTCAAAATGTTAGGTTAATTCGCATTTAACCACAAAAAGCATGTCTGGATGATGATGCTGCTGAGGAGAATGTCCATGCTAATTGGGACAATTGGTATGCTAATTACGCCAAATGGCGTTCAGCTCTGGCGGATAATGGGGGTAAAAAGGCCTGCCGGTTCTAGTGTTAATCAGTCAACAGCCTGTGGCACTTGGCTTTGGTACTCAGGCAGCCGCTAATGGTACCCAGATGCTAATCACCCCTCACTGAACACATGAGGTCAATGGATGAATGTGTGATACACCAATGTGATTGATAGAGCTTTGGTTGAATGAACTTAAAAATGTAATGCAAGAGTTCCAGATGTCACAAACTAGTCTAGGCTTAATATTAAAAAACCCTTAAGGCTGTGGTTAGAACAACACGTGGAATTATAAACTTACTTCAGCACATGGGACACTTGGTTAGGTAAAGTGGGACACTACATTATGATTCAAATGAACTATTAGACACATTGTTTTAACTGAATTTATGTGTACAATAAATATAATTACATACAGATATTATATAATCAAAAATATAATGTATAAAGATTAGTGTTTGTGAGTAGCATAAAGGCAAAATGTTTTAAAATTAAAATAAACTTGGTAAAATAAACGATAGCGTAGCACTTACGATGGTTTAACATCAAATAATAGTAGCAGTACGCTGCAGGCTTTCAGACTCGTGAATGGTTAATTTAGAACACAGTTTCTTTATCCTCAGTTGACCAATTGCATTCAGTTACATTTACATCCAGTCACGCACTTATTATCTAATTTGTCTAAATAAATGTATCTAAATCAAAACTGTTTTGATAAGTTTTATTCGTTCTGTTGCCTTGATATTAACTGTTTGCGATCACTCCTCTCATGTTGAAGGAGGCGCTATTTCACAAAAACAGTGAAGTGCCTGTTATTAAGATCGATTTAGATGGACTAACGAGTGGTCTGGAGCACTAATTAACAAGCAATGTTATGTACCTCTTAAGTAACTATGCTTTCGGGGAAACCCACTTATAAAAATAAACAGGCACTTACGTGCATCTTACGATCATCTTAGTGCTTTGGGAAACCAGACCCTGATCAAATTATTTAGTTCTACTCTTTGGCAGAACGCTCTGACATCCAATGGAAATTGACATAATGCTTCCTGCGAACATTGTACTCCCTGCGGTTGAATGCGAATTAAGTTCACAATGAGAATGAAGTTTAATGTTAGTTGATCAATGTTGAACACATTCAGTGGGACAAATTCTGTTTTGTTTTTTATTATTTCTTAAGATAATTAAAATGTTTAAATGAATAATTTATTAATCTTTATTTCTGTGTAGGCTGTTGGTGTATTTCTTTATTATAACGTATCAGTGATGAAGTTGCAACTAGAAACACTTCGCTTTCAAATTGTTAAACCTGTTATGGTTAGGAGAACATTCTGAACATTGTGTGTACTATCGTTTAGAAAACAATTTTTGAGAACAAATAGCATAATCAGGGTTCTAGCTCCACCATGTGTTTGAAATAGTCAATCAAATTTCAATAAAATGTATTTATAAAGCCCTTTTTACATCAGCAGTTTTCAGAAGCATGACCAGATGGACAAGGAAACCCTTATACACTCACCTAAAGGATTATTAGGAACACCATACTAATACTGTGTTTGACCCCCTTTTGGGTACATGGTGGTCATAAAGGGATGGACATGGTCAGAAACAATGCTCCGGTAGGCCGTGGCATTTAAATATGCCCAATTGGCACTAAGGGGCCTAAAGTGTGCCAAGAAAACATCCCCCACACCATTACACCACCACCACCAGCCTGCACAGTGGTAACAAGGCATGTTCTCATTCTGTTTACGCCTAATTCTTACTCTACCATCTTAATGTCTCAACAGAAATCGAGACTCATCAGACCAGGCAACATTCTTCCAGTCTTCAACTGTCCAATTTTGGTGAGCTTGTGCCAATTGTAGCCTCTTTTCCTCTTTGTAGTGGACATGAATGGTACCCGGTGGGGTCTTCTGCTGTTGTAGCCCATCCGCCTCAAGGTTGTGCGTGTTGTGGCTTCACAAATGCTTTGCTGCATACCTCGGTTGTAACGAGTGGTTATTTCAGTAGTTGCTCTTCTATCAGCTTGAATCAGTCGGCCCATTGTCCTCTGACCTCTAGCATCAACAAGGCATTTTCGCCCACAGGATTGCCGCATACTGGATGTTTTTCCCTTTTCACACCATTTTTTGTAAACCCTAGAAATGGTTGTGCGTGAAAATCCCAGTAACTGAGCAGATTGTGAAATACAGACCGGCCCGTCTGGCACCAACAACCATGCCATTCTCAAAATTGCTTAAATCACCTTTCTTTCCCATTCTGACATTCAGTTTGGAGTTCAGGAGATTGTCTTGACCAGGACCACACCCCTAAATGCATTGAAGCAACTGCCATGTGATTGGTTAATTAGATAATTGCATTAATGAGAAATTGAACAGGTGTTCCTAATAATCCTTTAGGTGAGTGTATATGAGCTTCATACCTATGATCAGATGACAAATAAGGGTGAAACAGCATTTTTTTTAAATAAAGTTCTAAATTGTTTGAGAATTGTATGAATTTGTATAGTTCAAATACTGTTGTTTTTGAAACTGTTAAAGGCTAGCAGATTTTCTTTTTCATTATGTTATTTATGAGGTTTTTCTCACAGCTCCAGGCAAAATATGTCCTGCGGTGTGACATGACATTACTATAAAATGTAAATATTGAAATATTATTCATTTCAAATACAAATCAGGTAAGTTTAACAAGTATTCTTAAAGAATGATCATTAAAATTCTGCATATTATTTTTTTTCACAGCTGTTTTTTGATTATATTCTTTGCTTGTGCCATCTTTTACCACTCACTCCAGTTGAAATATTGTGTAAAATGAGAAAAAAATATTTGAAAATGTTTTTTTATATATATATATATATATATATATAGTTATATTTTGCAATGTTTTCAAATGCATATAATTATTTAAGCTAGTTAACATATAAAAGTCATTTAATTGTGTTTGAAGTAATGTCACACCACAGGACATCCCGTCACACCACAGGACAAAATTAGACACTGTATGACTATTTATGGTAACATTTATTGAATATTTTTGTAACAAACAAATTCATTTTCATCTCTATTTGAACAAAATTGAAAATGCATCATTTATTTTATTTAGTGTTTGAATTTAGTGAACAAGAGATACTGAAATATTTACATTCAGGTATCAAATCAGACCTTATCAGGCAAACTTAAGTGTTGAACATGAGCCAGTCCATATTCGTTAATTTCGCAACTCGACCATGGGGCTCAGGCTCCGTAATCGTACCAATTATGTCACTCCGTGAGTAGTAAATGGTATCTTCTTTGTCCGGCCACTGGAAGGCATTCTTGTTTCCATGTTGAACCATACAGTTCACTTGTATTTCCTCTCCCTGAATATTCAACACTTGGCCCACATATCGCTTCTCATCATATATTACTATGATGAACTTTCCCACTTCACACACTTGGTCTTGGTCACTTTCAACATCTTCATCCAAGAAGGACGGGGTAGGGATAGGGGTAATCTCTTGAGCTGGACTGTCACCAGTCATTGTGACTTTTGTGACCTTGAAGCAGCCACACACTTTTGGGTAGCTGCAGAAGCAACTTACTGCCCTATGAAACACCCCCCCTGGTGTTGTAGAGAAAATCATGCCATCAAGCATTGCTTTTAGCTCTTTGTTTTTTCTTTCCAGCCTCTTAATTTTTGCTGTCAACTTGGGTGGACAAACCTTTTGGGGGAGACTTGGAATTGGGGAAATGGAACCAGCAGGAGATGAACTGCACTAACGGACACATCAAGTTCTTCGGGTGATGGGGGAGTGATATCCAAAATGCTTGCCAGATCCTTCTTATTCTTCCTGTTCCTTGTCTTTGTCTTCTTCCATTCCTCACAAAGCTTTGCTCTCTTATGTTTTGGGAGGCTGGTTATTTTTCGTGGTCGAATTTCCCCTTTAGATTTTTTTTCTTGATATCTGTTGATGGAACAAAAACAACTGTTTTCTATACAAGTGTACGTCTTAGAGAATGTTTCACCAACTCAATTTCCCTATTATAAACTTATTTACTTCCTCCTTCTCTCCCTAAGGATCTCCTCATGCCTGGCTTCATCCTGTGCTAACCTTTCCCGGTACCTCCTTGTCGTTTCTTTGCTCATGCCTAAAAACTGACAAAAATCACTTTAAAAACAATGATCGGTGACTGTTAACATACATATACAACAAACAAAGGAAGACAGATATATATTTTTTAATATATATATAGGTATATTATGCATAATAAAGACAGATATATTTGTTTAATATATGTATAATATAGGTATATTACATATAATATTTACAATATTTGTTTAATATATATATAGAGAGACAGAGATATATTTATATTTATGTTTAATATAGCAAGCATAACAGACGAGAATCTAGCTAGACATCTGACTTAATTATGTCACACTACAGGACGGGCTGTCACACCACAGGACTCTTTCACCTTTGCGGCCATTTTGAGTCATTACTATACAAGACTGATCTTGGGCCTTACAATAACTGAATAAATTCATTGTTTTAAACCTGAATATGATTCTTTTTTTTTTATATTTATATTTTTTCTCGAACTAGATCAGTCACACCACAGGACTATCAAAAATGGACACGTTCATGGTCTGACAGAAATTATGAAATTTATCAAATTAATAAGAGATTAACACTCACCTTTTTCCCTCCTTAGATCATCCAAACATCTAGGGAATTCCCTGGTAGGGGGCTTGATTAAAAGACCCCTATGGCTATCCATGTAACTGCCAGTACAAAAACATATCCTATGTCACACTGCAGGACACCATTTGTGTTTCAAAACTAAATGTACTGTAAATATTATTTGAGTAATTTTTTATCATTTTGAAAACATAAGTTAATCAAGTAAATACATACAAAATAATGCCAAAGCATTTATTAGCTGCTCCAAACATATCTGCTTTATTTGATTAATATTTACATTTGATGAGTCATCAATGTTACAGTCACACCGCAGGACATTTTGGTAATTACCTTGAAATATGAACAACACCAAATACATTTTACGTCCCAAAATCATAATACTGAAATAAAATGATGTTTTATGCCCCACTGGCAAGTGTTGTTTTAGTTGAGAAATGCAGTTCAGTAAACATTTACACTTAATTACAGAAAAAACACGCGTCACGTCATCTGCTGCTATATGAACCTATATGACATCCCATTCCAACACCATGGGCATTGAAATGGCTCCGCCACTCTTCTGGGAAGGCTTTCCACAAGATTTTGGAGTGTCTCTGTGGGAATTTGTGCCCCTTCAGCCAAAAGAGCATTTGGCTACATGATTCTCTCATCTTTTCCCTTTGACGAAGAAGTCGGTTATCACTGCCTATATAGATACAGTAGTTATTGTATTAATGGCATTCCCGAATAAAGAGTACAAATTGTAATAATTAATTAATGTATGTGGGCTGAGTCTAAAGTTAATTTAAACTTAGTCCAGGTCAGAAGCATGACCAGATGGACAAGGAAAGGGACAACACATGGGAGGGGGAAGTGTCAGCACAGTGGCAGCTGAAATCGTCGGGTATTGTCTTGATGTGCAACACAACCAGGAGGACTTTGGACAGGGACAGCAACAGGTCTTTCAAGCCAGGTACTCCTCAGGTGTGGGCCAGGACCTCATGTCCTCCTAGGTTTAAAACGGCAGGAGACAGGGAACATTTAGAAAATGCATTCCTTATATCTACAAGGATTTATAGTGGAGAAGGAGAACTGACCCTACTCCCCCAGCACAATAATACAGCAGCGTAAGACCTTGGGGCTGAGACAGGAGGGTCCAGTGACACTGTGGCGGTAAGAAATTAAATGAGCGACAATATGTTGTTTGGTGTAAGGGAGCCTGGGTTTGGGAATGTTTAATCCCACAGGCAATCGATGACAACATAAGTGTACAACAGATGATCTATGACCAATCAATGTTGATCTTTCATGTTTTACAGTGCATGTGTAACATGAATTTGTGCCATTTTAACAAGTATAGAATTTCTTGTGTAAGATATAAATAGGGGGTCTGCACTTTTTGGAGAGTTTCTGCCCATTTATCATGTTAACATCTGATCTTAAGATCAGATTCTGTGACGACTACGACCTCTGCTGGTTCACCTCCCCATGCAGCGGGCGGGCCCCGGCGGTCGACGTCACCGGCTTTCTGACACCACCGTCTCATCATGCATTTCACCTGTGTCTCGTTTAGTGCACCTGTTCATCATCGCTGTTTCCCCCGGTATATATGTTCCCTCTGCTCCCCCTGTCTTTGTGTGTGATTGTTCTCTGCCACTGTGTTTATGTATGCGTTTATGTAAGACGCTCATGCAGTTTATTTTGTTCTATTCTTATATAAAACCTTCATCCGCCACGCCTTCTCCGGTTCCTCCTTGCTTCCTCAACCTCAGCCGTGACAGATTCACCCATTGTGATGGTTCACAATAATAGAAAATAATCCTTAGTACAAACTATACCATAGTACTACTTAACACATACATTGTGTGGGCGACATTGGTATTCTGAAGGAAAAATTTAACCTGCGTCAAGCAGATTTTATCGCTATGTTGATTGTGTCATGGTTGGGTTAATAATAGTGCTTAAAATAAAACTGAAGACTTTGGTACATGTGTATGTATGAGCATTGATGATTCGTGAAATCAAAATAGATCATTTAAGCCAGAATTAACCTATGAGTTTAACGGTTACGAACCTACCCAGAAGGTTGAGTTTAAATTTGCATGAACAACGCTGATTCGTTGACAGCATAAGATATGTTATTTCTGGTAAACAAAACGTCTGTAAGTGCGTCTTATCCAATTGTGCAGGTGTGATTTTACGCAACGTCATGAACCGATGCTCCTTGTGTCGGTGTAAACATTCACAGTCATTTCAGTGGTGTTCTAAAATGCTATTAACATTATGACAATCTGCATATAGCTGAATCTTTGTACTCCATATATCAACACACCAGTGTGGAGTAGGTGATGTTGGAGACTACAACAACCATAATGACTTCAGTTACGGAATCCCCCCACCTTGTGCCTGTCAAGGTTATTATCATTAACAAAAACCAAAAAAAAGAAAATTTTCGTTAACTGAAATAAAAATAAAAACAAGGCTTGACAAAAAAACTAAAACTAACTGAAACTGGATTGTGTGTTTGCGAAACGAACTAAAATTATAAAGAAAATGGCTTTAGTTTTCGTCTTTGTCGATTTATTTCTTACATAAGCCTAGTATTTTGGGAGGATATGAAATACATTTTCCAATTTCTTAGCTGTGCAAGTTTTAGTTCACGCCCCTTACCTGGCCACAAGGGACATTTTTGTTTTGTTTACAATGTTGTACACAAGGCTATGTGAACTAAACATAGATAATTAAAGCATGGACAGTACCTTGCCAGCTGTCTGGCTCTCAGTGCACTTTAAGTGTCCAAAATATTCAATGTAATAATCTCTAGAGGTTATTGTTTTGTTTTAGTTTTTTCTCAGATTGAGCATCCTGAAACTTCTGTCTCCCAATTAATGTTGTGTCATGTGTGGCTCATGAATGGGTTTAATACTGTACATGCTGTTCATGTGTGTTAAAATAAAATAAAAACTAAACAAGCAAACCTGCTTTAAAAGCTAATTAAAACTAAATTGAAAGTCCAAACAAAAAGTCAAAACAAACTGTGTTAGAATATTATTTTAACCAGTAAGTGGATTGTTATGTACACATAAAGCTAGAGAAATGACGAAAGATAGTGCTAACAACAGACCAGACACAGAACAACCATCAACATCAACACATATCCAACAGACCGTACCTAACACAAGTGCAAACAGCGATACCCCCATAGACAATACTCACAATATAGCAAAAAGTCCCCACATGGCGGCATCACAGTCATACCATCAAGATGTACAAAAATGTGAATCTGTTAATCTACAGATTACACATGAGCAAGTGAAAACATTGTCGCACAGCGATGCAGACATTAATCCACAGATGCAAGGTTTGTTAACTGAGATTAGTATCCCACATTTTTTGGACGATCTAGTTGACACCCCTACAAACTCTCCGATGCATTCTCATTACAACAACCTGGCTGATTTTTCTCATTACAACAACCTGGCTGAGGTTCAGATCTCTAACACAGACCGGTGATGGTAATTTTAGAGTGATACAACGGAATCAATTTGTCAGTGTGGAATTATGACAGTCTGTACATTTCCAAAATATTGGTTAAGTTGGTGTTTTTGGCACATTCCATGGTCACATTATGGAAGGCTTAGATACTTTGATTGTTAATGCTTCAGACTTGGTACTAGGACCCGCCGATCGTTTTGGTTGATGAATCACTAGAGCTGAGTGCCCAGACTGTAAGCAGATATGTTATTCTGACTTTTGTTATGGCCATCATAAAGGCTTGAAGTTCCACAAAGGTGCAGGTTGTTGGGTTAGCAGGTGTGACCAGAAGAAATATTATGTTATCAATATACTGTTAGTATTACCAACTATAAAGCGCACAAGTGCATGGCTAACATGTCACAATTCTATCGTGGATCTGACTATTGAAATTAATCATTAGTGTTTCATAAAACCCTCTAAACCCAAGGACCCCAGTGAGCACTACATATTTTATGATTTTGAGACAATTGCCAATCCTGTGAACGGTGTACACACAGCATATTTTGTAACGAGACGTGGTGTTCGGCTGGAGATGGTTGTGTCGCTGCTTTTTCCCAAAAGATTAGGCCACCGAAATATACTGACTACACCTTTTTAGCACACTTCTCGAAAGGTTTTAATGGTTGCATCTTGATGGAACACCTTGTTAACAACGGTTTTGGCGCGACACATGCTCATGATTTTTACAGACAGCACATTCAATCAGTGATACATTGATAGTCATTGTTTCCTACCAATGAAGCTGGCGACTTTGCCACATGCTATGGGTTTTAAGGATTTGAAAAAAGGTAACTTTCTTTACAAGTTTAACACAAAGGAGAATGAGAACTATGTTGGTCCCCATCCAGAACCACATTACTACGGTGTGAATACCATGATAGCTAAAGAAAAAGATTAGTTTTAGCAGTGGTATGTGTTTTTGCAATGGTTTCCACAGACACTTTTGTC
The DNA here is from genome assembly GCF_011004845.1 of Esox lucius. Taxonomy (NCBI): domain Eukaryota; kingdom Metazoa; phylum Chordata; class Actinopteri; order Esociformes; family Esocidae; genus Esox; species Esox lucius. Next base: position 9,214,543 of record NC_047581.1, on the reverse strand, counting down.
ATGAAGGATGAAATAAAGGCTTATGATGTGGTCATATTGAGAGATGTTTGTATGCGCTACAGACTCGAGTTCCTGGAATGTGGTGGTGTTGACCCCTTTTGATCCATTATAATTGCTTCGGCTTGCATGAAAGTATTTTGAACAGATTCTTCACCAAGGACACAATTGCATTGGTCCCCTCAGGCAACTACAATCGTTGTCAGAAGACATTCTCAAATAGCTCAATCCAATGGCTTGAATACAGTGGGGAGAACAAATATTTGATAGGTGATCAAATACTTATGTCATGCAATAAAATGAAAATTAATTACTTAAAAATCATACAATGTGATTTTCTGGATTTTGTTGAAGTGTACCTATCATAAAAATTACAGACTTCTACATGTTTTGTAAGTGGGAAAACCTGCAAAATCGGCAGTGTTTCAAATACTTGTTCTCCCAACTGTATGTAAATATATGTTGAGAAATCCTCTACATATATGTGCATATATGTTTTGCATGAGTTTTCTGTGTGGGACATTCCACTTGTAACATACACTTAAATACTTGTACATTTCCTGCCCTTTTCTATTTGCACTTCTGGTTAGATGCTAACTGCATTTCGTTGTACTGTACTCATACTGTTCAATGACAAAGTTGAATCTAATCTAATCTGGAAAAAATTCACTCCATCATCATGTTTAGAATGTTCTCTTGCCATGCAATTCACTGGGCTGTGGGAAACGTGGTACATATACTAAGACAACAGAAACGGAAAAGTACAGTACTGATACCCATCAAGGTGTGTCAGTACTATGCCAATATACAGGATAAACCTTTTCCATACTGTGTCATTGAAATGTATTGATCTGTAAAGAAAAAAATTGTTTATTACTGGTATTTTTCCCTATGATCAGCTCCCGAGGATATATTACAAAGATATTTAATTCAGGCATTTTTTTCGAATATGAATTAAGCGTTCGGGCTCATCAGGAAATCTTTTGCACCTTCTGAGAACTTGTGGAAATATATTTGAAAACCTGTGGAAATATAGGCCACTCAGTTTTGGATTACAATTGTTAATTCTAGCAATAATAAGTAGAGAGTATTACAAATGCACATTACAATATCTAATTCCAAAAAGACAACTTTGCTTCTAGGATAGTAAATAAAGAGTTTATATTTTCCAATGATTATTTATACACATTATTAATTTATACATTTGTTTTATTTGCTCATGTTAACTATAATATAATTTATTAAGGTAGCTTGTTTGATTTTACATTTTTAGCTTTCTTACAATTTCACAATTGGATATCAAATATTGGAATGTCAATAGTGACAGTTAAAGATCTTGAGTATTTTATGCTACTTTTGACCAAAATATTTGTTGTCCTGAGTGATTACTACTGAAAATGACAGCAAATGGCCACTTGATAAAGGGCTTAGGGGCCAACTGTTTGGACAGCTTGCATTGACGCTAGATCGCCTAGCTAACATTCAGAGCACATCCAGATTGGCAATGTCCAGACATTACATGCTTATACATAATATTTGATGTTTACAAATAATTAAATTCTTAAGAATTAAATCACAATAAAATATTTTGCTGATGTTTATGGTCATGCCAAAACTATTCCATCTGTAAAATGGGATGGCCATGCATTCTCTAAAATGAAAGATCAGGAAGAAATTAAAGAGACTTCAAGTATGGGAATTGTCCAGCAACCAAAGTCAGAAAAACACTCAGTCAGTAGGAGAGCTGATGACCAGGGATTATCCCTATAGAATACACAGATCTTAAAAACATTTTAATCTGTATATAAAAACTGTATATTTTAAGAAGACTATCAGACTCTAATCCTCTCCTTTCTGGTGCCCTCTCCCATGCCCTTTACAAAAACCAGTTCAGCAAAAAGTTTCATGGACCGCTGCTTATCCATATTCTACCAAGGTGAACGATGTGATTTCACCGTTGATTGCCTCTGCTGTTCGCCCTGATTGGTTTCCTGCTGAATAAATACAGTGAAACGCTGGCGTCCTACACTAACCCATCCATTTTCAGTGGATAGATAAACAGTACACGGATTAAACTACGTTGGTTGGAGGAAAAGGATAAGCCCAACAGCATCTGTCGGTGTTTAGTAATCCCGACAAACCTCTGAGCAACTTGGACTCTGTCTTACAAGGTCAACGTGTTGATAAGTGAAACGTATACGAACTGTGTGCGTAAAGTTAGACTCTGGCTGATGAGATTGAGCAGGTTTGTAATTGTATTCAAAACCTGGCTTCATTTAGGATTTAGATTTAGACGATAGTGCACTGTTGATTTAATTCCCTTCTGGTAATTTTAAACCAACAATTGATCTGCACGCTTCAGTAGACCCTCCTATTCCTCGGCCAGGGTGATGCAGTATCTGAGGTAGAACTGTGATCCCTTTATCATAACAAGTCAGATTCAAGTAAAGTGACACAATTTCACAGCATTACATTCCTCTTGCACCCTGCCTAGCTAGTTACTAAAAGCTCCATTACTTCTCAGGTTTCCAGTAGCAGCGACAGGACACTTCGACAGCCAGGACACTGGGGCAGCCGGCTTGGCATCACACTCACACACACACATACACACACACACTACAATGACACCACTTGTCATGAGATGATATTTACATTCCTGCAGAGACATTTGTGACACAAGCACAAACATCATGATGCTTGTGTTTGAGTGCAGCCGAAGAAGAAGAAAACTGTCTTACCTCACCTAGCCCGAAAGAGGGAGGGAGGGATGAAGGGAGAGAGGGAGAGAGAGGGAGGGAAGGAAGGAGGGGATTGGAAAGGGGTGGAGATAGAGAGGGGAATAAACAGAACCAGAAACATAACACATTGAAGATAGGGAGGTAATTAGAAGTTCATGTATTAAGGAGCTAAGCCTCGACTTTCAGAAGTATACAACTTTTTTGACCTATGTTGCCGTGTTGAAAGGATCAGTTAATCAACTGTGGAAATACACTATGTGAGCTGTTTAACTGTCTGTCACATGCTCTAACATTACTGCAGTTCCACACTCTTAGTCCATGGGCCAAAGGGACACATTTCATTTATTTGTCCATTTTGTGGTGGCAACTTCAAATGATGATGTTTATTAAGGTCGAAGTCTGTAGGTTATATTTTTGGTGAGATGCATGCATGCATGGAAGGTAGTTGAATGTGCTTATCATTGCATTATACATTATGACCCTTATGCGGTAAATTGGGCCAACTGATCCTGTTCCTGGTATGAAATGACAGTTTTTATTAGCAATGAACAATCTTTTTAAACTGAGACAATTTCATCTTCTCTCAATGTCATAATATCACACATACATATTAAAGCCCTTCTTCGAGTGTCAAAGTTCATACGTTTCGTGGTATATCTAGGCAGAATGGACAGTATTGATATGCTCCATTATAACATGGCGCCTTTGTCAAAAAGGCAAAACACTAAATTAGGCCAAAACCCAACATGGCATTATTTAACAGGTCCGATGTTGTTCTGACACAAGCACTAAGAGGAATCTTTTTAACCCATATTATAGTTTGTGGTAATACCCTGAACATGCCTGACATGGGAAAATAAGTAGGCTCAGGCATTATTACTACTTCAGCTGGAGACCACCTGGAAATATCAGGTGTTTTAAGGACCAGGTGCTGTAACTTAATGTTGGGAGTTTTGTTGTTGTCAGTGACTGGGTCACTTGTCAGCATACAACGGAAAATGTACAGAACAATCTACAGAGAAGTCAATGAGGAAAAGTTGCATTAGGACCACAACTGTTAGCATGACAACAACATGAAACACGCAGCACATGCTACTGGAATATATATTTCTGAGGAGCCTGGTCAGAGCCTAAATCCAATTACAAATGTGTGGCATGACATAATGATTACTGGACAGAGCTTGAAAAATGTTGTGAAGAAGAATGTTGAAATATTTCCAAATCTAGGTGTGCAAATGAATAGTAATGTCACACCCTCCACATCCGCCTCCTCCTAGTCCATGCCAGGCTCTTCCTCTCTCCTGTTTGTATGTTTGGATGCCGGATCCGGGCTCCTGTAATCCAGTTCTGGCTGTCCTCCACTGCTCTTCAAGTTTTCACCCCTGCGGTTCATTCCCTCATCAGCTTGCCATCATATACCCTGGTTTCCTGTCCGCTCGTCACTAGATTGTTGTTTTTCAGTACTCGATCTGCCTCATCCCGCCTTCAAACCTGACCACCTGCCTGCCTGCCAGGCTATCTGCTCTGCCTACCCTGCTGCCTTGTCTGCCTCGCCCTGCCTACCACCCAGCCCAGCCCTCACCCTTCCTGCCCGACCTCAGTCCTTCCACTCCAACCTACATTAAAACATTGCTCTAGTTCCATTGCTTGTGTAACATTGCAATGTTATTTACTTAGTGTCGTCGACTTTATCCCATTCTGATATTTCAGTTTCCTATTTTCAATAGAATTTTTTTTGATGATATTATATGATTTCAATACAAGCTGAAAAATATAAATCCTAATTAAATACCTAAAGCTATGGACTTAACATAATGACTGCATCACAGTTATCTTGCACTAATGCATTGCTATTCCTGAGAGATGCAGAACACACACACACACACACACAGAAAGACGAGTTCTACAACTATTCATGCTGAATTGTCATGACTGAACAAAATATAAAGCCTAGACATATAATACAGTCTGTCTACTTCTCAGGGAGTGCTGGCTGCCTTTAAGTAAAGGGACTACAGAGGCTCTTGAAAAGATAAAAGTTGGGGTGGCATCCTGGCTGTCCCTGACTCTCTTCCATTGCAGCAGACAAAGTTTATATTGTAAAAAGAAAGTGCTTTAAAACACCAGAACTAATGGCAACTGAGCTGCCACCAATTTAAGGAGTAATGAAACACATCATCCAGAGATCTTTTGAAATAATCCCTTGTTGTGCCATTTTATAAGGAACTGGGATACACAAAATATAAATTTTTTTGGAGGGATATTCTGACAGATTACTTATTGAATGTTTTTGTAGTGTTTGATCATTTAGCCAGTTCAATGAATTTGATTAAAAATGTTCTTTCATCCACAATACTTAAGTTGTTAGGTCCAAGTCTAGGAGAAGACCTAGGACACGCTGGAGGGACTATGTCTCCCGGCTGGCCTGGGAACGCCTCGGTGTCCCCCCGGAAGAGCTAGAGGCATCCCTGCTTAGACTGCTGCCCCCGCGACCCGGCCCCGGATAAGTGGAAGAAGATGGTATGGTATGGTATGGTGGTATGGTCCAAGTCTACAGGTGGAATGATTATGAGTAAAAAAACACTGAATGAGTTTTGGGCTAAATGAAATAAGGAAATCAATAAAGCAACTTGCCATAATTTGTATTTATTTTTGGGTATATTATTTGTATATACAGTTGTTGAATCTGAGCATTAACAATTACAATGTGAATGTACGTTTCATTAGAAGTGAATGTGCCTAGATAATGAGAACAAAAGAAACCTCTCTGTTTAGATTATCTCTCTTTAGGTTGCGCTCTGATAACCACAGGAATGTTACATTGACCATTTGGCATGGGGGTTACTGTCTTGGAAACCTGATCTTTGCTAGGTAGATACACCCTTCAATGTATATATCAGCTTTTAACCAACACTACAGTGAGAACAGATTGAGTGAGATGAGGTTGTATAAGGAAGACCAGGTCCTCACGAATAGGACTTTCTAATGCTGCAATAAATAATAGAATTTCTCTCTCCCTTGACAAACGGGTATGCAATATTACAACAACTATACGAATTGGCTGATTTCTAACACAGTATATAGTAAAGGTCAACCGATTACAATTCTATCAAGGCCGATTTCAACTATGAGGATGCCACAAAAGCTGATAAACAAATGTTTTATTATGATTTATTTTGTTTGTTGTGTTACATCAATGAAATAGATTGATTTTCTGTTGTGGATCCTTATTGCTCACCACTTTGACTTTGGCTAAACTGCTTATGCTAGTGTCACAGTAATAAGCCATGTTGTTGGTGTCTTCTGTTTTTTGGACCTAGGGCCATGGCATCCTATTTGGCATGGGATACATGCACATTGTCGTTAGCATGAGATACATGCACGTTATAATTAGCATTGTCGTTAGCATGGGATACATGCACGTTGTCGTTGGCATTGTCGTTAGCTTGGGATACATGCACATTGTCGTTTGCATTGGCACTAGGAACTGCACTACTTAATAAGGAGGTTTATTTTGCTACATCCGACTCAAAGAACTTCACTTCTTCAGCCCGGAACTTAACAGCCTTAGCTTTGCAGGTTGTTTTTTTGTGTTTGTGTGCCTGAGTGAGCAAAGGGATCGAAGCTAAGCACCACAGAGGCTGAGATGGAACAGGGGGCCGGCACCTCACTGCCTTTCCCCCGGTGCTCCAGATGGTCAGTCCAGCACTGGTGGAAAGAGTGCGTTTTTGCGCGTGTATGTGTTTGTGTGTGCCCCTGGCAATATTGTGTAAGTAATAAGTATCAGTGGTGACAGCATCAGAGGACTCTGTAAGAAGTGCTTTAGCTGACCAGTCGGCAAAAATCAAGCCTGTCACTCAACACAGCCAACCTTTGTGTAGAGCCTCATTAGTCTAACCACACGAGATCCCTTTTCAAGATACACACATATACTCACACCCACTGTACCATCCTTTCACACACTCCCACTCACTTGCGGAAATGTACAAATGCATACAGGCATACACTAACACACTCACGCATACAGCAAGTACATTAGCATAAACATAAGGTCATTGAAGCTCTGCCACAAAACCAACACTTGCTGTGGAAATTGCCACCATAAAAATCTCTCGAAGGCGAAATGCAGTATGCCCCGATCTATTGCATGCATTACGTCCTCCATTACAAGAGTCATAAAAGCAGGCTAGTATAGAGGAACTAAGTGCTATGTGGTCTTGGCCATGATTTTGTCAGTACATTTTGTTGAAAATGCATTTGACTAACTCCCACCAAAGATAATTCTATTCTGTATCCTTTTCAACTGTACTTTCTCCTGGCACTTTAGCATTCAGGTTAAGTAGTCGAGTCATGTTTGAGGAAATCGAAAATGCAGACGTGGTAAAAAAGTGTCCTCGATCACGCAGTGCAAAGCGATGCTGCTTATGTGTGTAAATGGGTGTATGGTGCAAATGTCATTCATCTCTGAGAGACTTTTTGAGATTGTGTGTCACCCATTGATGTTTTTCAAATAAAAAATCTTAAATAAAGAAAACCCACCCAAAAATGAGCAAAAGCATCGACTAAAGATGGAACTCTGCAAGTTCCATCTTGTTTTATTTAACTAAAATCCAATTGTACAATATAATATACCTTATATATATATTTAAGTATATAGAAACAATAATTTAAATGAAACCAAATCAATGCAAAGGTTATACCCTATTTCACTTGAGCCACATTGCTGTAACACATTTAGGTAGTTCTCTTTTAGGTGGAGAGAAAAATACACATTCTAAAATAAATGTCCTGCTGATCTACAATTTCGCCAAGGGTGCGTATATTTTTTGCATTTTACTTATACAAATTATTTTGGAAATGTTGGTCAGAGGCCCCATTTATGTTGCCTGCGGCCAGCCCTGCTCATGTCTCCCTGGCCAGTCTGTTGGTTAGGCGTCAGACTAGCCAACACAGTTTGACTGCAGGCGCCTCACACAAGCATCATGCCCTCAGGCAAAAACACGTCTTGATCCGACAGTTCCGACTCATATCTAACCAGCACTACCTCTGCGTTTTCAATAATTTGTCACTTAACCTAATGAGTTAAAAAAAAGTTTGTTGTTACCCACATAGCTTTGACTGAAAATCACTCAAAATACCATATTGGACTCAGGTCTTCAGTAGTAGTTTATTGCCTTGACCACAAGAACAGTGTCTCCTTTCACTTATTATTTCTCTCTTTCTGATTTACTCACTCTAGTTCTGATCTTTCTCTTCTTTTTTGCTAACCTATTACTCTCATATTCACTTCACCTACTCAGGAACCCTTCAATTCATTTTGGATGCAAAGCACGGCACACTTACTGTACTGCTACAGTATTCATTAAGGGTCACTTATAATGAGGATAAATGGGCAGCTCCAAGCTTCCTTCAAGTCTCCCTACAGGAGACCATCACTAGCATTTTCAATCCCTCCATCTCTCCCTACCAGTCTCACTAGCAGCAATAACTACCACCCAGGGAAAACTTAGACTCTTGCTGATCTTTTTGGATGGTGAAACAGACACAGCCTGCTGTTGGAGGTACACATGCACAAACATACACGCAGAAACCCACACGCACAAAAAGACACACAAACAGCTTCTCAGAAACAGGGCCTGTTGTGGTACTCACAATGTGTTTGAAACGGCAACAACAACATAGTAGAATTTCTGGTGACTCAAGGAACTCTGGAGATCTGCAAGTCATGATTAATATTCAGTTTGTTTTCGGGCTTTGTTGAGACTAACTTTTAGTTGGTCAGTGTTGCCACAGGTTCCTCAGGGAACTCCGTAGTCGAGGCATGGCCTAGTAGGGGTTCGGGTTTTTGACGGTGTGTTAAAGTCAATGTAATTCCTATTATTTTGTCCGGTTGTTGGGTTATTGCAGTACTATATTCTAAAAAGTGAGTAGACTAATCATTTTCGTAAATGTATGTAACAAATAAGTATCAAAACGTATTCTCAAAACCTATTGTGAACATTTGGAATCTGTAAACGAACCCAGTCTGACTGGTGAGTATGGGAAGAACCCAGCCTGCCGAAAACACAGACCAACCGATACTCTGCCAGTTCCAAGTCCTTTTTGTGTCCGTTAATTAGCTCCTGAGTTAGTGAGTTAAATGGAGGACAGCGTATGGGAATATTTCTCCCCACAAGCTCCCGAACTGGACTGTATCATAAGCTCCTTATTAATGTTTTGGTCTCAGTCACAGCAGTTGTGCCATTGTTCAGTATATGCCTGTGTGGGAAGAGTTTAGTTGGAAATGTTGCCTTTGTTCAACGTTAAAGACGTGGCTGAGTTTGCTTTGGGGAATGTTACCCTAATGGCCTGACTGGTTTATTTTTCTCCACCTGCCCCGCTTTGTTTGCATCGCTTGCCCCGAACCCTTCACGGCATTTAACAATAACTACTATTACTCTATTATTAAAAAATTTGTGATGCAAGCAACATGAATCATAGCATGTAAGACATAGAATCATCTTGTGAATGTGAATCCTAGATTTACTTAACATTGGCATTGATTGAAATATGCTCGGATGCAATGTGTTGGATGGGTATCTTCCACTGATACAGTCCTCCCTTACATATCTTGTCCTGTATAGGACAGAAAACTTATAAAAACAGTGTATAGAAATCTTCAGACCAGTGGTCCCTGCTCCTTGTCTTCACCTCTTTATCTTTCCGTAGACATGGATGTCCTAACTCAGACCTCTGGGTAGGAGAATGAAAAACTACGTCAACCAAAACATTCCAGTCAAATATTTTAGAGTGTTAATGATCACTATTCCATCCCTTTCCTTCTGTGACTCTGCAGGAGTTGACCTATTTGCTTGATCCCTATAAGGTAGGAGTAAAAAAAAATAATAATAATAGAATGTGTCAAAGGTAATCAGCCTTGCACCAAGCCTGGTGCGCCGAGCTAAAACAAAGACTTAAAACAGCTGGACTCGCAATTACTATAGGTAGGTATTGAACCTCCTAATGGACAACAGATTTCCACTCACCTGTGCAGGGCCAGCTGCCCCGTAATTATCATCTGTCATCAAAGTTGCACAATCCAGCGTGTCTCCATTTGACGCATCATAACCGATTAATTTCCATCTTGCAAAGTGCTTATGCTTGCATTTCATTACTTTATAATCATATTCTTTATTTTTTATGCACAATATTGATGTATCCTAAACTCTGAGCCAACTGAAAAACATGTGTCGGAAGTGGCTGGCTCAGGTTAGACTAAGATTCTTTACAAAATCGAACGTCAGTGATCCATTTGATGCCACATTTGGCAATGTTTTGTTTTGCTCACTTCAAAACATGAAAAACACTTTACGCCACCAGAGAATTATATGGTCCCTTGCTAAAAGCCTGCTTCGAACGGTAGGTTTTCAAGGCTCATATGTGCTGCAGATATTTGCCTTGGGACAAGGTTAATTGTCCTCTTGCTCAGTTGTGTATCAGGGCCTCCCACTCCTCTTTCTATTTGTGTTAGAGAAAGTTTGCGCTGATCTGTGAAGGGAATACAACACATTGATCTTTATTATTATTATCTTTAGCTCTTTATTTCTGGTCATTTTGAGGCTGTATTCGAACACACAAACGCTGATGCTGAAGATACTCAACTAGAGGTGCTGGTCATAAAATTTGAATATCATCAAAAAGTTGATTTATTTCAGTAATTCCATTCAAAAAGTGAAACTTGTATAATGTATACATTAATTCAACACAGACTGATGTATTTCAAATGTTTATTTCTTTTAATTTTGATGATTATAACTGACAACTAATGAAAACCCCAAATTCAGTATCTCAGAAAGTTTGAATATTGTGAAAAGGTTCAATATTGAAGACACCTGGTGCCACACTCTAATCAGCTAATTAAAAACACCGAAACACCTGCAAAGGCCTTTAAATGGTCTCTCAGTCTAGTTCTGTAGGCAACACAATCATAGGGAACACTGCTGACTTGACAGCTGTCCAAAAGACGACCATTGACACCTTGCACAAGGAGGGCAAGACACAAAAGGTCATAGCTAAAGAGGCTGGCTGTTCACAGAGCTTTGTGTCCAAGCACATTAATAGAGAGGCGAAGGGAGGGAAAAGATGTGGTAGAAAAAAGTGTACAAGCAATAGGGATAACCGCACCCTGGAGAGGATTGTGAAACAAAACCCAATCCAAAATGTGGGGGAAATTCACAAAGAGTGGACTGCAGCTGGAGACAGTGCTTCAAGAACCACCACGCACAGACTTATGCAAGATATGGGTTTCAGCTGTCGCATTCCTTGTGTCAAGCCACTCTTGTACAAGACTCAGCATCAGAAGCATTTTGCCAGGGCTAAAGACAAAAAGGACTGGACTACTACTGAGTTATGTTTTCTTATTAAAGTAAATTTTGCATTTCCTTTGGAAATCAAGGTCCCAGAGTCTGGAGGAAGAGAGGAGAGGCATGGAATCCATGTTGCTTGATGGTTTGGGGTGCCATGTCATCTGCTGGTGTTGGTCCACTGTGTTTTCTGAGGTCCAAGGTCAACGCAGCCGTCTACCAGGAAGTTTTAGAGCACTTCATGCTTCCTGCTGCTGACCTACTTTATGGAGATGCAGATTTCATTTTCCAACAGGACTTGGTACATGCACACAGTGCCAAAGCTACCAGTACCTGGTTTAAGGACCATGGTATCCCTGTTCTTAATTGGCAAGCAAACTCACCTGACCTTAACCCTATAGAAAATCTATGGGGTATTGTAAAGAGGAAGATGCGATTCGCCAGACCCAACAATGCAGAAGAGCTGAAGGCCACTATCAGAGCAACCTGGGCTCTCATAACACCTGAGCAGTGCAACAGACTGATCGACTCCATGCCACGCTGCATTGCTGCAGTAATTCAGGCAAAAGGAGCCCCAACTAAGTATTGAGTGCTGTACATGCTCATACTTTTCATGTTCATACTTTTCAGTTGGCCTACATTTCTAAAAAATAATTTTTTTGTATTGGTCTAAAGTAATATTCTAATTTTCTGAGATACTGAATTTGGGATTTTCATTAGTTGTCAGTTATAATCATCACAATTAAAAGAAATAAACATTTGAAATATATCAGTCTGTGTGTAATGAATGAATATAATATAAAAGTTTCACTTTTTGAATGGAATAAATGAACTTTTTGATGATATTCTAATTTTATGACCAGCACCTGTAGTCTAAGTAACCCCAGTTTTATTGATTCTTTAATCAGCACATTTGTCTGCAGTGCTGACATCATTGCAAAAGTGTTTTCTAATGATCAAGAAGTATTTCAAAAAGATTAACTTGGATTAGCAAACACAATGTGCTATTGGAACACAGGACTGTTGGTTGCTGATAATGGACCTCTGTACACCTCCGTAGATATTCCATTGAATATAAACAGTTTCCAGCTAGAACAGTCATTTACAACATTAACATTGTCTACCCTGTATTTCTGATCAATTTGCTGTTATATTAATGGACAAAAATGTAGCTTTTCATTCAGAAACAAGGACATTTCTAAATGCCCCCCAAACTTTTGAAAGGTATTGAATTTATTTAGCTACAGGTACACACAAGTAGAGTGTGATTAATGAAGAAGATAATGAATAAAGAACACAGTGAATATAATAAGGAGGAGGAACACAGCTCTGGCAGGCCTGTGAATGGCCAAGGGAACTAGGGAGCAGACTTATTTATGCAGACTTACGTTCCTCATTGAGTCTGGCTTACCAGACTATTGTGGACCGCGGTGCTGTGGTCGACCCTCTCCATGCTACTCTTTGGTTTGGTTGTGGGTGTGTCTGTGCGAGGAGGGTGTATGTGGGTATAGGTGTGCATGCATAACAAAAAGGAACCCTTATCACAAAAACGTTCCGGTTTTAAACACTACAAAGTGTTTACGGAGGGTATCTTGAGAAATTGTATTTGGCTGGAAAGGTTCCTTCGGTGTAACCAATATTTGGTCCTCCCAGGCGCTTTCATTTCTAAGAATGTATCCATGGAAAATAACTATATGTACTGTTACTGTTGTACGACTGTGGATGAGATTGGCACAGACGCCTACAACCCCCTAGAGTGTATTTTATATACAGTGAATATAAAAATTTTACACAACCCTGTTAAAATGCCAGGTTTTTGTGATGTAAAAAATGAGACAAAGATAAATCGTCTGAACTTTTTTCACTTTTATTGTGACCTATAATTAACCAATCACATTCAAACTAATTTTAAATAGAAGTTATTACACACCTGCCATCATTTAAAGTGAATCGGATTAATCACAAATAAAGTTCAGCTGTTCTAGTAGGACTTTCCTGAAATGTTCTTAGTTGCACCAAAAGCCATGGTCCGCAGAGACCATCCAAAGCATCAGAGGGATCTCAATGTTGAAAGATATCAGTCAGGAGAAGGGTACAAAATAATTTCCAAAGCATTAGAATATACCATGGAACACAGTGAAGACAGTCATCATCAAGTGGAGAAGATATGGCACAACAGAGACATTACGATGAACTGGACGTCCCTCCAAAAAAGACGAGAAGAAAAATGGTCAGGGAGGCTTCCAAGAGGCCTACAGCAACATTAAAGAAACTAGAGGAATTTCTGGCAAGTACTGCATGTGTGCTACATGTGACAACAATCTCCAATATTCTTCAAATGAATGGGCCATGTGGTAGGGTGGCAAGACGGAAGTCTTTTCTTACAAAGAAAAACATCCAAGCCCGGCTGAAGTTTGCAAAAACAAACATCAAGTCTCCCAAATGCACGTGGGAAAATGTGTTATGGTCTGATGAAACCAAGGTTGAACTATTTGGCCATAATTCCAAAAAGTATGTTTGGCGCAAAAACAACACTGTACATCACCCAAAGAACACCTTACCCACAGTGAAGCACAGTGGTGACAGCATCATGCTTTGGGGCTGTTTTTCTCCAACTGGAACCGGGGCCTTAGTCAGGGTGGAGAGAATTATGAACAGTTCCAAGTACCAACCAATTTTGTCACAAAACCTTCAGGCATTTGTTAGAAACCAAATCCACAAAAGCATGGCTTCACCAGAAGATGATTAACGTCTTGGAATGGCCCAGCCAGAGCCCAGACCTGAATCCAATTGAACATCTGTGGGGTTATCTGAAGAGGGCTGTGCACAGGAGATGTCCTCGCATTCTTTGGAGTGCTTTTGCAAAGAAGAGTGGGCAAATATTGCCACATCAGGATGTGCCATGCTAATTGACTCCTACCCAAAAAGACTGGAATACTATAATAAAATCAAACGGTGCTTCAACAAAGTGTTCGTTTAAGGGTGTGCACACTTATGCAACCAGGTTATTGTGAGTTTTTTATTTTTCCCCCTCAAAGATTTCAGTTTGTTTTCAATTGAATTGTTCACGTTACAGGTCACATTAAAGGTGGAAAAAGTTCTGACATGATTTATCTTTGTCTCTTTCTTTTACATCACAAGAACCTGGCATTTTAACAGGGGTGTGTAGACTTTTTATATCCACTGTAGCTGTATAATGTATTTAAAGATTGCACCACTTGCTATCCACCACCTTCTACTCTCCATAGTCTTTTGATAGTACTGTAAATACATGCAGGTCATAAGTAGGGCAAACCTGTCAGATGTAAGAGCTAAGGGATTATATTAAAGTAGTTGACACACAGACACACACACACACACACACACAGACAGACAGACACACACACATACAATATAGAGAGCTTGCAGAGGCAAGCTATATTCACACATTGTGTTTGCGGAAAACCTAATCTTCACTGTGTAATTGTCCTTCAGGACAAGGACGACAGTTGAATGGGTATGCAATCTGTCAATGCTGCTGTTAACATTTTGTTGTTCTTCAACAAAAGTCAGTTCAGTGTATAACACAATGACATGACGACAAATGTTATTGTCATGAAATTATACATTAGTGTGATCTATAGTCTAGTTCAAAAAGATGACACACTCGCTCTAAACAAAGGGGCTACCTACAAAATCACAAATGGGGCCCTGTCTCAAACCCTAAATAATGGCTGTACACTATTACAGCAGGTTGATTCTGATGTTCCTATTGGCCTTGACATTGTGGTATAGCAAGGTTGACAAATTTGCAATGGCTCTGTAAAGACTTACAGTAGACTTTTAAACATCGGGGAAGTACATTTTTTGGGGTCCTTACTAGGTAGCTCATCTTTTTGAGGGTGTGAAACTGTGACTGCTCCTGATGATTGAAAATCCCAATAAAAAAACACTATAAATTCTGGATATTGTGATTTGACTCAGATGATCTGTTTCTACCAGTTGAATGCAGAAAGGCCTTGTGTGAGGAATATCAAAACATTTTATGGCACAAAATGTTAACACTATTTTAAAAGACACCTGTAAAAAAAAGTAGGTAAATTGAGCAGTGGCAAAATGTCCCTATAATTCTAAGATAACTAGGTAAGATTCTCGTTTATCACAGTCGTAAGGAAAAGTACATTTCAAGACATCAGCAGTCAGTGTCAGTAGAAAAGACTGAATACCAGAGGGCTGCTGCGTTCTGGAGAATATGCAGGTGTTTGATGACACAAGCAAGGTGTCATGGTGCGGTGAGCAGCAGCGCCACCGTGCCATATTTCCACAAGTTCCCATATTCTCACGAACACATCCCGGACTGTCACATGTTTCCTATCTTCCACACCAGGTCCCAATCTAGCTCGTTTGTATGTGTATATATGTTTCCCCTCTGCTCCCCACATTGTGGATCATTGTTGCTGTTGCTTGTCATTGTTGCTGTCTGTTAGTATACCGGTGAGTGTTGTTAAATTACTGTTGAATGTTGATTGTTAAGACGCATTGTCGCGCACTTTATTTTCATCAGTAGTTAGTTTCGTTTTCCGTTCGTGTTTGGTTTGTTTGTTGTTTTAATAAAAACCCACGAACGAGAGTACTGCCTGCGCCTGGTTCCTCCAACACTACACCGCGACGAGTTGTTACAGAATGATCCACTGCAACTGGAGCCAGCAGGCAGCCCCTCCAGAGAGGGTGTATACGTGGAGGGGCGATTGGGGGTCTGACTCCCTCTCATCGGACGATGATGAAGCGGTCTATGAGAGAGTGGAGGAGGATCCCCTTGGGGAGCAGTGCTGGGGGTTGCCCCAAGATGGGTTCGGGGTGCCGCTGTGGGGCATGGACCAGTATGGAGTGGTCAAGCCCCTCACCAAAGAACAAGGGGAGCTGGTGAAGGGTCTCCTGCAGGACATGCAGGAGGCAGGAAGGACAGGACGCAGGCGAGGCCGGAGGAAGAAAGGGCGAGGTGCCCAACGCTTGGTCCGAGGTCCCCCCAGGAAAATTTTAGGGGGGGGCTGAGTGGGTGCCCGGGGGAAGTCCCGACGGCGCCCCCTCTATGTCCGGTGCCTCCTCGACCCGTGCAGGCTGGCCAGGCTGTAGGCTGGCAATTAGGCGCATACCGCTTCCTGCTCCGCGGCCTTCCGCCGCCCCTGTCCCTGCGCCACGGCGCCGATTGCCCACTGCTGCTTTGGAGCAGCAGCCAGCGCCTCCTACCTGCCAGCAGCGACAGTCAGCGCCCCCTGCTGCATTGGAGCAGCAGCCAGTGCCTCCTACCTGCCAGCAGCGGCAGTCAGCGCCCCCTGCTGCATTGGAGCAGCAGCCAGCGCCTCCTTCCTGCCAGTGGCAGCAGCCTGCACCGCCTGAGGCCGAGGAGGAGTGGCCTGCACCGCCTGAGGCCGAGGAGGAGTGGCCTGCACCGCCTGAGGCCGAGGAGGAGTGGCCTGCACCGCCTGAGGCCGAGGAGGAGTGGCCTGCACCGCCTGAGGCCGAGGAGGAGTCCCCTGCACCGCCTGAGGCCGAGGAGGAGTGGCCTGCACCGCCTGAGGCCGAGGAGGAGTGGCCTGCACCGCCTGAGCTTGCCGGGGTTTGGCTGCCACCGCCCTCTCCTGTCCCGGCCGCCCCGGCGCCTCCTTCGGCTCTTCCGGCTACCGACCCTCCTTCGGCTCTTCCGGCTACCGACCCTCCTTCGGCTCTTCCGGCTACCGACCCTCCTTCGGCTCTTCCGGCTACCGACCCTCCTTCGGCTCTTCCGGCTACCGACCCTCCTTCGGCTCTTCCGGCTACCGACCCTCCTTCGGCTCTTCCGGCTACCGACCCTCCTTCGGCTCTTCCGGCTACCGACCCTCCGTCGGCTCTTCCGGCTACCGACCCATCGTCGGCTCTCCCGGCCTCTGACCCTTCGCCGGCTACCGACCCATCGTCGGCTCTCCCGGCCTCTGACCCTCCGCCGGCTACCGACCCTCCGTCGGCTCTCCCGGCCTCTGACCCTCCGCCGGCTACCGACCCTCCGTCGGCTCTCCCGGCCTCTGACCCTCCGCCGGCTACCGACCCTCCGTCGGCTCTCCCGGCCCCTGACCCTCCGCCGGCTCCTGATCTTCAGCCGGTTCTGCCTCCCCGGCCTGTCCCGACGGCTCCGCCTCCCTGGTTAGTCGCGGCTGTTCCGCCCCCTCGGCGGGTTTGTGCCGATGGGGGTACTGTGCTGCCCCGCCCCCCCTCCCTTGGGCTGGGGTTCGTCTTGGCCCGTCCGGTGGCCGGGCCTTTGGGGGGGGGTACTGTCATGGTGCGGTGAGCAGCAGCGCCACCGTGCCATATTTCCACAAGTTCCCATATTCTCACGAACACATCCCGGACTGTCACATGTTTCCTATCTTCCACACCAGGTCCCAATCTAGCTCGTTTGTATGTGTATATATGTTTCCCCTCTGCTCCCCACATTGTGGATCATTGTTGCTGTTGCTTGTCATTGTTGCTGTCTGTTAGTATACCGGTGAGTGTTGTTAAATTACTGTTGAATGTTGATTGTTAAGACGCATTGTCGCGCACTTTATTTTCATCAGTAGTTAGTTTCGTTTTCCGTTCGTGTTTGGTTTGTTTGTTGTTTTAATAAAAACCCACGAACGAGAGTACTGCCTGCGCCTGGTTCCTCCAACACTACACCGCGACGAGTTGTTACACAAGGAGCCCAGCCAACAGAGTTGCAACAGTCCAGATGGGAGATGACAAGTTCCTCGATTAGGAAAAGCACTGCTTCCTGCATGAGGAAAGATAAGGTAATCTGATCACCAGTCATGAAGAAAAAAAGTTTCACAAAAGACTGGCTAACTGCAAAATGAAAAAGGTTATTCACCCCAATAATGTTTTAGGAGGACATTCAGTTTTGTTGCTTGTGGAGGACGACTTGGTGTTCTTAATTGTTGTGGCACATTCCTTTCCACTCTGGGATGGGGAAACTGTGGAGTTGATAACCATGATAGAGGCATTGGAGAGGGCAGGGCTTCCCTATGAGGAAGAGCAGCTCCAGCTTGTTGGGGTTGAGCTTATGGGGTAATATTCAAGCCATTCATGTCAAGCAGGTGTGCGTCAGGGAGGAGAAAAGTAGTTTTTTTTACCTCAATGTTATCTTGTAAGTACGCTAAGAACACATTCTTATTTACAATACCGAACCAGAGCAATTTGGATTTACTGCATATTTGCTCAGGAACAGAAAGACAGGGTTTTTCACTTTTATACTTATTATTAGCTACCTTTAGTTCATTGGCCATTTGCTCTTGACCGTTAGGCTATCCTGATGCTCAGTTTCCAGGCATATATGACATAAGACCCCCAACTGCTAGGGGACCTCCGACCTCTAGGAAGCCCCAACCAATAGGAGAGAGGGGGGCCCAAAATCAATTTTTGCTTAGGGCCCCCCAAAGGCTAAAGCCAGCACTGCTGCTGCCCATGGTTGAGTGTCATCAAAGAATGTAAGAAACATATGTGGACAAGACAATGTCTTGAGCAGGGTTGCAACCCTGGCCATCTTGAACGGGTCAGTTATGACTTAAAGAGGGAGAGTGAGACATGAACTCTCTGGTAAATATTTACTTACACTACATATCCTCATTGCCTTCATTACGCATCCATAATAATTTCATTACCATTTTATTTTCCAATTGCAGGATTCAAGGTTAATAAAATATAATAATAGCCAATCTATAGGGCATGCAGGTCATGCTACGCAAGAGCTCTTATTTAGTTTATCATAAAAGATATGATCCTCACAATCACACTGTAATGTTGTCCATATGCATATTTTTTTTAATGCTGGGATAACCTGCTCCGTATTAGTCTCAATCCCCTCACTGGCCCGTACAGGCACATGACTTGGCTTCTTTTTCTCTTCACTGAGGTCAATGTTGCATGAAGATCCCCACATGGTTGAATGCTCAGGGTACATTTTACTTAGCGAATCATGTAGTTCAAGATAATATCATAACTCTTTGTCATGACCCATTAATGTCCCTCATCCACATCACAATTAAGTTGGTCACAATGGTCTACAAAGCATGCAGGAGAGGTGTATATATAAATTAGATGCTGTCAAAGTATAGTACATTGTATTTTCCCCATTCACAAAGCGTTTGGAGATAAACACTTCATGCTTATTAACTGAGCAGTTTGCCTTTGATGTATAACATCAACATTAAAGTTCTATATTCAAATGTGAAGAGATTTCTATTTCCCTATCCATAAGGAATTTATAGATATGCCTCACGCATTAAAAACATAAACATAGACAACAGAAAATGGCTGACAACATTTGTTCAGAATAAGGGTTATAAAAGTAAGGGTTGTCCTCAAAATATCCTGTCTATAATTATTTGGAAGCATTATTTACCTTCATATCAGAATATAAATGGTGTATGTTTTTATATTGTATTTCTTCTTTTACAATCCTATAGTATTCATATTGCTATTCTGGTAGAATTATAGTCACCATTTCTAAAATAAATCTGCTAAAGAATCCTAAATGATTTTTGGTTTCAAATCATGATATACAGGTGCTGGTCATAAAATTAGAATATCATCAAAAAGTTGATTTATTTCAGTAATTCCATTCAAAAAGTGAAACTTGTATATTATATTCATTCATTACACACATACTGGCGAGTTTGCTTGCCAATTATACCATGGTCCTTGAACCAGGTACTGGTAGCTTTGGCACTGTGTGCAGATGCCAAGTCCTGTTGGAAAATGAAATCTGCATCTCCATAAAGTTGGTCAGCAGCAGGAAGCATGAAGGGCTCTAAAACTTCCTGGTAGATGGCTTGGACCTCAGAAAACACAGTGGACCAACACCAGCAGATGACATGACATGGCACCCCAAACCATCACTGACTGTGGAAACTTTACATTGGACTTCAAGCAACGTGGATTCTGTGCCTCTCCTCTCTTCCTCCAGACTCTGGGACCTTGATTTCCAAAGGAAATGCAAAATGTACTTTCATCAAAGAACATAACTCCGCAGCAGTCCAGTCCTTTTTGTCTTTCGCCCAGGCGAGACGCTTCTGACGCTGTGTCTTGTTCAAGAGTGGCTTAACACAAGGAATGCGACAGCTGAAACCCATGTCTTGCATACATCTGTGCGTGGTGGTTCTTGAAGCACTGACTCCAGCTGCAGTCCACTCTTTGTGAATCTCCCCCACATTTTTGTATTGGATTTGTTTCACAATCCTCTCCAGGGTGCGGTTATCCCTATTGCTTGTACACTTTTTTCTACCACATCTTTTCCCTCCCTTCACCCTCTCTATTAATGTGCTTGGACACAAAGCTCTGTGAACAGCCAGCCTCTTTAGCTATGATCTTTGTGTCTTGCCCTCCTTGTGCAAGGTGTCAATGGTCGTCTTTTGGACAGCTGTCAAGTCAGCAGTCTTCCCCATGATTGTGTTGCCTACAGAACTAGACTGAGAGACCATTTAAAGTTGGTTGCAGGTGTTTTGGGTTAATTAGCTGATTAGAGTGTGGCACCAGGTGTCTTCAATATTGAACTTTTTCACAATATTCAAATTTTCTGAGGTACTGAATTTGGGGTTTTCATTAGTTGTCAGTTATAATCATCAAAATTAAAAGAAATAAACACTTGAAATATATCAGTCTGTTTGGAATGAATGTATACATTATACAAGTTTCACTTTTTGAATGGAATTACTGATATAAATCAACTTTTTGATGATATTCTAATTTTATGACCAGCACCTGTACTTCATGAACATCATCATCTCCCTAGACCTATCCATCTAACCATGAATAGGACTGGGGTAAGACGAAAGGTTATGTTTAGGGTTGGGATAAGCTTCAAGATAAGGATTAGAGGCTATAGTTTGAGTAGGTAGAGAAATGTTACTGATTGGAAAATAAAGCCCCTATACAATAACATATCAAGTAGTCACAAAGAAAAACTAAAATGTACATATAATTTAACAAACTTAACAAATTACATTGTGTTAGAAGAATTACACTGAGTGAAATAATTGTTACACTGAATCACTGAAAAGCAGTCTACAGTCAATGTGTGAATGCTATGTAAGGTAAAGTCAAAATAAAGTCATTATCATTTCACTGTCATAAAGCAGGTATTGCTTGCTGTTACCTACCTGACTACCTGTTAAACTTTTTTGAAATTACTCTATATAAACTAATTGGTTAAATTCTACTTTAAGAGTTTACCAACGCAATATTTTTATCTGTTGACCTTTTACCCAACTTTTCTACACCAGGACTGTATTTGGACATAATTAATGGAACTACTCACCCCTGAACACCCAAGCTAAGTACCATTACTATGCATTATCACTGTAATTGTTGTAGCTACAACACGGAGGACAACTATCGTCTTCAGGTAAAGATAGCAGAGTTAGAGGCTCGGGTTCAGACGCAAATGTCAGGCAAGGATTATGTTAGTGTAGAAATGTAATAAAATGTGTCTGTGCCACCAGGAAGAAATGACAGTGTTGTTAGCCCCTTGGCACAGCTCCTGCAGCCGGGCAAGAACTTTCTCTTGGTCACTGGGAAGAAATGCAGTAGACCAGTTGGTGCTAGCGAAGTCTAAAACTGGCAAGTATAGAGAGTACAGAGATATTGTTATTCACGTTGGCACCAATGACGTTAGGATAAACAGTCAGAGGTTACGAAGCAGAACATAGCATCAGCATGTAAACTAGCTAGAAAGATGGGTCGGCATTGAGTAATTGTCTCTGGCGCCCTAGGGGTAGTGATCTTCTTTTATCTAGGGGTATCTTCCTTTATCTATGAACATTGAGAGGAGTCTCACTCCTGTAGCCTCACCATGAGATAGGGTGCAGGTCAGGCCGCAGACTGTTAGCCAGCTTGCTAGCATTGTGGAGTCTGTCAATAGCATAGCCAGAGTAGTTAGTACAGTTTAACTTATTGCCACTGTGACTCATTCCAGGCTGAGAAAAGTTAAACAAGCTAGTGCTAATAATAGCAACCTTATTAAGAAAAAGCCTTCCTCCACCTCGGCCACAAATAAAAATGACTGTATCACCTTGTATCTCAAAATGGGACTCCTAAATGTTAGATCCCTTGCTCCAAAGGCAGTTGCAGTAAATTAATTAATATATGATCATTAACTAGATGCTATTGGCTTGTGTGAAACGTGGCTAAAGCCTGATGAATTCACTGCTCTAAATGAGGCCTCTCCTCCTAAATTACTTAAGGAGCTATTTACTGTGCTAGGGTCAGCCAATGTTGAACATAATAAATTGTACCAAACTCACAAAAAATTGCGAAAATTAAGCCTATAAAAATCTTATCTGGATCCTGATTTATTAAACAATTATAGGCCAATATCGAACCTACCGTTCCTCTCAAAAATCTTACAAAAATGTGTTTCCCAACCACTGAATGCTTTCCTAAAGACAAATATAATTTATGAAGTGCTCCAGTCTGGTTTCAGACCCCATCATAGTATTGAGACTGCACTCGTGAAGGTAACAAATTACCTTTTAATGGCCTCAGACAAAGGTTCCGCATCCGTTCTGTTGCTTCTCGATCTTAGTGCTGCTTTTAAAACTATTGATCACTCACTTCTCTTAGAGAGACTGGAAACTGATATTGGGCTACGTGGGCATGTTCCAGCCTGGTTTAAATCTTATTTATCTGAAAGATATCAGTTCATATGTGTGGATGGCATATCCTCTGACAAATCAAAGGTATGTTTTGGTTTTCCTCAAGGCTCGGTTCTGGGCCCATTATTGTTCTCACTATTTATATGCTGCCTTTTGGGTGATGTTTTCCGGAATCACAAAGTACATTTTCACTGTTATACTGATGACACACAGTTATATATTCCAATGGAGCAAAAAGCATGTGTTTCAGATATTAAGAAGTGGATGACAGAGAACGTCTTGCTTTTAAACTCAAGAAAAACGGAAATGCTCATTTTAGGACCCAGGAAACAAAGAGCTTTGTCGGCAGATCTCACTGTGAACCTCGACGGCTGCATGGTCGTATCCCAAAAAACTGTAAGATACCTCACATTACCCTTGCCCCTGACCTCTCCTTTGAAGAACATATAAAATATGTCTCAAGAGTTTTTATTTTCATCTTCGAAACATTGCAACAAAAACTGATGCAGAAAAACTAATCCATGCTTTTGTTACTTCTATATTAGATTACTGCAATGTTCTTCTTTCTGGTTACCCTGACAAATCAATAAATAAACTTAAATAAGTGCTGCACACAGCTGCTAGAATTCTAACTAGAACAAAAAAATGTGAACACATTACTCCAGTACTAGCCTCTTTACACTGGCTGCCTGTTAGAGTTAGGGCTGATTTTAAGGTTTTATTGTTAACCTATAAATCAATACATGGACTTGCTCCTACGTATCTCACTGAAATGATGCAGCCATACATATCTACACGTAACCTTAGATCGCAAGATGCGATCTCTCTCATAGAGCTCCACTACTGTGAAATGATTTGCCAATTGAGGTTAGAAATACAAACTCAGTGCAAACTTTCAATTGTCTACAAAAGACTCATCTCTAAAGCATGGTCTATGAATACGTGAAGGGACCCCCCTGTCTCAGCCCTAAGGTCTTATGCTGCTATATTATTGTGCTGGGGGAGTAGGGTCAGATCTCCTTCTCCACTATAAATCCTTGTAGATATAAGGAATGCATTTTCTAAATTTTCTCTGTTTCCTGATATTTTAAACTTAGGAGGACATGAGGTCCTGGCCCACACCTGAGGAGTACCTGGCTTGAAAGACCCGTTGCTGTCTCAGTCCAAAGTCCCCCTGGTTGTGTTGCAGATCAAGATGATAACTGACAATTTCAGCTGCCACTGTACTGACTCCTCCTCCCTCCCCCATGTTGTCCCTTTCCTTGTCCATCTGGTCATGCTTCTGACCTGGACTAGGTTTAAATAGACTTTAGACTCAGCCCACATGCATTTATTAATTATTACAATTTGAACTCTTCATTCGTGAATGCCATTAATACAATAACTACTGTATCAATATAGGTGATGATAACCGACTTCTTTGTCAAAGGGAAAAGATGAGAGAATCGTGTAGCCAAATGCTCTTTTGGCTGAAGGGGCACAAATTCCCACAGAGACACTCCAAAATCTTGTGGAAAGCCTTCCCAGAAGAGTGGCGGAGCCATTTTAATGCCCATGGTGTTGGAATGGGATGTCATATAGGTTCATATAGGTATGAAGCTCATATACACTCACCTAAAGGATTATTAGGAACACCTGTTCAATTTCTCATTAATGCAATTATCTAATCAACCAATCACATGGCAGTTGCTTCAATGCATTTAGGGGTGTGGTCCTGGTCACGACAATCTCCTGAACTCCAAACTGAATGTCAGAATGGGAAAGAAAGGTGATTTAAGCAATTTTGAGCATGGCATGGTTGTTGGTGCCAGACGGGCCGGTCTGTATTTCACAATCTGCTCAGTTACTGGGATTTTCACGCACAACCATTTCTAGGGTTTACAAAGAATGGTGTGAAAAGGGAAAAACATCCAGTATGGATGGCGAAAATGCCTTGTTGATGCTAGAGGTCAGAGGACAATGGGCCGACTGATTCAAGCTGATAGAAGAGCAACTTTGACTGAAATAACCACTCATTACAACCGAGGTATGCAGCAAAGCATTTGTGAAGCCACAACACGCACAACCTTGAGGCGGATGGGCTACAACAGCAGAAGACCCCACCGGGTATCACTCATCTCCACTACAAATAGGAAAAAGAGGCTACAATTTGCACGAGCTCACCAAAATTGGACAGTTGAAGACTGGAAGAATGTTGCCTGGTCTGATGAGTTTCGATTTCTGTTGAGACATTCAGATGGTAGAGTCAGAATTTGGCGTAAACAGAATGAGAACATGGATCCATCATGCCTTGTTACCACTGTGCAGGCTGGTGGTGTAATAGTGTGGGGGATGTTTTCTTGGCACACTTTAGGCCCCTTAGTGCCAATTGGGCATCGTTTAAATGCCAAGGCCTACCTGAGCATTGTTTCTGACCATGTCCATCCCTTTATGACCACCATGTACCCATCCACTGATGGTTACTTCCAGCAGGATAATGCACCATGTCACAAAGCTCGAATCATTTCAAATTGGTTTCTTGAACATGACAATGAGTTCACTGTACTGAAATGGCCCCCACAGTCACCAGATCTCAACCCAATAGAGCATCTTTGGGATGTGGTGGAACGGGAGCTTCGTGCCCTGGATGTGCATCCCACAAATCTCCATCAACTGCAAGATGCTATCCTATCAATATGGGCCAACATTTCTAAAGAATGCTTTCAGCACCTTGTTGAATCAATGCCACGTAGAATTAAGGCAGTGTCTTGAAGGCGAAAGGGGGTCAAACACAGTATTAGTATGGTGTTCCTAATAATCCTTTAGGTGAGTGTAGGTATGAAGGTTGGGTGTACTTCAGTTGGTGAAAGAGTAAATTGAAGCCAACATTCTTTTACCCTACCTCTCTTAATGCAACAGCTTTGTTTTGGGAAACGGGACCACTGCTTGACAAGACTGCTACTTACAGCTGGAACTTCTCTTTAAACACAAGGCTATCTCCACAGCCGGAATCAGACCCTCTCTGCACACAGGCAGTATCTACACAAGCACACCCGGGTGCCTCGCGTGGTTTAATGTGGCTTCCATTATAAGATTGCGGTTGCTCCTTCTGCAAAAACCCTCTTTAATTATAGGATTCATAATCTGTCCGGCCGCCTGTGTGAAAACATGATTAAGTAAACACACGGCGACGACTGAGCGTAATAAAGAGCGGACAAACAAACCCTGGTAATGCTGCCGATGAGGATACTGCAAGGCGAATTTCACCAAGGTCATGACAGAATGGTGATTGGTCGGCTTACGACGTGCATCTCAATTGTACGGCACAAAGTGGGCTCATACCTGTGCCCCGGAAAAAACGGGAATCAGGATAAGGCCCTAGCTCTGACATTGAACCGGTAGTTTCAATGTTTTCAAATGATAAACGCGACAACTGAAGAGCTTATTGAAAACCTAAACATGCCTCCGTCTGACCCCTGCAGTGACACGTGTCCTCCTGTTTAGGATTCCAGCGGTGACTCATTCAGAGGATAGGCCTTTCTGTGTCCATGAATACTGCCAATCAATGCATCAATTATTCAACAGGGAGAGATAGAGAGAAAGTAAGATTGGTGTGTCTTCCCAGGATTCCCAGTCTTATTAACGCCCGCTCAGAACAATACACATTTAACAAAGCTATTAGAACAAAGGTAATAAACACAGAATGCCATGCGGCTAGGGACACATAGACTAATGTTAAGGTCAGTGAAGAGGTCATCCCTGTTTTGCACATGAATCAATGCGAACTGGGTTTAATCACGCTCTGTAATGAGGCCCAGAATTTCTATTATGAACAGGTTTTGCAAAGCACTTGAATCAGGTTAGTTGTATCAGAAATGTCATCATATCTAGTATTGTTGAGAGGCATCTAGCTCCACCCCCGCAACCAATCACCTGTTGCTAAAAAAAACCACGTCAGCTAAATCCCTGCCTCTGGCTAAAACTAATTTTGAGCTGGAGTATCCCAGATCCCAGATGCCCTAAGCTTAACCTGACGTCACACAGTATATTAGCCTCACATACGCGTGAGTTGCTACAAAAAACAGGTCCAAATACAACCATCAACAGAAAAGGTCTTATGAATGTGGAGTATTGAAATGTTAACATGACACCGTGCTAGTTATCTACAGTAACTGTTGATGTCTTTTTGGGCAGGGGGAATACATCTTTCGCATCCATCAACAATTTTGCTTTTAACAGCAGCAGTCCCTCTTGTGGTTAGCTTGTGGGAGTATAGGGAAGCATAGTATTTCCCTTTTCCCACAACTGAAATATGTCTGACTGAGTCTCTGCGAGTCAAAATGGAGATGTAGAATAACTTTATTTGACACAAATAAATATAACATATAATAATAAATATGTATACTTTTAGATGTCAAATTAAACAAATCTGTTCACGTGTTGTGAGTTGCATTTGTGATAGCTTGTTAGCTAAAGTTGACTACTCGTCATATTAATTATTAAATATTACAGATAATCTTGGTCTGGTCATTTTTAGGTTTGTACCTGGCTGGCACAATCCAACCAGCATAAAAAATATTGATCCAACAAACACATTTTCAATGTTGTTAGTTGTGATTTAGTAGTCAATTATTATTCTATTGAAATCAAAGTCAATTACAGAGCCCTGTTACAACAAGGTGAAACATTGTTTCCCTCCATCAGATAATTACAGTATATGAATGGAATAGAAAATGCTTTTCTTAATGCAGTTGTATTCTGTAGAGGAAATGTGTTCTCCCTAAAAACACTGCATTTCACTCATTTCTATGTAGGTGTTGATAATTGCATGAATACAAAATTAACAGTTAAATTATAACAAATAATATGAAATATAGAGTAAATATTGAGTTACACTGGGGAAAACAACTTTCTGAAATTTTGCCTACCTTTTCCCACAACTCGTACAGTCCCTTTAAACAAGTCTGACATGTCCTTGCTTAACTGCAGGTCAGCTTTTATATCCTGTATTCAGTGTCGCTGTCATTATACTTTACACTGGGGTTCATCGTTCAGATTTTCTGCAGGAAGTTACTGTCCTGATGAAAAGGTGATTGTTAAATATGCATGATCTTTCTATTATTTCATACTTTTTTTTACTACCTTAAAGCATTTCTGTTCTTCCACAGTATCTACATGTAGCACACTAGAACCTCTTTGCGTAAATGCTTCTACATTTATGTTGATGACATGGGTGTATGGTATGACTTACTTACCAGACAGTTTTCTGTTTGAGGGACGGCCCTCATCTTTCTGTTTCCAGGAGATATGGAACACAGGAGGAACAGTTGTTGCTTCGGCAAAAGCTTATGGAGTTCCGAATGAAGGATTTGAGAATGTAAAGAACAAAGGATCCATCTCTGGGGATATGCAGTCATAGCCTTATCATGTATTTTACTGCTATATGTTGTGAAAGGCCATAATCGAGAACTGCAAAACAAAAAACTCAACATTCATATTAATGTCTTACATTTTACGTTTCAATAACTGAAGTGTTCTGTTGGACATTAACTGCAAAAACCTATCTGTCGTGGGTCACGCATCACTGTATACAGTGGTTCAGTTGTGCTGTTAGATAAAACAGCACCAAAATGTTACACTATATTGGCAAGACTGTAAAGAAAATGCAATCCTTTCATGTGGTTGAAGAGTGATTAACATGTCCCAGTTGTAGTACTCTGTCTTGATTAGGATTTTAGAGCACGTATTTCCCCAACTGACTAACCGCACCACTTCACAGTGATGAATGAGATTGAGTTTGAAAAGCGATACTGGTTCCAAAATCTAATTTTTTTAACTGGCAGACAGTCCATATGCCTCGTAAATATCGCTGAACCAATTAGAACACACATCTGTTCCATTAGCAAACCAAGATCCCATCTATCTTATCTGTCAATCTTATCTCATCAACGTGCATTTTCCCATCATCTTATATATAAGTATTTCATTTTCCCCATACGTGTAAGATTATACAGACTGATAGAGCCAATTTGCATTAATTTGAAATATGACGTCAAACTTAGGTTCATGAAAAGATATATTTCATTCTAGTAGTATCCACAAAATTTCTGGACAGCAATGTTGACTGGTGTCACTGTCAGACCAATCTTTTTGATGTGTGGGAAATAGTGACGTGCAGTTTGCTAATGATTCAACTCTTTGTACATGATTTGTTTTGTGAGTGACTCGTTCAGTTGAAATGTTCAAGAAAAATAGATGAAACTGAAGGCAGAGCTTGAACAAAGACATGCATGTTTGATGCATGGTGCAACAATCAATCCACTGAATTGAATCTTGAATGTTATGATAGTCAACTGTAAAGAATCAAAACATGCACTTAGAAACTCATGAACAATTGAGTGATTGATTACATTAAATTGTTCATTTCAACGGCAGGCAGGAGTCTGTCCTGCAGTTGCATCAGTGACAGGATTCATTTGTGAAGAACTGTTTGTTTCACATGTTCAGAGAATAACTGATGAATCAACAGACAAATTTAGAGAACACATATGTTTTTGATTGTATGCATGGTCCAGGAAATAATGTAACAATGCAATTAATAGAATATTGAATATATTGATAGATCTCTGAAAAACTGAATACACAACGAGCCTCTGGTCAACAAATTTGAGAACCAATCATTTGTGGAGCAACAGTTTGGGAACTACGTGCTCATCTTTCAGAAAGTCATTATCAAATGATAGAATTAAAATGAGTTCAACTTCCCATCACTAGGGGGAAACAGCTTGTTTTTTCTCACAAATGCCCTTTAAATATCATCCAATGTCAAATTAAATTGTGTTACTTTTGAGTCAAATAAAAGACACGAAAAGGCATCAGTGTTCACATATACCCACAATAAAACAAACCCAATAAACACTCCAATGCTGAGTAGAGTGCTAGACAGGACAATTTCACACAAAATAGTTTTTCTGTTTTTCCATCTACAGTGAACTACCTCAAACGAAATGCAATGTTGGCTGTCTTTCTACATTTTATGTAAATTAGATTACTTTCTGTGTGGAGGTTTACATAAAAAACACCTAAACAGGCCGCATCCTGTGGGAATGTTTCCCTCAACTCTTTGTATGTGTGGTGACAGTGATGTGATAGAATAGTCTGCTTTTGTTGACTTGTCTGTCTAGTGTCAGTGTCACACGCAGCTGTGCTTGTCTTGTCATTGAGATGGGCTGTCTAAATTCTGGTGTAGATCAGAAGGAGAGGCTTTACACTTCCTCCCCTTTTGGAATCTATTTCATGGCGGTGTGACCTCAACACATTCTATGTACAGTAAGAGCATTTGTTGGGTTAGAATCGCTTTGTTCTTACACAAGAAACGCCGGCTACAGCCAAAACGACTCGTAGAAGCATATCCTCATTTTCTTAATTTCATAATTGAATTGCTTTGCTCTTTTTGGTTCAATGGGCAACAATCAGTCAGGGCTATGAGACGGTTAAACGAATGGGTGCAAAACAGGCAGAGAAGAAAAACAGCACACACACACTCTCATGCACGGCCTTATGCATTTACCCCCCTCCCCCCACCCCTGCGCTGCACACACTCTCCCTCTCCGGCTAGCCAGCCAAAGTAATTTTCTCCCGGCAAAAGGCTGTCTGTAAGTTATTGATCTGTGATTGTGAGGGCAACAGAGCCGGCACGGACACATCCTCTATGAAGTCAAACTCATTATTTTCAATCATCGTTAGGGAAACACCTACATTTAGTTTTTTTTCGATCAGATGTATTTTGACTTTATGTACAATAATCAACCTCATGTTTTCAATAACGGTCCTGATGACGGTCTCATGTTTTCAATAACGGTTTCAATAACGGTCTGATGCTTTCACATGGACTCCAGAAGGAGTAGCTCCTTTTCATGTGGACCCCAGGAGGAGTAGCTCCTGCTTGTGCAATGGCTAATGGGGATCATAATAACCTGGATCTGGAACTAAAAACTATTGATTAGCTGGAGCAGGATAAAAGGCATTTGCACACAGTACACAGTGGGTGTTTTAGCACCAAAGGCCAGGAGGCAGGAGAGCACACCATGTTATTATTTGCTTTGTGCCTGTTTAGCAAGCTATGTGGTAATATGTCTGGTTGGTCATTTTAGAGGCAAGTTCTCTAGGACCCTTTTCTTGTTACAGTAACTGGACAGATTCAACAATGATTCTTTAACTTGCCCTTGTTTATGTTGACTTTGTTTATGTCTAGTTGGTTGTTATTTTAGTTTTTTGAATGTAGTACAGTCTGCCTGGTTAGATAATATACGTAGGATTTTTTGTTTCTTGCAAAATCTGAAACACACATCAACACCTGTGGAATCATTTTGTCAAAACATATTGTACTGCACTTACATTATGTTTGAAATCTACCTCAGAAAGAACAGGGTCTTGCAAATCAAGAAAAATGACATGGCACAACATTTTCAATTTCGATCAAACACAAGATATTAAGCTGCGTAAACGCAATGTGTGTAGTAGCAGTCTAATCCTGAGTGTTAAATGACGCACTATTCCCTCCTTAGTGCACTATTCACTAGAGATGAAAAGTATTGGATTCTATAGAAAGTAGGCTATCATTTGGGAGATACTTTAAGACATGCCGTAATACTCTGGGAGCGGAGGCCGATTATTATTAACACTGATGTAGAAGCTAATCCGTCATGGCAATGCTTCAACTCAGATTGCCTGACAAAATGCCACAAATGTTGGACTGTCCGTCTAATTTTTCAGACATAACAGTGGTTTTAACCTGTGGCAAACGACTAAGAAAAATATGTATGTAACTAATGTTATTACACATTCATGTGATCTACTACGTATCTCATGATTGGTAATTAAGATTGAAAGTTACCTAACTAAGTGAATACCATGACATCAAAATAACAAATGTGACCTTGTTATCTACTACTGCAGTGTTGAACCTGTCTTAATATAATGACTTGCATTGGTTGGGTTATTGTATGTCCTATGTAGACACAATCATCTTACATGTCCATTGAGCCAAATTATTCAACAGAAATACTGAAAACCTGCTACAGTCTTTAGTGTGTTAGTCATCTCATAGCCAAGGAAACTTGGTATATAGTGTTACCAAAACAAATTGCAGCAGAAAAAAATCTCACATTTATTAAGAAATTTTTAGGCAAAACGAAAGCTACTAATTAGGTAGGAACATGACATTCCTGAGATGCATTTCCAGAACGTCAGAAAATGTCTACATTAATGCTTTTGAGAGGGTTGGGTTGATATGCCCCAAACACAGACAGAACCCCCAGACTCGGGGGAATTTGACAAGGGACAGCAACCAAAAAATCACCACGATAAATCATTTATATTGCAGCTGTGTACTTTGCTTTTCAGAAATGCAGCATAAGTAGAAAAAGCTCAGCACTTGATATCATGTTAAAATTATCATTATAAAATAAAAGCATCTAGATCTATTTTTACATGGATTTAAATGTTAAATGTCAAAGATTTGGAAACGTCCCCCAAAAAAAGGAGGAGGAGGTTATACGAGAACCACTCTTACTAACCAGACTCTATCAATGGTAAACATGATCATGCGAATGTTGGGGGGCATTAAAGTATTAAATTCACATTTTCGCTGAAATCAAAATCCGCTGAATGGGTTCAACTACTTTTATTTAACCATGCTCCAGTTTCTTCCATGTAGAGGGGGTCTGTTGGGATCAGATCAGAGTGTGTGTTTTGTGTGTCTGAGGCAGCTATTTGACCATCATTCACATTCAGACAACCTTGTGCCTCACAGCCAGTCTTTTCCCTCAAAGCCCATTATAGTACTCAGTCCAATAGTATCTATATCTGGTTTTGTACTCTAGAGCCATCTTGACGTCATGTCCACTCTTGTTTTTATCCTTCAGATCCTTTGTAAAATGCAACATATTGAATGACAAGGCAGCTCATCCTGTTTCCATTTCGGGTGGGGTTGCTTCTGTGTTCTTCCAGGAATAAAATGTAGGGAATTTACAGTTTTGTATTGACACAGAAAGTAATTTAACAAAGTACCATACATTTTTCAAGTTTCCATTTATGGAGGATCAGTGGGTTTTTCCATTAGTGAAGTACACAACAGGGTTTCTGTGCACACAATGTACAACTGTGTTGCTGGAACATATGGTAGTTATAGCATAATAGTTCAATTCAATGTCCTTACAAAGGTCTGGGATGAAATTGGTTAAATGCTGACAGTAATGTTCTTACATGGTGGACATTGTTAAACATATACCTGCAGGAAAAAACACTCCCACATTCTGCTTTTAAATGCCATTAGCTTAATAAATAAAGGGCAACATTTTGGATAAAGACCTATTGTAAAGTTGCATGTAAAGTTGAGGTAGAGCAGGACACAGGGACGTAAATAAAGAGGACAACCAGACATCACGCAGAACAGGGAACTAGGAAGTCTAAATTGAGAGGTGATCAGGGGGACAATGGGAAACAGGAGAGAACACAAAGAACACAGGTAAAAGTAATGAAACAGAATTACTTGAACTTGAAGACACTGAATACAGAAACGCAACATCTGGCACAGCATTTACAAATATACCAAGCCTGACGAAACTCTGTGTTGCATTTCATTAAAATGAATTATAGTTGCAAGGGGGCATATTTTCATCTTTATTTTATTTCTCCTTTGCACCGGATGAAGAGAAATTAAAGATGTGTGATTAGTCGCTTTGTTAAAATTATAGCTGGGCCATGCATATCAACAGCACTGCGATGTTGCCTTGGCTTACCAGGGACCACAGAGGAATTCTACAGAGAAAGATGAAGATAACATTCACGTCCAGTGAATCCGCATACTATCCCCTTTCAATAAATCAAAATATCATGAATATTGGAGATAGGATGGCAGGAACCGAGAACGATTCTTCGTCTTTGGCTTAACATCTCAGAGGACAGTTACCATGCGGGCAGCAGAGTTTGTAATCGTCTTTACCTTTCTACCCTCCCTACAGGAGGCTGTTGGAGTGGGGGAAAAGTGGGTTGTGTCCAAAATGACAATCTATTTCCTATGGAGCTCACTTCGTTTGACCAGACCCTTTAGACTTGTGGTCAAATGGAGTGCACTATGTAGGGTATACGGGGCCTTTCAGGACCTCACCACTTGAAAACATGTCTGGTTGAACAGTGGAGAGAACACCTTGAAGAGAAGATATAGAGCTATGAGGAGCACTGTATCTGCTACGATTCACCCGTACCGTACCCACCGCCTGCTGACAGACACCAGTGATTAAGTATCAGTCCTTACTCTCTTTTCATTTCCAAACTATCAGTTTCACCTTCCTCGCTACATCACACTTTGTATGGCGGAAGGTAATGATCCACTTGGATAGCCTCCAAGGCCCCTTTATTTATTTATCTCTCACTATCTTTTTCTCCCCCCTTCACTCATTCGTTCTCCATCTTGAGCTTGCTTGCTGAGATAAAATAATTGAATTGAATGGGCAAGTGGAGTGGTCCTCGGCTAGAATCACACACGATGACTACATTATCTATGTTACGATGTGGAACTAAGGATGTCAACAGATAATTATCCAAACACTTGGAGACAGCTTCATAGTTCTGAATAAAGCTATGCTGTCATTAGCTTTAGCTAGCTCAAATTCGGTGGACTCCCTTCAATCTTACCATGCTGGCGAGCTACCGACGCACTGCATCTAAAATACATCTGGGTATTATGTTTTCAAGCCTTAACAATGCAGTTTAGACAAAATCTTCTTTAGGGCTCATTGGACATCAGAACTTCAAGAATCATTCAAAACCATAATGTGTCAAAATGCGCTACCCATGCATACATCCAACCTTTTCTTTTGAATTTGTTCTTGCATTATGAATAACTTGCATGCAAATACATCATCATAATGTTTAGTTTAATAATGCATTTCATTATGACAATACTGTGTATCCTGGTTAAATCAACAGAGAAGTATTTGTATCTTATGCTTGATTTACGTTCAAATAAGCATTTTCCAATGGATGATTTTCATGATTCCTGCATTGTTTCTACAGGACTTCTTTTCAGCCCTTCTGATGAGGACTGAAGCCATCCCTCCATGGAGCTGAAATGTTATGCAGCGTGAATTCAAAGATGATTCAAAGAGCCGTGAGAGATGGGAGAAAACCTGCATTGCAGCAGAAATGTGAATGTGTCATGAGTATTGGTGTGTCTTGGAAGAAACTAACTGCAAAGTATTTTGTCTCTTTTTAGATGACAGAAATACTTGTAGAACACCTCAAAATCAAATCCTGCTTTCACTCATTTTGACAGAATGTATGGGACTTCTACTAGGAATAATTAAGTGCTTAACAAGCAGTATCAGTAGCAGTAACTTAATACAATGTTAATATAGATACAGAAAGAAATACTACAAGAAAAGTCCCAATATTGCTGTAGACAAGTTTACAGTGCTTCCAAGCCCTGATCTAAAATCCATAAAGTGGCTACAATGCCATTATTAGAGTGTAGATCAAAAACGAAGGATGAATTCCCTGAACAGATTAAAGCAGTTGAAAGGATTACATTTCCAGGCAAGACACATCTCCTATACCCATTGCAATCACCCAACCCATCAGAATGTGAGCCTATGAATTTCAATTAATAACGACAAGACAGTTTGATAACCATGCTGAACACCTATGCCTGTATATAAGAGAGAGAGAGAGAGAGAGTCAGGTGAAAATGGATTTGTCTGTGTTCAAAATGCACTGCCTCTGGCCTCTGGTCAAAAAGGGAGCACTACAGTCATCCACAAAATTATCTGGCAACCTTGAATAAGGAATACGAAAACAGTATAGTGGAAAATGTGGAGCACTCATTACCCATATAACAACGTTATAGTAGTTCAATTTAAAAGCAATTCTCATTACAGCTGCAGTTTATATAATGGATGTATAGCCATTTGTACAGATCATCAGCAACATGTGTGGCTCTGGCCAGTAAACAGTCAAAACTGGATTTGGCATATTGCCCTCAAATGTAAAAGACAAATACTTTGTGATCTGATGGGTTACATTAATTAAAAGTGACTCAAACAGCAATTATGTTGTAACTTTTCTTGTTTTAATGATGCAGTTTTGTGGTTGCACCATAACTCACATTGGTTGAGCCCTTTCCACTCTGTCTTCACAAAAAGACTGTCTAAAATAAATGATACAAATACTTTTTGTATTGTACACTAGTCAGAAAATTGCCAACCCAAATGCAGTTAGTTTTATCTTGACAGTAATTTAGCAGTGATCATAAAGTGCTTTCATAGATTCCCAGCCTGAAATCCCAAAGAGCAAGCAACAACAGAGTTGATGCATAGTAGCTAGGAATTTTAAAACCACCCACTTTGCCAAGCAGCATACCAAAAGGGCAACCAACAGCAACCACCCTGAAAGAGGACCAATTATAGCCCAAATAATTCACTCCCATTGCATGAGTCCGCCAAGGAAAAACAAGAGTATGCCAGCGACTCTGCCTCTGAATGCCACTGAAGAGTGGACATCCCAGTGGAGATGAGAGCCCGCCAAGCAAAGACAGCAAGGGTGGCTTGTAAATCCAGTGCCTTTCCGTTCACCTTCACACTCCTGGGGCAGACTACACTTAATCATACACCTCGCGTAAGAGATGAGTCTTTAGTTGACACTTAAAGGTTGAGAATGAGTCTGTCTCTCACCATAATCGTCAGATCATTCCACAGTAGTGAAGCTCTATATGAGAAGGCCCTACCTCCGGCTATTTGTTTAGAAATGCTAGGTACAGTAAGGTGTGCATTTTGTGATCTTGGCGTACATATAGGAATGTATGGCTGGACAGATTCAGAGAGGTAAGTAGGAGTCCATGTACAGTGTCCTCTAATATTGGCAACCTTCGTAAATATGAGCAAAAAGGGCTGTGAAAAAAAATTATTTATCCTCTTGACCATTCATTCAAAATATTCACAAACATCAAACCTTGTATATCCATAGGTTAGAGAGGACAAGCAAATAGAAAGCAAATCAAACCTACCAGTTATTGACTCCTTTCTATACAACAAAGCTTAATAAAGAACAAGCAGATATGTTGCACTCACCACTCACAGCAAACAATTTGGAGAAAGAAATTAACATTATGTCTAACAAAAAGGCCCCGGGATGTGACCACTACCCTATAGAGTTCTATAAACAATCTTGCCATTATTTACCAAAATGGTATTCGAAATAAATCAATCATCAACGACATATGAACACAGCCCTTATCTCAATACTATGAAACCCAACAAAGACCTCACACTATGGTCCAGCTAGAGCCCACTGTCCTTAATAAATACAGACCTTAAGATTATTAGCAAGGCAACTAGCTCAGCACAAACCATACGATTAGCCTCTATGCGGATGATACGTTTTTGTACCTTCAAAATCCTCTAGAGTCAATACAAGAAGTTATTGAAGCCATTGATACTTTTTCTGACATTTCTGATTACTCAATAAACTGGACAAAATCTACAATTCTTCCTTTATGTGGAGACTTTGGGAACAAGAGACCTGCTCTCCCATTCACCCTGCTAACACTAAATACATTGGCATTCATATTTCTACCAGTCGTTCAGAATTATTCCATCTCAATTTTACTCCACTAAAAAAAACATAGACGACCTGAAGATGACCTGTAACTATAGATCAAGCGTGCCGCACAAGCCCTGAAAAGTGAAGCCAAAACGTCTCGATCGCCCCCTGGTGAGTGGTCCCAGTATAGGTCATAAATCCCGCCCTCCCCATGTTATTCAATGGGACGCGAGACCAACTAAACAATTAAATTACCCTTCAAATATATTTTTTCCGAAGCTGGTTTCTGTCATTTACTGTAGTTTGTATCACGCTAATGTAAATTCAAGAGTTTGTTTTTAAAATAAGTTTGTTTTTAGTTAGTTATTTAATGCTCTAAAAACGGTGGTGTGACGTCGTGATTCACAGCTGTGATTGACAGCTATCTGAGCCGAGGAGCCACTGAATCTTCGGAGGACTGAGGAGATTGGAACTTTACATTTAATCTCTAAATTTCTATAATTGATATAATTTCACACGGACATAATGGGTTGTTCTGCAGTACATTGTGCTAACCGATCTGGCATTTCCAATCGATCTTTGAATTTTTTTCAGTAAGTTAAATTTATAAGCTATTTAATTAGTAAATAAATGTAATGGGCTAGCTAACGTTAGCTAAAAGACAACAAGCCTCGTTAATAGCCATGTTAATAGCTAGCAGGTGATCGTTAGCTAGAAGTTACCAATTATTTTTGTATTAGGCCTATTCTAAATTAAGGTTAAACATGATGTAAGTTAGGCTATAACATATCGTCTAGGTTTAACAAGCAAAGGTTGTACTGTACTTGGACTTGCGATTGATTACGGTATGCGCATTCTGCGAGGGAGAGTGAGGACAGGGCACAGGGGTGGGGCCGTTGATTTCGCGGCTTTACGGCTTTACTTCGTTCTCGCTACTGCGCATAACTACTGCGCAGAACTGGTCCCAAGATCGCTATCTGCGCAGACGCAAGTCAAAGATGTCAGCGCCATATCAGGACACTGGTGGCTTCATTTTTCACCAATGGAAAAGAGCGAAAGGGCGTCGTCCATTATTTATACAGTCTATGCTATAGATCCATCATTGGCAGAATTGCAACAATTAAAATGTATATTCCAACGAGAAACAATTAACTTTTCTCTATGGTTCCAGTACAACATACACCCAATTGGTTCCTAACATTAGATTAAATAATTACACATTTCTACTGATAAAAAAAAAAAAAAAAGAATACCTCCAATATTTTCAACTAAAAATAACATTTCATCTCAAATTAATATAAATAATAATAATCTATAACAACCACCATTAATGGAGGAAATAAACAGATTGGCCCTCTCCAGGAAACCATTATCAAAACTGTCTACTCTCTTACCTTAACATGGTGTATGGGAAAAATATCTATCAATCCGCACTGATACCAGCTTCTGGACTCAAATCTGTACAAACCTATTTACAATGACACACATCACTCAGCGCAAGAAGTTTAGAATGGGTTTTATTGAATGTGATGTTTGTACACAGTGTACTCTGAATACCCCTGATAATTACCCCCATGCCTTTTGGCACAGTACAGTGATTCAGCACTTCTGGCAAGAAGTGATGAACAAAACTCAATTTTTTCTGGACTGCAGCATGCCATCCACTCCCTCCTTATGTCTACTTGGAGACCTCTCTGCACTCCAATCTCTCAAACAAAATCCAACTCCACTTCCCAGTGTTAACTACCACTAAGAAAACTATACTAATGAACAATGGCTAAATCTTTATACAGGTAACATTACACTGGAAAAAAAAACATATCCACCAACAATAACCAAAAAAACAGACTGGTGGGAAGAAAAAGTAAATGCGTAGTTCTTGTGTATTTCTACATAACAGCTGATCATCAAAAAATCCTCGCAACTCATTTACCATATATTGGCAGTAGATTGTCTCTGGCATGCGGTAGGTTAGTGCTATTATCCTTTTTGTTCCACTACCTGGACAAGGGTTAGCAGGCTTCCAGCTGCTCTTTGGAGGTCTGGGATGATGTCATCTTTCTTTATACACTTCTCATCTTAAAATGACAAAATGACCTATTTAATGAAAGAATCATTGAACTATGGCAAAGTCAATACTTTACTGACAGTAACAGTTTAAACTGGAATGTAGCTTTGTTTGAGTAATAGTTTTGTGGCATGGTATGGTTATAGCTACCCAATTCATAGAAACATACAGCACATTTGAGAGACTTAGAAAGACTTAAGGTTAGGGAAACATACATCGGTATGTGTTCAGCATGGCTGTTCAACAATGGCTACATTGCCTTTCAAACTTATTCCCCCCTTTTGAACATTATAACAGGGAGAGACACAGGGAACGGACACAAGGGGTGTGTCCAGGGCTGTGGAGGGTGTTTTATTAACAAAACTAAACGGGTGAGGAGAAACTCAAAAGACAAACCCCTTTTATGGGGACCCGTTGGTGTGACGCTGATTTGATGGCGGGTTCGCGATCGTACCCGTTTGAGAACAAAGGCTCCTGCTGGGATATGGCCAGTGCCACTGGCTCGCTTGACAGGTGGTTTCCTGAGCACTGGACGTCTCATCGAGTGCAACCGGGGCGCCGGGAGGCTCATCTGGTGTTGTCGATGCACTGGGAGGATCATTAGTTGTCGGGGCGCCGGGAGGCTCGTCTGGAGTTGTCGGGGTGCTGGGAGGATCATTAGATGTCGGGCGCCAGGAGGATCATTAGTTGTTGGGGCGCCGAGAGGCTCATCTGGTGTGGCAGAGGCTTCGGGCCTCTCGCACGGCTCTTCACACCATCTTAGTAGGGCCCGCATAATGTGCCTCTGGGTTTCCAGTGGCACGGCCGGGTAGCAGTGCCTATTATCATGCACGGCCAGGACTTCCAGTGGCTACTCATGTGCTGCCGTGACTCTGAGAAGTTCCTCGTGTGCTGCCGTGGCTTTGAAGGCAGGCTTGAACTTATCCATGGCATCTTCCCAGTCTTCTCTGTAGGGCTGTTGCTGGGCACGTAGCTCTCGCTGCCAAGCACTGTCTTCCGGCAGGCCCCAAAAAAGGACCTCATGCCCTGTCGGCGGGAACAAGGAGACGCCACCAGAGACGTATGTTCCCTGTCTCCAGCCCAGGGCTATGCCCGCATCCTCCGCCAGTGTAACAGGGAGGGACAAAGGGAACGGACGCTGAGGGTGTGTTCAGGGCCCTGGAGGGCATTTTACAAACTAAAATAGAAAGGATGAGGGGAGGAGGTGAGGGAGATATCCAGAAATCGGCTTCTGGGTTTGGACGGAATGGTCGTAATTTTGGCAGTCTGGCACCCTTCTGGCATCTTCTGGCCATTCTCCTCTTCTTCCTATGAAAAAGTCAATGGGGTTGAATACTTAATACTTAAGCTAATAGTTATTATGAAAACCAATTTGCTGTCATTGTGTTGCCAGACTACCTGTAGATACCGTACATCTTAGGCTGCTAACTATGATTTGGGACAGTGGCATGTCCAGCGGGATGGCCCAGAGTGGTCGCTGCCCTTTCTGAAATCTCACTTTCTGAAAGCTCAGAGACTCAGTGGCTTCTACCCCTGCCTTGGCAACCACGCTCCAGGAAACTCCCCTGATAGGAGTCTGAAGAAATTGGTTGAGACAATGTCAAGTTTCAGAACAGATTGATCAGACAATTTAACTGGTATGGAGTGTTTTAATATGTTACATTGCTTGACAAATTGATTTGCATGAGGCAACTGCTGAAATGTAACACCACTAGGCAAACTAGTTAGCTAGTTAGCAAGCTTGCTTTGAGTCGAGTGGCAGGCATTCATTTATGTAAGCTATTGTAGCTACTTTAGAGTTGTATAAAATACCAAACAACTTTAAATTAACAATATTAAATTAGGTACTGTGATTTCCCTTGGGACATTTAAGACCATAAAACCAGCCAGGTATGAAACAAATCGAGCATATACAGTCATTCTTTATTACAAACCCCTTTTTCTTTTGGTGGAGGCAGGCGGGGCAAAACGCAGCCAGAAGAAAAAGTGAAGTCTGTCACACAAAAGCACTGTTATACACAGACCTATGAAGTGCCCAAAACATACACTTTATACTTAGCAGTTTCATATCAAAACAATCTACTCAAACAATCACACAGAAATACCATACTTCACACACAACCGGTTTGTCAGTTTTACAATTTCAGGATAAAATAATGCATACATTTGTGAAAGAATTATACTAATGTGAACTATAAGTTCAGCTATCAATGTGACCATAACAGTTTTCCATTTTGATCTTCAGACACTTTACCTGTGCATGACCCAGAGCATTTAGACAATAGTGCAGATGATGAGTAAAACCCTCCGGCATGGCCTGCAGCCCATCTGCCCCTTACAGTATATCAACAGTCTAATGACTTTTCCAATTTAAGTTGTTTCCACCTCCATACCCCGCCTCAAAACAAATTGCTATTTACTTCAGTCACACATGACTAGAAAATTTTTACCTGAAGATTTTTTTATCTTATTTCCATTTGTCTTTAGTTATTTCACTCAGGAGTGAATAACATACTAACAGTGGTCGCAGTGAAGAGTATCCATCGGTTATCATTCCTCCATCTCAACAGCAAGGTCACGTTCTCCCAGTTTTATACGTTGGCTACATGAACAATTCCCTGAAGTTTCCATTTCCTCTCGCTTGTGATGTTATCGAATATGAATGGGCCACTGAGTTGCTATTATACAGACGTTATTCTACACTATCATGTACCATCCAAATACATATATATATATATATATATATATTTTTTTTTTTGTTTTACTTTTCAACATCAATAGAACAACAATAGAAATGTCCCAATTCTACTAGTGTGCAGTATAGT
Organism: Esox lucius; assembly: GCF_011004845.1. NCBI lineage: Eukaryota > Metazoa > Chordata > Actinopteri > Esociformes > Esocidae > Esox > Esox lucius. The sequence continues at coordinate 9,172,357 of NC_047581.1, read as the reverse complement.
ATTTTACAATGTAGGGACTGTAGTGTATGTAATGATCAACTTCTGTATTCATATGATTTACATACAAGAGTCAGATGAGACCGTATTTCAGGTCAAAGAATATTAATTTCCAAGAGGGTCCATATAGGTTTTTAAATAGACAGAGGTGTTCTGTTGCTTTTCCAAGCTGGGAAGTGTTAGTTTGATGGTAGTTAAGCTAGTAAACAACAATACTGATCAAGCTAAACTAGATACAAATCAGTTTGAAACTGTCCAAAACCAACCTTAAGCTGATTAGCAGGAACAGCATAAATTGGTTTTGTCACAAACTTGACATGCAAAAGTTGCCCACCAATTTCACTGGGTCTAAGCAAATTAATATTAGGTATTAGATTAAAGAATCAATTTGAAAGGAAGAAAGTAAACTACTCCAGCGACATACTGTTACATCTGCTCCACAAACATCATTGACTGCCCTGTGGGAGGCCACTCACTGTCGGCAGGCCCCTCCACACAAAACCAGTTTCCTTTTTTGTTCACACTGGCATGTGGTTGTGCAAAGGGCATTAACATTAGCTTATTGGCCTGTCACTATGACACACCAAAATAAACAATAATAATAAGATAATTCTTTATCTTACATGTTTTAATTAGCACCCAGCTGGGTTTGCCAGGTAGATACAGTGTTTTTCTGAATGATCTTGTGGGTGAAATTTTTTGGTGGAAGGTCTCTGGCCTACTTCCAAATTGCCCCTGCGTCCACCACGGCATAGCTCTTTAAATACCAGAAACTATTAATTTCACTGTGACCTACTGCTGAATATTGTTGCTGAGTGGGTGAGTTAGCTGTAGGGAAGTGGGGGGGGGGGGGGGGGGGGGGGGGTCGAATGTGTGTGTGTTCAAAGGCATTTTGCAGGCAGCTGAGTGAGAGCAGCATCATTCTGCCAAAGCTCAATGGCAAGCATGAGCATGCTATGACAAGTGATGTGTCATTATTAATGTGTCGAGTCATATTTTGCTGCAAAAAACAATTTCAGGGCTAGTTTTCAGGCTGTGTAGGCAGGTTATGAGTGGTCATTTAGCCTGACATTTTAGCTAGACCTGGCAACTCTGGCTAAACTTGTTAACTACCCTTATGGATTTTCACCTGAAATAACATGAAATAAGGATCTTCTCAGCTAAAGTGGTACTACCTTTACAGTCAAAAGTGGGACCATTTAAAGCAAGTGAGGGTACACTCATGCAAAGGGAAATGGAATAATAAATACAGAAATGAAAGTCAGACAAATAAGGTGTAGGCTATAATAACTGATTTCAATTGGATTGAGGTTGGGTGATTGTGAAGACCAGGTCATCTGATGCAGCACCATGACTCTCCATCTCCAACTCAAATAGCCCTTACACAGCCTGGAGGTGTGGTTCTGGTCATCGTCCTGTTAAAAACAAATCATAGTCCCAATGGGATGGCGTATCACTGCAGAATGCTATGGTAGTCATGCTGGTTAAGGGTGCCATAAATTCTAAATAAATCACAGATAATGTCTCCAACAAAGCACCCCAGAACCCTCACACCCCCTCCTCTGTTCATCAACTCTTTGTCTCACAAAGTATAATGCAGTTGGAATTGAACATCCTAAATTTGGACTCACCAGACCAAAGTACAGACTCCTAAAAAAGGATGCAATGGTACAGTAGGCCCACGGTTCGGTATGTACTGCGGTTTATGGTTCATGGTAAACGGTACAGTTTTGGTATGAATGACATCATCATGTTAGAAGTGTTTCCACTCGAGTAGCCGACAGTGGAAAAGCAATGCTTGCAGACTGTACATTGTTTATGGTCTTCTGACCTTGTCATCATATTGAACAATTGTTCACACTAGAACCACCAGGCCTTTCCGACCAACAGTATCAGCCAGAGCCGGCCTTTGAATTTAACATACGTTTCAGCCCTATTAGCGTACACATTCTCCTCTGCAGCATCACCATCCAGCCAGAGCATGAGTTCATCTACAGGGTCATCATCAAACTATATAGAATATTTAAAAAAAAAAAAATACAGAATTTGTTTTAAATGGTTGATTAATTAAATATAATTATTAGTATCATATAGTTAGTATTCAGTACTATCGAGAAAGTTACACAATTATTAAAAAGAAGAATTGCACTAATGAAGGAATTCATGTTTTTTCTCTTTGCAGTTGTTTTTATACATCGTTATGATTTACGGAAGAGTACGAAATACAATCTTGAGAATAAACTCATTAAATATCGAGAATAAATTCGTTGTGTTTCGAGAAAAAAGTCGAAATACAATCTTGAGAATAAACTCATTAAATATCGAGATTAAAAATCGAAATTAAATGTAGAGAATAACGCATTCGATCAGTGTGCATTGCATTGCCTACTGATAGAGGACATGGCAGAGTTGGATTAGTCAAGCTATATTATAGACTTTCTTTCAGTAACAAAGAAATACTATCAACTTTAGCTAATTATGACAGAATTATAATTAGCATACGAACTTTAAAGAGAATTTGCAAGCTAGGTCTTTTTAGAAGAAAAGATCCGTCCAATTTGCTCCCTTGAGAAAACACCACCAATACAAAACTCCATTCCCTGACCTTAATGAGTTTATTCTCAAGATTGTATTTCGACTTTTTTTCTAGATTTATAACGAGTTTTTTCTCGAAACACAACGACTTTATTGTCGACATTTAATGAGTTTATTCTCAAGATTGTATTTCGACTTTTTTCTCAAAATGTAACGAGTTTAATCTCGCATTAATTACTTTAATCTCGAGATGGTTGAATTTTTTGTATTATTGCTTGGCACTAATCCTCTTCCATACGTAATGACTTAACCTTTTTCAGTAAAAAAAAATATTTTGATAGTCTAACACCAGCGCCAACACAACTTGAAGCTGCATTAGGTAGGATGTCATCCATTAAAAAAAACTAAAGTTTGTGTCCGTGGAATGTCGCTATACATCCTAGTCAGTTCTGTTCCAGCAGTCCCTTTCCAGCCAATCACCTTCTGCAAGGCAGGCTTTCCTCCTTGGCTTATTTTGTGAATGTGCGTTGTATCTGGATGATATATATATAGCAAGTATGCCATAAGGAGCAAAGTTTGCTTACTGTATGAAACTACAGTGGCAGCTACAGACCAGGACGACAAACTGTCAATTCCACCCTTGTCTACTACTGCATACACTGCGGAAACAGCGACCAACTCTCTATAGGTAGCTACCAGGAACCCTAAGCTAACGTTAGCAAGGCTAAAAACAACATCAAGCGTTTTGAAACAGGTAATTATATTTTTCATATTTTTATTCGGAAAGTCATTCTCTATCAGGCATTGTTACAGAAAGGTGAGTAATAGCAGAATTCTGTAATGTTTTTTTTTACTGAAAAAAATCCTACAAAGTTGTTCAAATTTAACCAACATAAATTTGAGGCTCAGGCATTGGAGGTGGCGGCTTATTATCAGAATCAAATGAAGACCTGACATCCGACACTTTGATTTCAGGATCTATTTCTGATTTTCCATCTGATCCTCCATCTCATCTACATTTTGTAGCTTCTGCAATGCTGTCAGGGTGTCGAATCGTCAGTTTGCCATTGTGAACTAAATGCTGTAAATTGTGTCTGAGTTGTCTGTTTACATTAAAACCCCTTTTAATGTAAACACACCATCTGGTCAATTGTTTTTGGGGCACAAAGGTTGACTCTGAGGCTTTAGCTCAAAGCCAAACTTTTCTATTCAATTGAGGTCAACAAAACTAATCAGACAATGGTAGACACCGAATGTATATGGTTTCATTTATTTAAGTAGCTTTTACAAGAGACAATATACCTGTATATCTAACTAAATCAAATGTCAATTGTAGAAAGAAGTGTAACGTCTGGATTAATATGGCAACGAGTGAAACACCAAGTCAACATTCCCAGGTCCCTTATACCAGTCTTTGCAAACAAAACATGATTGCTGCATTTTCCACAATGATACAAATAAAACAGTCCAATGACAAAATTCACGATAATGGGCCAGCTAGAGAAATTCTCACCTCGCATAACTTCTGGAAGTTAAAGTTCACTCCCACCCCGATGACATAATTGCTGAAAAACAGAAGCTGTGTTAGTGGCTGTAGGAAATAGTTTGTTAGTGCCGGTTTGGATTGACCACATATTTGGTCAGTGTACAGTTAAAAAATGTATGCTAACGCGACAGATTGCTAAATATAGTTTGAAGTGTTTGAGTAGTTTTCCACTTGCAATGCAGCTTTGCAGTAGTGGGACGAACAGTTACCTTTCATGAATTTGGACGATGCTAAGAACGCTAATGTTATGCACACCTCCCGGGGGAGGGAACTTAACACCCCGCTACACGTGAGCCCCTTGTGGAATGGGGAAACGTATCGGGTCATGGGTGCAAGGAAGGATGACAGAGGCCAGTTGAACCGGTAGTGCATTTTTATTTTCCACATACCATGGTAATGGAAGGAAAAGGGACTGGACAGGACCAAAGCAAAAAAAGTACAATTTAACAAAGCCCCTAACATGCCTTACCTGCCTTACCAATGTTAATCTGATTCTAGCACCGAACTATGTGCACTAACCAAAAATACAGGGGGTGGTCCGCCCAGGGGGGTATTCCATCAATGCCGCTAATGAGATCTGCGCTTAATTGAAAAAGCCCAGCTTGAATAAAACGCCAAGTTCCACCTAATGCTCAAGCCGTTCCATTAACACAGTTAGAACGTTAACTCAAACCAGGCTTAAACAAGCTTGCACTGTGCGTGCGCACGGATAACACAAGCAGCCCAGAACAACTGATCATCGAAATGATGATACTATGTTGCAATAAAGAAGCAAAAACTAGAGCGCTGATCTTCTCAAACGCGGAAAAAAAAAACTACTGATGGGACTTATTGAAGAATTTAAAGGAGTCAACACTAAAAGGGGCAATACTGCCGCAATTGACAAGGCAAGGGAGATTGTTTGTGAAAAGTCATACTAGCCTTTGTTTAATCTTTTATAAATTAACATTCAGATCAATATTTAAGAAAGATTGGCTATATTATCAGGCTAGATTATATCAGATTTATGATCAATCAAAATTATTATGTTAACTTATGTGAACTGACATAACTTGACTGTTAATTAGCCTAATTCAGGGAGGCTAGAAGCCTTTCTTACCTAGTAACCCATGGCCTATATTCATTCTCATCGGTTACATCTCAACAAGGGCCAACTGAATAGCCAAAAAATTATGTGGCCACAGCTATTATATATCAGGCAACTTCCATCGGAGATCATCTGACAGCAATAGAGGGTCACCACTGATGTTGCACACTTTGCTTGGCAGAACATTCATTTTAAATTGTTCAGTGAGAAAATCCACAGACATTTTTTTGGGGATTCTGTTTCCGCCTGTTGGACTTAAGAAAAGTCGATGCAGGGATATTTTTCCAAATATAAATTCCAGTTCAGAATTCTCAACATTGCTCACATTCCAGAATAATATTTTTTACTTTGGTTCTGACATTGTGTGAGGTTTCAAATCTGGTTTTGCATAGCCCTTCTGCAGCTACATGTTAGTGCTATGACATACTTAGTTAGGAAAGGAAATAAAAAGAATTCTGATTGATCTGTGCTGATAAGTTAAAGTGGAACATTATCTCTGTACAGTACAGTTACTACTTTGTGTGAGGCAGACATTGACATTTATATTTGTGAACAACTGCCAGGGTAACAGGATTTAAATCCAAAGAAGTGTTGGCATCAAAACTTATTTGAACTATTTGTACAGACTTTTTGCTACTATTCTGCCTGACTGTTTGTGGACAGATGCCCCCAGTAGATGCCTGTACGTTTAGGCTATGGAAAGGTTTCCAATTGACAGTCTGCAATTGAAAAAAAATGCCTCCTTTGTGTTTCCAGATGACCAGGGAAAGTGATGAACATATTCAGGTACTGCTTTAGAGCAAGGCATACCCTTATTTCCTGGCATTCAGTTATCTTCGCAAGACATTCTGCATCACCAACAATGTACAAGAATGTCCCACATGCAAAGAAACGCTTAGCTACAGTATGCAGACAGACTGAACAGTGGTCAAGGCTTGTCTACGATGAGTGTGTTTCTTTATGTGTGGTTCCAGCAGATTGCATGGGTAAACTTTGCTGGGCTCCTGAACCTGTACCTCTCCCACAGATAGTCATCAGGGAAGCCCAGGGGAGAACTTCTGTATCTAAAGATCCTTGGGGCTGGTGGTGTAAATGCTTTGTGTAGAATCTGAGCACCTTCATCCACAGGGTTGTTGAGGAATGGACATGCCATATTTGGTTGCAACTGGCTGGTCTTTAGATAGACTGCTTATATAAGCAAAATCTCAAATTGCGTACTTGCATACTATATAGTATGCCAGATTAGTATGTCTCCAACCATTGTACGCTGGAAATAGTATGCCAATGGTCTACTATTTCTGAGGGATTTTCAAATGATGCACCATTTCATGCTTGTTGGGGTAAGGTAGATAACAACTACTTGCACAGTGAATTATTTTCTCGTCTTTTCACCGAACGAAACAGTCAGTTATCGTCACTTATTGATAGTTACTGCATCAATGTCGAACATTTAATTACATTTACAACAGTTAATTACAGCCGGGGACAGAACTGAATAATGGATGGTTGGAAAAAATGACTATGCCAATTCCGGACTAACTTCTGGTACGTGAATCTTTAGATAAATATGATTTTTAGATGAACTATCCCATTAATCTTCAGTAAAATAAGCAGAGAAAATTCGAAGAGATAATAGGATGTGTATGAAATTTTGTTTGTCTTTCTCTCCTAAGATAAACAGTAACGTGTAATACTTTTGTTGAATTGGTAGTTGGCGATTGGTAAAGAACTTCTGGTATTTCCTTTCTTAAAAATATTAAGATTTACATTTTATGAATTAGCCTACACAAGAATCTCCTATTAAAAAACAGTAACTTGGAATTTTTGAATTGTCAAGTAGCCTATATCGTTTAATTTTTTGTAAGTTCGTTCAAATTCTACCAAAACTCTATCATTCATCTGGGAGTATCGCACATTCATCCATTGATATAATGCATTCAGTGAGGGATAATCCGCGCCTGGGCACCAACGCTAAGTATGGAGGAACAAACATGCCAAGAATTAGAAATAAATTAATAAACAAACATTTAGTAATAAAATAATTAATCAGTATTATTTCCCTATTTAACATTCATTTCTGTATTTATTTATTTTTTATATATATTTCCATAATTTTATTTCTGTATATATTCATTTCTGTTCTGTTCGTTGTCCTTCAGCTAATGAGGGAGCGGGACTAACAGTCAGACGTAGCAATCAAGCCCAGAGCACCAGATAGAATCAGCCTGCGAAGATGGTGAGTGCTGTTTTAGATCCTTGGGGCGTCCCCATATTGCCAATCACTATTCCTGGTTTAAGCACATATATTGTTTGTGCATAGGTGACATGAATAAGGTATAGAAAGACCAAGAGGAGTTTTTGGAAAAACACAACGTCAATTTAGTCAAGTGAGTAGGCTACGAGAATGGCGCGTCTTTGCGGGTTTGTCCCAGGAGGCCTTGTATTGAAGTGGGTTAATTTCAATGCCATTTCATAGGACCAGACTAGTAAGCGATTGTATTTTCCCAAAACTCCTCAATTTGGACCTATGGGCGGCATTGAAATCAACTCGTTATCCCCATTATAACCCCTGAGAGAGACCCGCAAAGACGCCACGTTTATGTAGCCTATTCATTTGGTCAAAAGGACCTTGTCTTTTTCCTCTTGTTATAACTACTGGCTAACTGGCATATATTTACACAGGTCAAAGTAGTATCCACTTTCAAATAACTATCCATCACACAAACTTGGGGATTGTCTTATTCTAAAGGGGACACCTAAAACAGTGTTCCATGATTTCAGTGGTGTGATTTGGTTGTTCCAACAAATATAGATCTACATATTCGGGGTTCGCCCTAACTTCATGTCTGTCTCACAGCTCAGTGATTTATCCTTATGTTTTTCTGCAGTTTGGCTGAGGTTTCTTCATAGTTTTGAGCTTTAGTCATGCCTTCTAATTAAACTGTTAGACAGTAGCTCAGCATTAAAAACTTTTTTTTTGTCAAGTCAAACAGCAGCAGACTAGCAAGCTTTCTAACCATTTTTGCAGTCAGCAAATTTACTGCCCAAGTGTGTTTCCTCGCTACTACTGCTAAACGTCGCTAAAAGGCTACTCTAAAATCAGTCCACGTGGTATTATAGCTGGCAGTTAATTATGCAATTATTTATAGCTTTTAAATCGGGATGGAGGGGTTATGAAGGTTGTTTTAAATGTGTGGGTGTTGAGGTGTTAAGTGCATACACCTAAATCTAACAGAACATTTCAGAATTATGTCATCTTTTATACTTTAATTATATTCTTTTACTTTTCACTGTTTTTTTAAAACAGGGTCTGTGACTATGTTACCCAGATTTACTTTAGCCACTTTACATTCAAACTCAATTTAAAAGAATATGGATGGAGTTCACTCAATAGATTTCTGTTCACTGCAGGGTTTACATTAGTTGGTATCAAAATATCTGGTGGGAAACATGCCAAATAAATAAATAGATTAATAGCATATTAAACAGTCTAATATTCTGAGCCTCTGCTCACTCGTACAGAAAGACATTAGGCTACTCAGTATTTGGTCAAAAAACAAGGGATGGTGACACTGAGGCCAGCAAGACCAAAGAAAAGTGTTGTCATTTGAAATAGCCTAGTTAATAATAAATTATAAATTTGACCATGTCAGTTGATTGGCAACATGGGGACATGCCAAGGATCTAAAACAGAATCAGACTGAGTGCTATCTGTTGCTATGGGCTTGATTTCCTTGTCCTCATTACCTTAAGGACAAGGAAATACAGAAATAAATAAACAGAAATAAAAGAATACAGAATTAAATACAGAAATAAAATACGGAAATAAATCGAGAACTAAATATACAGAAATATAAGCTTGTGGAAATTAATACATAAATACATAAATGTATGACCAAGGAATGAAACAAATAGGGAAATAATATTGAATAATAGATGTATTTATTCATTTATTTCTAATTTTGGTAAGTTTGGTCCTCCATAGCTAAGTGACGTGGGCTGTTGGCCAATTAATTCGGAAAACGGTAAAAAGACCGTTTAAGCTTCGAATTCTGACAAGGGAAAAATATAAAATACGTCTATTTAGGAAAAGTCATGAAAGGAGGAGGGTGTAGCTTTCAAAATGGCAGTTTTATTTTTATTCTAAACTCAAACAGCAATTCCCGTATGCATTTGGCGGTCCTAGTGTGAAGAGTTTGTTTTATCCAGTCAAAAACATAAAAAGGCATTACCAGAATTGTTTGCCTTTCCTGTTCTAATGCTATTATTGGTGTAAAAGAAATGTCATGCCCTAGTCATTCCATAATCACCTCCCCTCTGATTTCTCTAATCTGGCGATAACGGATTGACTGGGTTCATTAATGCTATTCCCCTGGTACACATTACTGGTAGAAAATAAGGGCAGACATTTGGAGACACTTTAAATATCACATACTGTAGACAAACAAGACGGAATGCATGTTGACTGAAAAATACTACAAACATCAAAATACATTATATACACACACAGGTAAAATCAGTGGTGTGGTGAATGGAGAAGTAAATATATTCTAACTTGTCAACCAAAGTATCTAAACATTTTTGAATCTTCTGTTCCGCATGTTGTTACATTTCCAACTGATATTTCCATATATGTCGATTAAACTACTCAAACGATAACGCATGTGCAGTACTCATTTCTTACTGGCTAATTACATTTTGGATATTTCGTGATTATCCATACTATTTAGTAACGCTAACGCTTTGCTTAAAATGTTAAATAATAGTAGGCTATATCAACATTTTTAACAATTTTTAAAATAGTAAAAATAAAGATAAACCTTGAATGACTGGTACTGTGTATCTTATGTAACTATGTACATTACAAGCTTGTGGCTGTCTGAGCGGTCAGCTGTGAATGCACTCACCTGCTGAGCAGTCTGCTGTGAATGTTCTCTCCCGTTATTAACTTAGGCTTATTCTACTTTGGGCTGATCCACAACTGATTTTCCCGCAAGAGCAGGGCAAAAGTGTCAGTCTGCAGTTTTGACTGTGTCTTGGTCACCACCACACATTATTGCACACACACACACACACACACATTTATGTAGACTTTGTAGAGGTCATCTTCCTGGTTTCTTAATAGACCATGCAGATATGTTGTATATATGTAAGAGGATTTGTACATTAGCTATTAATACATTGCAGGATCTTACACATCTAAAATGGAACACCTTATTTTAGACTTAAAAATGTTGGTTAGGAGAGAGACTTATTACAGCTGCCTATCAGGATTTATGAACCTTTCTACAGCCAGCTAAACATCCTACAAGATAAGAAAATTTCAAAGATACTAGGTCATAACTCAACTGCGAAGGCACCAGGCAGTCTAGAAACCTTTTCAAGCCTTAGCTTACACTTAACATTCTCCTGCAGTAAATCTAAAATTAATTTTCAATTCATAGAAGAGAATTTAAGACTGAGGAGGCTTCCAGCACCCCTCAGTTTATTTGATTCAATTACAATCAATTAGCTATATTGAAAAAGAGTGGACCAGGACTCTGAAACTGTCACGTTTCATAGAGGGAGACAGAGGCAGGTGCAGAATTGAGGCGTTTCCTTTTTTAATGAACAAAAGCAAAACGGAGTGCCGGGCACTACAATATACTCAGGGTTTAAGGAGTCCAGGAATACAAAAAACATGACAAGCACAATGAGCGACAGGGAGAAAATGGCTGAACTAAATACACAGACTAATGAGGAGAACAGAAACAGGTGGGGGCGAAACACAGGTGAAAGTAATATACTGATTAACTGAAACAAGAACAGGAAAGACCATACAAGGACAAGACAAGGACAAACAGAAAACATGAAGTGGAACGGTCCCCTCAGGCTGGGACCGTTACAGAAACTATTTTTTTTACAGTGATCACCATCTTTGGTAAACGTAAGACAAACACCATATGATTATTAATTTGTGTTTTGGTGCCAGTGAATGTAAGACTTAACTTTATCAAATTAACTAAGTTATATATTGACTCCTTGATGACCACATAAAAGAAAATGTTATGTTGCTTCTCTGTAATGCTAGTCATCTATATTACATTGTTAATATAGTGACTGTCTTGTCAAATAATTTATTCACTGTGATATCTTTCTGCTACTGCTACACCACATCCAGTGGCATTGTTAGCACTGGGCATCCAGGGCTATAGTCCTGGATCTTTTATGAATAGCCCGGATCTCAAACGGACCAAAAATAAATAAAAAATAGCCCCTGATCTATTCATCTATAATTCCGATCGTGCATTATGACAATGTAAACTTGTAGGCCGCTAGCGTGTACATAGACATTTTTAAAACCCTGGAGGGTGGGCTAAGGGTGGGCTAAGCCCCGACTGTATTGTGATCCTAGCGACACCTGTGACTACATCAGTCAACCTGAAATCCTGGTGTCTAAGTGTTTTTTGGGCTACTGTCTATAGACAGTTACACATGCATCTTTAAAAAATTTTCATTTGAAAACAATTTGCCATCATTCTCACAAATGTCCATACATTTCAAATGACAGCTGAATGTTGGCCTGGACAAACTCAAAACTCAGTCCTTGTTGGTTAAAGGATTAAATTGACAGTTTACTGCAATAATTTTGTGACTGGGGAAAATAGTGTATAGGCTAGTATTTGGAACACACATATTCCATAAATATGTCGGCTATCAACAAAGGGAGTCAAACATAAGGTTTTAACCAGTAATAGATGTATAAAATGGCATGTAGACATAGAAATTGACACGTTTCACAGAACATTTCAGACAAATAAAAATGTGATTTTGTTTAGGATTAAACATCTAAACTTCAAATATGTTATGGTTGAACCAGCATTTTAAAAATGCAGCGCTGTCCATAAGTACATTTTGTTGTTTTGGCTCTATTCTTCAGCACATTGGATTTTAAACGAAACACTAAGAGGTTTAATCTGCAGGATGTCAGCTTTAATTTTAGGGGATTTACTTCCATAAACAGTCAATTGTGGAGGAATTTCAGGCCTTTTTTACATAGACCCGCCATTTCAGGGAACCAAAAGTAATTGGACAAATTAACATAATCTTAAGTAAAGTCATCTTAGTATTTGGTGGCAAATCCTTTGCATTTGATTGCCTGAAGTCTGTTACCCACAGACATCCCCTCACACTGGGTGTATTCCCAGGTGATGCTCTGCCAGGTCTGTACTGCTGCCATTCTCAGTTCCTGTTTGTTTCGGGAAATTTTTGCCTTCAGTTGTAGTGCTCAATTGGATTCTGTTTGGTGATTGACTTGGCCAGTCAAGAACATGTCACTTTATGGGCCTGAAAAACTCCTCGGTTGCATTAGCAGTATTTTTGGGGTCATTGTCCTGCTGTGATGTGAAGTGCCTTCCAATGAGTTTGTTTTTTCAGACACCAGTATCCGACTGAAATGCAAAGCCTAGAATCAAGACTAGACAGCACTTGTGCACTAATGATGCAAACAAACACACCCGCCTAATAGGCCGCTTTGGAGGTACCTGTACAAATATCTCTGGTCACCGTATAAGTGGACAACATTTTCTGTTATTTAAAAATGGTTCATCTGATACCCTGAAATTATAGATGGATGTCAGAATGGGAAAGAAAGATGATTTAAGCAATTTTGAGCATGGCATGGTTGTTGGTGCCAGACCGGCCAGTCTGAGTATTTCATATCTGCTCAGTTCCTGGGATTTTCACACACAACCATTTTTAGGGTTTACAAAGAATGGTGTGAAAAGGGAAAAACATCCAGTATGCGGCAGTCCTGTGGGCGAAAATGCCTTGTTGATGCTAGAAGTCAGAGGAGAAAGGGCAGACTGATTCAAGCTGATAGAAGAGCAACTTTGACTGAAATAACCACTCGTTACAACCGAGGTATGCAGCAAAGCATTTGTGAAGCCACAACACGCACAACCTTGAGGCGGATGGGCTACAACAGCAGAAGACCCCACCGGGTACCACTCATCTCCACTACAAATATGAAAAAGAGGCTACAATTTGCACAAGCTCACCAAAATTGGACAGTTGAAGACTGGAAGAATGTTGCCTGGTCTGATGGGTCTCGATTTCTGTTGAGACATTCAAATGGTAGAGTCAGAATTTGGCGTAAACAGAATGAGAACATGGATCCATCATGCCTTGTTACCACTGTGCAGGCTGGTAGTGGTGGTGTAATGGTGTGGGGGATGTTTTCTTGGCACACTTTAGGCCCCTTAGTGCCAATTGGGCATCGTTTAAATGCCACGGCCTACCTGAGCATTGTTTCTGACCATGTCCATCCCTTTATGACCACCATGTACCCATCCTCTGATGGCTACTTCCAGCAGGATAATACACCATGTCACAAAGCTTGAATTATTTCAAATTGTATATGTATATGTGTATATACACTCACCTAAAGGATTATTAGGAACACCATACTAATACTGTGTTTGACCCCCTTTTGCCTTCAGAACTGCCTTAATTCTACGTGGCATTGATTCAACTAGGTGCTGAAAGCATGCTTTAGAAATGTTGGCCCATATTGATAGGATAGCATCTTGCAGTTGATGGAGATTTGTGGGATGCACATCCAGGGCACGTAGCTCCCGTTCCACCACATCAGTATAATGGAACTCATTGTCATGTTCAAGAAACCAATTTGAAATGATTCGAGCTTTGTGACATGCTTTATATATATTTTTCACCACCAGTATTTGCTTATATATTAATCAAAAGAACATTACTACATGCAAAACAATATGAACAGAACCATACACATCTCTTGAGTGTAAGCTGATAATACACAAAGATTATTTAATATTTTGTGGATGAAACATGAAAAGTAAATTTTCTATTTACTGTATTCATGAAATGTGTATTTAAAGTCTTGCAGAAGGTCAGGTTCAAAGACAATGAAATGAACAGAAGTTCTTTTGATGTATACAAGCATTTGATCAGTGCTGTTCCTAACGATGTGTTACGTTTCAACACAATCGAAACATTGCGATTGAGGAAATCAGTGCTGTGAAACACCTCCTCATCTGGATATGTTGTAGTTAGTATGTGTTTATGTTTCGGATTTTAGGAGGAAGGAAACAAGACTCAATTGTTTTACTTCAGGATTCAGAATTCTGTTTGTGGGATCTCTCTCACAGTCACTTTTACTCCCTCCCTCTCTGGCTTTGTTATGTTCCCTATGCCAGCTGACCTTTATTTCACCTCAACCTTAATCAGCATGGTTTACGAACTTCCATCTAGCATTCAGTTAAACAGAGATGAATTATGTAAAGCCTCCAAATCTCCTTGACAAGTTAAATGCCGGAGATACTGTATGCAATAAAAAAGATATATCTCACATGGAGTGTAGATTATCAGAACAATGTATTTGCTGAACTGTTTAACTTCAAGGATGGTGATAAGTAATAAATATGCAATCAGGTAGTACGGTATCAACCTTAACTAACATGAGAAATGATTTAATGGGTTGTTATGGCACTGATGTCGACCATTAACACCTTGCAAACATGAAAAGCCTACACTTCAGATCATTAACAGAGTAATTAGGACAGGAACAACGACAGCCAGATTGGGGCTGACGGTAATTATCTTGTAGTTTACAGTATGTCTCCGCTCTATTTGCCCCCATCATTACAATAATTTCCGTGAAGAATCATCACGTACTAAATATTCCACCCCTTCTTCACCTTATTCCATCCTGTTCTCTTTATCTCCTAAACTCAATGGTGTCAGATAACTAATAGGTCATTTTAGGTAACACTCTTAGAAATAAGGGAGCCTTTTGGCATTAAAGAAATTGCCACAGGGTATCTTTCTAGTTCCAGGCGGATCCTTTCTAGTTCTACAGGGCTCTACTAGGAATCCCTCTGAAAAGGTTAAATCCGGAAAATGTTTGTGATGGTATGGGTAACAATGTGAAGCAGAAAGAGTGGAGGTGATACTAATTGGAAGCGCTGCTTTCATATTGTATTTTGTTATTTTTTTTAGGTTATTTAGATTCCTAAGATTTTACAGTGCTATTTTATTATTATTATATGCACAATGTGCCATTATACAAAACAGTAAATGTGCTTTCAAAATATATATATATATATTCCAATCTAAAACACAAATCTTCTTTCTCCTGAGCCATTTTTTGGAACATTTGCTGTTTTGTTTCTTCTCAGCTTCAGCTCCTTGACTGATGGTCTAACATTCTAGTCAAGAATCTTCTGGTATTCCTCAGAGGTCATGGTTCCCTTGATGATCCAGTGGAGGAATAGCAGCCCCGGATCTTGACATTCTCTCCACCATGTTTGTTTGTTGGGATGAGTTTATTTTGGTGGTAGGAAGTGTTGGGTTTTCACCATGGACAGCACTTTTGTTTTTGACCACAAAGGCCCATTTTGGACTCAGTTGTCCCGAGAGTGGACTTCCAGGTGATCTGTGGCTATTAAGCAGAGAGGTTTCTTCCTAGCAACCCATCTATTAATGCCATTTTGAATGAGCATTATTTGTGTTGTTAAAGCATGCGCAGTAACCTGAGAGGTCTGCAAATCTCCAGATGTTTTGCTTGGGTTGGCATTTACCTGATTCCTTATTTCTCTTGGGGATATTTTGGAAGGGTGGACACCTTTAGGCTGAGTTGCAGCCATGTTAACATTTGTAAATGTTTTGCCTCACAGTGGACTGAAGGAGCTCAAATCTTTTTGAGATAGCCTTCCCCAGACTGATGTGCTCACACTGCTTTATTACTGATGTACTCTGAGATCTCCTTTTCTCTTGGCATGGTTTCTTCTTACATTCACCTGTATGGGTAACACCAAACTAACCAGGTTGCTTCTTTATAGTCACCAGAGATCCCTCCATTGATTGGATGATTTGGTAACCAATTATTTACCCTCCTGATTCCACTTACCTACTTGATTGAACCAGCAACTTAGGGTTTACTTATTTTTGCACCTGCACTAATTCCTTTTAAATGTAGTTTTTCTACTACAGACATTAATTATTCAAAAAAATATATAATGGAATTGCTAACTATGTATAAATCTGATTGATCAGAAAAAATACTGTTTGAAAAATATTTAATGGTGAATGCTAAGAAAAACTACAATTGCACAGGGGTTCATAAACTTTTAAGCAGGGTTTTATATATGTTAAATATATGCTGAAAACTTTTGAAAGTGAGTATATTTAAACCTCCGGAAACAATTAAGAGACCGCTGCACCTTTTTCTTTCCTTTCCAAAAAAGTTGAAAAGGAAAGTTTTGAGTGAAGAACAGAATCGTTCAATTTGCAGAAGTCTCTTAATTTGAACCTTCTGTTCCTCAATCAAAACTTTCCTTTTCACCTTTTTTGGAAAGGAAAAAAAAAGGTGCAGTGGTCTATTTTCATGCATTAACTTCACACCAAGTTTGAATATTTAGCTAGACAACATTAAGCATAGTATTTAAATGACTAACATTTACTTCCACCACAAATAGCATATATTCACTGTATGGCTTTTGCCACTAGCCGTTTTAATAGCTTAGCCAGTAATACAAGTGTTTTACTACTTAGTTATAATAATTGAGACCATGCTAGCGAGACTGATGACAAACTTTACACCACCACGTTTATTTCATTTCATGGCACATGGCACGTACATTTTTCTTTCATACCTGAAGGACATTAATGCAATAACTATCAATATAGGTGACAATAACTGATTTTTTTGTCAAGTGAAAAGACGAGAGAATCGTGAAAACTCCCTTGATGGTGACAATATCCCAAATCTATCTGCCAAAAGGTGTGCTACATACTTTCATTTATTATTTCTAAAAACTCATACCTATATGTCTTGAGATTGGTGTGCCTTATAGTTACTTTCTTATGATCACATTAGCTGTGTAACTCGAATGATTGCTGGTTCAGTCTCGTCGTAAAAGAGCAGTATTTAGTTTTAGTCTGCAAACTAGTTTCATAATTGTTCGTGTTTCTAATGTTGTCAGTCATATAGAAACGACCCCAGCTGCTTGTTGGAGCTAGCTTACTTTGTGGTTTGTCTTGGCTACTTAGAGAACTTGTGTTGTTGCAAAATGGATGCTGCACTCACAGGGGGAAAGGAGGAGAAGTGAGAGGTGGAGGAAGAGTGAGAGGTGGTTGGAGAGTGACAGATGTAAGAAGGTGGAGAGCACACCAAAGAAGGCAACCTATATATCCAAATTGTTGTTGTTTTGAGTGGGAATTGTTAGTTTTTTTGTCACCATTGCCTACGCAATGGGAGTAAACAAATAACAGTATTCCAAGTTACATGAATGGGGTGTCAAATTGAAGAAGAGCATGTGCTTTTTAAACACAAGTAAACTTGTAATCATTGTTTTCTTGGTTTATGTGCCGTGTCTGTTTGAAATGTGTGAGAGAAATGATTTATTTTGAGAATTGTCAGTAATCCACAGCAGCATTCTAGAATTCTACTGGGGTCTTCAGGGATAAAAAAACACACATTGTTTGCAGGACTCTCTCTCATGAGAGGAATATAACAAAAGCAAACAGTGTTTACCCTTACTGATAAAATGGTCTTCTGGCAAACATTTGTGTTAAATATTTGGGCAGCTTGAAGGTCTAGTGTAAATAATAATCCTTTATCAGCAAATAGGCGTCAGCATCATCTATCAGTGACCACTGAACAAGCAACTATTTGTCCTCTCTTCAGTCAATGGAAGGAATTAAACAGCTGGGACGTCTGCCTCCGTGGCCTTCTCTCCTCTCTCTTTTTAGGGCTCCAATGGTTGCACAAACACTCACCACCTGTTACCAACGGTGCAGAATAGCAGCCATTCAGGCCAACAACAAAGGCGTATCGATGTGTCACAGTTGAGGAACTCAGCAGCCAAGCTCCAACTGTGAAATGCTAATGGGACTGGGGCTAAGGGCCAGTGTGGCTGGCATGCAAATTGATCTTGATTAAAATGGCAGTATGCAGCACTTCAGACCTGCTGCTACTGTACAGCATCCACAGGTTTTCCTCTCTCTGAGTTCTTGTAGGTCTGGTTCTAGGGGTCTTAGAACTGAGGTTGTGGCACAAACGGTGCTCTAATATGTAGTACTTTACCTTTGACCAGGCAAGGGGAGAGGTGTTAATAGATTTTTTGGGGATCTCGGTGAACTCTCGCCTAAAGCATCAGCTGCTGTTCCTGGTCCACTCTAATGGGATCCGACGAGTGTGTGGGAAGTGCATTCAGAGTGTAAGACCTTGAAATTCTCTGCAGTGTGTACAGTTGGAAAAATAACTAAAACGTTTATGGTGGGAAATGGATGTACAGTGGATATAAAAAGTCTACACACCCCTGTTAAAATGCCAGGATTTTGTGATGTAAAAGAATGAGACAAAGATAAATCATGTCAGAACTTTCTCCACTTTTAATGTGACCTATAATGTGAACAATTCAATTGATAAACAAACTGAAATCTTTGAGGGGGAAAAATAAAAAACTCACAATAACCGGGTTGCATAAGTGTGCACACCTTCAAACGAATACTTTGTCGAAGCACCTTTTGATTTTATTACAGCACTCAGTCTTTTTGGATAGGAGTTTATTAGCGTGGCACATCTTGACCAGGCATTTTAACGGGTGTGTACACTTTTTATATCCGCTATATGAATAGCTCTGAACAGACCTGCTGAGGTGTGGGTTTACCATTACTAAGAATAGGCCGTAAGAATTTTAACATTATGTGTCAAATTCTCACAAAATGACTACCACCTACAATTTCCATCCATCCTTTCCTTTTATTTAAATAATATAATTATTTTTGTTTAAATGATACAAGTTGCATAGCAAAGATCTTGGAGTCTATCATTAATGGATCCTTCTAGCACATTTTGTTCTCTAATGTGTTTTAGGTACATATGATATACTTTGTAGATTATTAGACTGATGATTGAGGCAGACATTGGATATTATTGGTATGTCACTATGTCATACACTCACCTAAAGGATTATTAGGAACACCTGTTCAATTTCTCATTAATGCAATTATCTAATTAACCAATCACATGGCAGTTGCTTCAATGCATTTAGGGGTGTGGTCCTGGTCAAGACAATCTCCTGAACTCCAAACTGAATGTCAGAATGGGAAAGAAAGGTGATTTAAGCAATTTTGAGCATGACATGGTTGTTGGTGCCAGACAGGCCGGTCTGAGTATTTCACAATCTGCTCAGTTCCTTGGATTTTCACACACAATCATTTCTAGGGTTTACAAAGAATGGTGACAAAGAATTGTTGATGCTAGAGGTCAAAGGAGAATGGGCCGACTGATTCAAGCTGATAGAAGAGCAACTTTGACTGAAATAACCACTCGTTACATCCGAGGTATGCAGCAAAGCATTTGTGAAGCCACAACAGCAGAAGACCCCACCGGGTACCACTCATCTCCACTACAAATAGGAAAAAGAGGCTACAATTTGCACAATCTCACCAAAATTGGACAGTTGAAGACTGGAAGAATGTTGCCTGGTCAGATGAGTCTCGATTTCTGTTGAGACATTCAGATGGTAGAGTCAGAATTTGGCGTAAACAGAATGAGAACATGGATCCATCATGCCTTGTTACCACTGTGCAGGCTGGTGGTGGTGGTGTTATGGTGTGGGGGATGTTTTCTTGGCACACTTTAGGCCCCTAGTGCCAATTGGGCATCGTTTTAATGCCACGGCCTACCTGAGCATTGTTTCTGACCATGTCCATCCCTTTATGACCACCATGTACCCATCCTCTGATGGCTACTTCCAGCAGGATAATGCACCATGTCACAAAGCTTGAATCATTTCAAATTGGTTTCTTGAACATGACAATGAGTTCGCTGTACTGACATGGCCCCCACAGTCACCAGATCTCAACCCAATAGAGCATCTTTGGGATGTGGTGGAACGGAAGCTTCGTGCCCTGGATGTGCATCCCACAAATCTCCATCAACTGCAAGATGCTATCCGATCAATATGGGCCAACATTTCTAAAGAATGCTTTCAGCACCTTGTTGAATCAATGCCACGTAGAATTAAGGCAGTTCTGAAGGCGAAAGGGGGTCAAACACAGTATTAGTATGGTGTTCCTAATAATCCTTTAGGTGAGTATATATTGTAATATTATGAGGATTAAAACAAATTGTATTACTTTTAAATATAAATTACTTTGGCATTTCTCATTTATCTCCAATTACCCTGGTGTGTAATTGGAACCAATATTGCTACCCTTGTTTTTAGATCTGTACATAATTACAATGTGTAAGTTGACACAAAATCCCTGTGTTTGGGATAACTACACTATCAACTGACTTCTATACTGAAATGATGCTGGCATAAACCTTTTAAGACTTTTATTATAATTGCCATAGGCCCAGGTCAACATAGTCATTATAATGAGCGAGTCGGGAAGTAAAGACTCATCTTTATTAGATTAAACTGGCAGGTGACTTATAATAATGTATGTACTTACGAACAATATGTCACATTTCAGTAGAAATAATAAATTATCACAATTGTTATATTCTCCTGCAATAATTTCCAACCTGACTCTTCTGTCTCCAAAGTTAATACATCTATAACATATTTTTGTTGTATTTTTATGTTTTTATTGAACTTAATGGGTCAGTGACTAATTGTCCTGAAAAGAAAATGTTAAAAAACAAAACTTAAATTTGAGGCTGAACTCAAATGAAGATCAATCAGATACATTTTCATTTTGGTTTTGTATTAATTATCTTTGGTTGTAAATGTTTCATAATGCCATGGCCACTACATACATGTGACGCAAAGCATCTATAATTGTATGTCATGCTTTATAATTGCTCGTTGCTGTTCAGTCCTTGGAAGGGAGACCAGATCCTGGTGGATTTGGGGTTTGCATACCAGTTTTACAGTTAATTTGACTTCACTGAACATGCAAGCAAACATTTTCTCAACTCAATCTCCAAATTAAACTCCTCCCCTCGTTGCAACTTCAGCGTCCCAATTGCAACATGGACAGCCATTGGAGGCGTTGCTGTAGACCTCCCGAGTATCGGAGACCCCCGCAGCCCCCACGTAACAGGGAGACCCTAGAGGTGTTGGGGCCTGGTCTCAATAACAATATCAATAAGATGTGTCACACGAGCAGACTAGAGACTAGTGTCTGTAAGTCAACACTTTTTCTGGTAGGTGTGGGGGTACACCAGAACTGTTGTACGCCAGTTCAGGTGGACTACAACATGTTTCATTTGGGGATAATTTGTCATATCCTATGTAAGTACATAGTTAATTATCCCTTATGAAAGTTATGTTACTTCTCAATATGCAACAATATTTGCCTACGCTATGATGACACCGTACATATATAAATGTGTAGCTGCATTGTACAGACAATGTAAAGTAGGATCATCATGATTGTGCTTGCTATGGGATGTACTAATGAGGAATATCAAATGAAATTTAGTTAATTACTTAACAGGAACACACTACATGAATCAAGATTACTGTGTGTCCTAAAAGGCTGAATTAATATTCACATCAGAACATGACACAATTAGAAGGTACTGCAAGATATAATTTTAAGATTTGAGCATAAAATTGGATTCACATGAATAATTTGCCCAGATGAATACATTGGTAGAATATATTGTCATTATCTTCCTTTGGTCAGTCAAGTTGCAACAATTGTTTATTTTTACAAGGCACTCAAAAAAAGCCTACCAATATAGGACAACACATACCCAGTTTTGTGTGTATTGCCATGTACCATTACAGTTTCTCACAACTGCTAACACACATTTCCTGAATGTGTAAAAAAGTTCTCAAAACTTTAAACACTTCTCTAACCTCACAGCATATTCATTAAAAACCAGACTACTCACACAAATTCAATCATTAAATTAAAAACCATAGTAACTTTAATATGATTGAAATCTTTTCCTCAGATGCCACACAAAAGCATAAAATTCAATGACACCACAGCAGACCTATTGCACACTACAAGAGGAATTTTAAACACTTCTAAAAAGGTATTAATACATTCAATACAATTTTATTTTATTTTTTTGTATACTGCTTACACACAATCTTTATGGCACACAATTTGTGAAACCTGTCACTCAAAGACCAGAACCACACACCAGGTCTGCACAACTATAAGCTCAGCTTTTCACTCAGTTTCCAATTTCATAAAACAAAACACTACACACAATTCTCTACTCGTGACACACAAATCAAACGAAGTAAATTGAATGCCTTTGCCAAACACGACCAATCAAAACACTCATTCACCAGTGTCTCACACACACTCCTCACATTTGTAGACAGAAATTGCTTATCTGATCACTAAACAATCAATGCTTTGGTATAGGCTTATTAATAGACTGCAAAGGTCAGATTACTTGTTCAGAACAATGGATGCAGTCACTGCAGGGAGAGTGAGCGGATGAGGACGAGGGCGCAGAAGTGTTGGAAGGACAGGTGTCTCTGATGAGATTAGGGCTACGCTAATTGATCATGTTATCAACCACGGGTTAACCATGAGGGAGGTTGGACTGAGAGTCCAGCCCAGCTTGAGTCGATTTACAGTGGCATCTATAATTCGAACCTTTAGAAATGAAAAAAAGGTATGAAACTATCTAATGGATACTTCAGCATTACTATATAGTACTATATATATTGTAAACATTGCATTGTAGGAGTGGATGGCAACAGTACTGTATTACAACCAGTCAAACTGTTGTACTACAGTATACTGCACACACTGTTTTTGAATCTTCTACAGAGTGGAAAGGCTATGACATCATGGTGGACGAGGGCACAAGTTGACACAGAAAAAATAGATGGCAATTGTAAATATGGTTTTAGCCAACAATGCCATTAAGCTTGGGGAGATAAGAGATCACATAATAAATGATGCAGCAGGGTTCCGTAACATTGATGCATTTAGCCTGTCGACATGGCAACGCAGAGTGACAATGAAACAAGTGTACACGGTGCCATTTGAGAGAAACCCTGAAAGAGTCAAAGATCTGCGACGTGACTATGTGGATGTGGAAGTATGCAACACCACTTCCAGCATTTCAACTTGCAGTTACAGATAATTGGACTTTACCATGTTCACTGTGTATTATTTTGTCTGTTACAGAGAATCTTGGAGATGGATGCTCATGTAATTCTCCATAATTATATTTACGTGGATGAGATTGGCTTCAACCTCACCAAAACCAGGCGCAGAGGGAGGAATGCAATTGGACAGAGGGACATTATCAATGTCCCTGGACATCAATGTCCCTGGACAGCGTGGGGTAAATGTGACCATGTGTGCACGCACAACTGTGTCCTCCACCACCGTGCCACACTTGGTCCTTATAACACAGCCCATATTCTTACTTTTCTGGAAGCAACCCTCAACCTGTTTGTTCCAGATCATAATCCAGATCCAGAGACCAGATTTGTGGTAATATGGGTCAATTTCACAGTTGTGTATCTCCCCCCATCTTCACCTTTTCTGAATCCTATTAAGGACTTTTTCTCTAAAATGTAAATTTCTCATGGTCAGGACAACTGATGCAACAGTGAAATGGATCAGGTCGGTCTGCACTCTCAGACTATCTTCCAAAATCATCATATGATGCACAAGAACATGGTCATATACAGTGTTACAAATCTCATTAGAGGTCATTGGCCTCCTTGGTCCTCTCCCTCATCTACGTTCTCTCTTGCTCTCCTTTCCTGGATCTGTTATCTCTAATTCTACCTTTCCTGGATGTTGTTCAGTGTTTCAAAACACAGGTGAGTTTAGATTTGTTCTTGCCACCTGACTGCTTGTTGACTAAGCGTGCGTGTTAATGTTTACCACTTCACAACTGTATGTTGAAGTGTTAGAGTTGCAATTATTTGAGTTTGCTTTATTGAATGCCACTGGTTTTTTTATGATAAATATTCTTAACAAAAATAGTTGTGTGTAGGGTTTTGTAAAGAATGTTGAATTTAACACAAATGTATTTGAAAATAGGTGAATCATGCTTTTTAGTTTGGCAAAATGGCCTTCCTTCTGAAACACTACAAAACGGTTTTGTGTTTTTCTTCATATAACCAGTTTTAGAGTTTTAGTCATTCTGAAAACTATAATAAAAGAGGTCTGAACTGTGATATTCACATACGAGCCTTCCTCATATCAAACATTGATGTCCTATTTCCTGAACAAAAA
Organism: Esox lucius; assembly: GCF_011004845.1. Classification (NCBI taxonomy): domain Eukaryota; kingdom Metazoa; phylum Chordata; class Actinopteri; order Esociformes; family Esocidae; genus Esox; species Esox lucius. The sequence goes on along the minus strand of NC_047581.1, from coordinate 9,147,986 downwards.
ACCCCAAGGGGCATCAAGTCTAGACATTCACTTAGGAATTGCACTTTGTCTGGAATTCAGCTACGTCTTTAATACATGCATATCTTATAAAGATGCAATCATTTAAGAATGCTTTGAAACCCTTTCCGTGAAACTTGTGTGATCTTTTTGAAGACTATCTTCTGACCTGAAAATGTTTCGACTTCTTTGCATGTGCCTCTGTAATTGTATTTCGTGTATTTTTTGGGCTGGCCTAGTGCCCTGAACTGAACTCGAGGTAATTGCTCTGAGCAGTTCTACAATATTCATGTATACTGTAGCCCATTGCGGTGAAATCTTTTTTGTAAATCCACAGAAAGCCTCTGAAGGAAACGCTTTTAGTGCAGACCACACTACAATGTGGCAGTGTGTTTATGTTGCAGCAATCGATCAAGAACAATATTCATCTGAAGAGAATCTTAAAAGGACCTCTCATCAATGGGATGGACAGCAGGCTTGATCAACCTGTGACAAGATACAATTTAGGGCAGAGATAAATGCACTTAAACGACAATACAATAAGGTTGACTGTTGGTTTGTTGATTACACAATAACAATTTGGCAAGGGGAGATAATTGTTGATCACATTTCATTGAATTTATTTCAGAATGCTGCAGGTGCGTTTAATTACAATATTGAAATGTAACATCTAACTTCTAAAGGCACCACTTTTCCCATTTGCATCCACAGAATCCAATTCAATCAACCTCCAGCAGCATATCTTTCCCAATATTATTTCCTAGTTTCTTCTGAGAAAGAGAATTTATGTCCTCAGTGGCACTTTATTCCTTATGTATTGTTGATGAAGTGCTCAAGGAAAGTAGCACACTACATAGGTAAAAAGTGCCTCCATTTTAGATGTAGACAGAGTGCTTCATTTTCAAAGAAGCTGTTACCCTCTATCGGTGGGGTGTCCTTGAAGTAAAACCCCATCCTTCTAAAGATGTCTTCTTACCTGTCACTTTGACCTCTATCAGTGTGTTGTCCTTGGACTAAAACCCCATCCTTGAAAATATGTCTTCCTACCCGGGTGATTGCTTTCTCATTGTCTGTGTTATTAAACCTGCACACTTGCATTTTCAGCACTAACAAATACAGGCATTTTACAAATACTGGCATTATATAAAGAGATAAGGTCAGCATTAGGAGGGTTCATTCCTGAGTTGTATTTTTTAACCTTGCAACTGGGAAAGGGGGTTCTGTTAGAATCTGCAGCCTTCATTTAGCATATGTAATCTGTAAATTGGGAAATTATTGGCAGAGCACCAATTCAGTGACTTTAAAGTGTGCGTTTTACAAACATCATCATCAATCAAAACAAAAATGATGTACAGTAATAGTAGTAGTTGGTTGCAACTGAATCATAAGTAGAACTGTGTGTACAGTATTAGCTATATTTTGCAATCAATTAATCAACCTTTAAACCTAAGCCCCTATCAGTGACATTTCATTTGAAGGGGAACAAATTGCATGATAAATGTCAGCATGAAAGTCAATGAGCTTGAGGGACCACCTAAAGATAAAGTTAATTATACGTCTTAGAAAGTGTTGTATTCATCACCAACCATTCTGAGAAAGCACTGAATAACTTGGATACATGCCAAACAGAGAAGATGGAACTGTACTGGAGTTCCATTCCTTCTTCTTCCTCCAAAGAATTCCGATGTTCTGTCCCGTCAATTTTAAATTCTGATGAATCTAATACTTCAAGGCTCAGCCTCGGGCTCGACCTCATCAAAAAGTGTGGCAGTAAATATTCATTGTGAAACATGCAAATTGCAAGTGCTTGATTACCCCATTAGAATGATGTCCTCTATCAATATGTAAATCGTTTTAAATGGATGCATTTCACATGAAGGGCCCTGGCCTGGAGTAGTTGAGTCCTCCTTCCTCCATCCGGGTTGGGACCGTCTGACATGAACAGCTCCCCTTAGCCAGAGTGACTTGCATTATTTACATGTTTGGGATTAGTTAAGATTCACATGGAGCTTGCATCTGATAGACAGCTGCAGGATGAGGAACATCACAGACATGGAGGGCTTTTAGCTCAGTTTTCTCTTACTGAGAGAGGGAAGGAATATAATGTGGGTCCAAGGTCCAAACATTTTTTTGGGGTTGGGGTGGCTGGTCCAGTCAAATGAACTGTTCTCTGGGTACTTGTTTTGTACAGTGCAATACACAGTTATACCGTATACCACTTTGCTGATGCATATGGTGACTAATGCAATCACTTTAAATGCACAGAAAAGCAGCTGAGTGACACAAAACAAAGAACAGGGGCAGTTTCTGTTGGCCTTAGTTCAAAGTGGTTATGAAGGCAGTTGTCAGTCTTGAATCATATTAATCGGAGGAGGACCTTAAGAGGGCCTACTATCAGTAATCTAGACAGGAGGCTTGATAAATCTATCATTGTACAGTTATCTGACATATTTCCCCTCTCAGTAAACCTTCCGTTAAATGTAAATCCACATAGGTATTTGTTCCTCCATCTGTATTCCCCCCCGGTCTAATAAACAGAGTTAATCTATAATCTATATGCAAGGAATGACAATGTACGTTTGTATTTAAGTAACACTAGTTATTGAATCTTTAACATACAGGATCAGCAGAAGAATTGGGCCAATCCTCTGAATATCCTTTTGTCAAATGCACCAATCATTATCAGGTGTTATGTTTTTATGGAGCTTCAGTTAAGTCACTCTATCCATCAGTTCATTTACAACAAGACACTCTTCAGTCAGTCCAAAGGACTAATTCCCCCATGATTCCTCTGCGGTGAAACCTGATGTGGACTTTACATCGCTTCTTCTGGGCATCACCTGGGAGCCGTAGTCATTGATTGGTATTCTTCTTTTCCTCTTTCCTGAGATGAATTATTAATTATTTCGATATTGTTTTCCCCTTAGTAAGGCCCATTCAAACAACGCACACCTGAATTTTACAATGACATTTTTGCAGTAGTTCTGTTGTTCAATAACATTAAGAGACACAGCTAGACAGTAGGATGTGGAGGTCAACAAGCAATACAGAGAAACTTGTACTGTAATAAAGGTACACTCAGAGAACATATGTATATTGGGTTCTCCATCAGAGAGTCTTATCTATTATCCATTGTACTACATGTTAAAGTTGTATCCCAAATAGCATGCTATTCCCTAAGCGGTATTACGTTTGACCAACTAACGGTCCCCCAAGTCAATGTTAACCTCTGTGTAAGGAATAAGGTGGTATTTAGGACACACTAAATACCACCTTTAGTGGTATTTAGTGGGGAGAACAAATATTTGATATGCCGAATTTGCAGGTTTTCCCACTTACAAAGCAAGTAGAAGTCTGTAATTGTTATCATAGGTACCCTTCAACTGTGAGTGACGGAATCTAAAACAAGTATCCAGAAAATCTCATTGTATGATTTTTAAGTAATTAGTTTGGATTTTATTGCATGATATAAGTATTTGAACCATCAGAAAAGCAGAACTTAATATTTGGTACAGAAACCTTTGTTTGCAATTACAGAGATCATACGTTTCCTGTAGTTCTTGACCAGGTTTGCACACACTGCAGCAGGGATTTTGGCCCACTCCTCCATATAGACCTCTAGATCCTTTAGGTTTTGGGGCTGTCGCTGGGCAATACGGACTTTCAGCTCCCTCCAAAGATTTTCTATTGGGTTCAGGTCTGGAGACTGGCTAAGCCACTCCAGGACCTTGAGATGCCTCTTACAGAGCCACTCCTTAGTTGCCCTGGCTGTGTGTTTCGGGTCGTTGTCATGCTGGAAGACCCAGCCACGACCCATCTTCAATGCTCTTACTGAGGGAAGGAGGTTGTTGGCCAAGATCTCGCGATACATGGCCCCATCCATCCTCCCCTCAATACGGTGCAGTCATCCTGTCCCCTTTGCAGAAAAGCATCCCCAAAGAATGATGTTTCCTGTTGGGATGGTGTTCTTGGGGTTGTACTCATCCTTCTTCCTCCAAACACGGCGAGTGGAGTTTAGACCAAAAAGCTCTATTTTTGTCTAATCAGACCACATGACCTTCTCCCATTCCTCCTCTGGATCATCCAGATGGTCATTGGCAAACTTCAGACGGGCCTGGACATGCGCTGGCTTGAGCAGGGGGACCTTGCGTGCGCTGCAGGATTTTAATCCATGACTCCGTAGTGTGTTACTAATGGTTTTCTTTGAGACTGTGGTCCCAGCTCTCTGCAGGTCATTGACCAGGTCCTGCCGTGTAGTTCTGGGCTGATCCCTCACCTTCCTCATGATCATTGATGCCCTACGAGGTGAGATCTTGCATGGAGCCCCAGACCGAGGGAGATTGACCGTCATCTTGAACTTCTTCCATTTTCTAATAATTGCACCAACAGTTATTGCCTTCTCACCAAGCTGCTTGCCTATTGTCCTGTAGCCCATCTCAGCCTTGTGCAGGTCGACAATTTTGTCCCTGATGTCCTTACACAGCTCTCTGGTCTTGGCCGTTGTGGAGAGGTTGAAGTCTGTTTGAGTCTGTGGACAGGTGTCTTTTATATACAGGTAATGAGTTCAAACAGGTGCAGTTAATACAGGTAATGAGTGGAGAACCCTCCCGTGGGCTCACCACCCACAGGAGGGACCATAAGGGGCCGGTGCAAAGAGGATCGGGCGGCAGTCGAAGGCAGGGGCCTAGACAACCCGATCTCTGGACACGGAAACTGGCTCTAGGGACGTGGAATGTCACCTCGCTGGCGGGGAAGGAGCCTGAGTTAGTGCGTGAGGTTGAGAGGTTCCGATTAGAGGTAGTCGGGATCACCTCTACGCACGGCTTGGGCTCTGGAACCACACTCCTTGAGAGAGGATGGACTCTTCACCACTCTGGAGTTGCCCATGGTGAGAGGCGGCGGGCTGGTGTGGGTTTGCTCATAGCTCCCCAGCTCTGCCGCCATGTGTTGGAGTTTACCCCGGTGAACGAGAGGGTCGTTTCCCTGCGCCTACGGGTCGGGGATAGGTCTCTCACTGTTGTTTGTGCCTACGGGCCGAACGGCAGTGCAGAGTACCCGACCTTCTTGGAGTCTCTGGGAGGGGTGCTGGAAAGTGCTCCGACTGGGGACTCTATTGTTCTACTGGGGGACTTCAACGCCCACGTGGGCAACGACAGTGACACCTGGAGGGGCGTGATTGGGAGGAACGGCCCCCCTGATCTGAACCCGAGTGGTGTTCAGTTATTGGACTTCTGTGCTAGTCACAGTTTGTCCATAACGAACACCATGTTCAAGCATAAGGGTGTCCATCAGTGCACGTGGCACCAGGACACCCTAGGCCGCAGGTCGATGATTGACTTTGTTGTCGTCTCATCTGACCTGCGGCCGTATGTGTTGGACACTCGGGTGAAGAGAGGGGCGGAGCTGTCAACTGATCACCACCTGGTGGTGAGTTGGATCCGATGGCGGGGGAGGAAGCTGGACAGACTCGGCAGGCCCAAGCGTACTGTAAGGGTCTGCTGGGAACGTCTGGCCGAGTCTCCTGTCAGAGAGATCTTTAACTCCCACCTCCGGCAGAGCTTCGACTGGATCCCGAGGGAGGTTGGAGATATTGAGTCCGAGTGGACCATGTTCTCCACCGCCATTGTCGAAGCGGCCGCTCGGAGCTGTGGCCGTAAGGTCTCCGGTGCCTGTCGAGGCGGCAATCCCCGAACCCGGTGGTGGACACCGGAAGTAAGGGATGCCGTCAAGCTGAAGAAGGAGTCCTATCAGGCCTGGTTGGCTTGTGGGACTCCTGAGGCAGCTGACGGGTACCGACAGGCCAAGCGGGCTGCAGCCCGGGTGGTTGTGGAGGCAAAAACTCGGGCCTGGGAGGAGTTCGGTGAGGCCATGGAGAAGGACTATCGGCTGGCCTCGAAGAGATTCTGGCAAACCATCCGGCGCCTCAGGAGAGGGAAACAGTGCCCTACCAACGCTGTTTACAGTAGAGGTGGGCAGCTGTTGACCTCAACTGAGGATGTCGTTGGGCGGTGGAAGGAGTACTTCGAGGATCTCCTCAATCCCGCTGTCACTTCTTCCATTGAGGAAGCAGAGGATGAGGGCTCAGAGGTGGACTCGTCCATCACCCGGGCTGAAGTCACTGAGGTGGTCAAGAAACTCCTCGGTGGCAAGGCACCGGGGGTGGATGAGATCCGCCCTGAGTACCTCAAGTCTCTGGATGTTGTGGGGCTGTCTTGGTTGACACGCCTGTGCAACATCGCGTGGCGGTCGGGGACAGTGCCTCTGGGATGGCAGACCGGGGTGGTGGTCCCTCTTTTTAAGAAGGGGGACCGGAGGGTGTGTTCCAACTATAGGGGGATCACACTTCTCAGCCTGCCCGGGAAAGTCTATGCCAGGGTTCTGGAGAGGAGAATACGGCCGATAGTAGAACCTCAGATTCAGGAGGAACAGTGTGGTTTTCGTCCGGGCCGTGGAACACTGGACCAGCTCTATACCCTCTACGGGGTGTTGGAGGGTTCATGGGAGTTTGCCCAACCAATCCACATGTGTTTTGTGGATTTGGAGAAGGCATTCGACTGTGTACCTCGCGGCATCTTGTGGAGGGTGCTTGGGGAATATGGGGTCCTGGGTCCTTTGCTAAGGGCTGTCAGGTCCCTATACAACCGAAGCAGGAGCTTGGTCCGCATTGCCGGCAGTAAGTCAGACTTGTTCCCAGTGCATGTTGGACTCCGGCAGGGCTGCCCTTTGTCACCGGTTCTGTTTGTAATTTTTATGGACAGAATTTCTAGGCGCAGCCAGGGGCCGGAGGGTGTCAGGTTTGGGGACCACACGATTTCGTCTCTGCTCTTTGCAGATGATGTTGTCGTGTTGGCCCCTTCTAACCAGGACCTTCAGCATGCACTGGGACGGTTTGCAGCCGAGTGTGAAGCGGTGGGGATGAAAATCAGTACCTCCAAATCCGAGGCCATGGTCCTCAGTCGGAAAAGGGTGGCTTGCCCACTTCAGGTTGGTGGAGAGTGCCTGCCTCAAGTGGAGGAGTTTAAGTATCTAGGGGTCTTGTTCACGAGTGAGGGAAGGATGGAACGGGAGATTGACAGACGGATCGGTGCAGCTTCTGCAGTAATGCAGTCGATGTATCGGTCTGTCGTGGTGAAGAAAGAGCTGAGCCGCAAGGCGAAGCTCTCGATTTACCAGTCAATCTACGTTCCTACTCTCACCTATGGTCATGAGCTTTGGGTCATGACCGAAAGGACAAGATCCCGGATACAGGCGGCCGAAATGAGTTTTCTCCGCAGGGTGGCTGGGCGATCCCTTAGAGATAGGGTGAGAAGCTCGGTCACCCGGGAGGAGCTCAGAGTAGAGCCACTGCTCCTCCACATCGAGAGGGGTCAGCTGAGGTGGCTTGGGCATCTTTTTCGGATGCCTCCGGAACGCCTTCCTGGGAAGGTGTTCCGGTCCCGTCCCACCGGGAGGAGACCCCGGGGAAGACCTAGGACACGCTGGAGGGACTATGTCTCCCGGCTGGCCTGGGAACGCCTCGGTGTCCCCCCGGAAGAGCTAGAGGAAGTGTCTGGGGAGAGGGAAGTCTGGGCATCCCTGCTTAGACTGCTGCCCCCGCGACCCGGCCCCGGATAAGCGGAAGAAGATGGATGGATGGATGGAGTGGAGAACAGGAGGGCTTCTTAAAGAAAAACTAACAGGTCTGTGAGAGCCGGAATTCTTAATGGTTGGTAGGTGATCAAATACTTATGTCATGCAATAAAATGCAAATTAATTATTTAAAAATCATACAATCTGTCTCTCACAGTTGAAGTGTACCTATGATAATAATTACAGACCTCTACATGCTTTGTAAGTAGGAAAACCTGCAAAATCAGGCAGTGTATCAAATACTTGTTCTCCCCACTGTATATTTGTGAATACATTATTATGTTTGATTTGGACAATGCCATTGATAATTCCCCCCAAAATATGTATTTCTCACCAAGGTATAGGTTGAGTAGCATGGATTACATGAAACAGGGATGACATATTTCGAATATAAATATTAAATAACTGTAATCAGCCCAGGTTACATATATTTCAAAAGATTTTGGATTACAATTACATTCGTACGAACAGCTGATTACATTTGGGATAATGTAATCAAACAAAGTCAAAAATGCAATAAGCCTTTTTTCAGCATTGATGTCATTTATTGCTACATCGAGACTTTTCACATGCATAGACACTATTTTCCTGTTTATAGTCCATTAACCCACTGTAATCAAATTATCATCAATTCGGTTGTGTGTATAGTTCTGCCTGTGTTGATGATAGTGACTTCCTGTTTGCACAGTGACCGTCACACTCTAAAGAATCTGCTGATACAGAGCACATGCAGATTGCATCACAGGGGAGTAAATAACAGTGTTTTATCAGAGTGAGAAGTTCCCGGAAGACAATCTTCCCTAGATTGTTTGCTAAACCCCAACTGTGTGAACTAGAAATATTATAAATAGAAGTGTGACTGCAGTCTGTGCTATACATGATGGTGTTGTTTCTTTCTGTGACTTTCACAAGAATTTGTAGTCTTCTATGACTCTATTCTATTGTTGGGTTACAAATGTATATCTATATGAATTGTACTCAGTAGATTCTTAATATTATGTTTGTAAGTGGACATGTCCCGTTGTTTTTCAAAGGAATGATATTACTCAAATTTTGGAACATGGTCAAATATGGTTCGGGTGATCATATATTCTTTCAGATATAAAAAAGAAACTTTAGCACTTTTAATAGATAATTGGTATATACTGAATATAGTATATAGTGTATATATCCACTCTACATCTATTTTCAAGTATTTATGCATGCATATACATTTATGTCAGGCTGTAAATGTGAAGGAAAATAAAGACTAAAAAACATTTTACAGAAGTTGGAAATAAAGTAATACAAATGTGTAGATTAGGAAATATATCCCAGTCAAAGCATACTAAATCTCAGTGCTCAACAATTACTTTGATGGAACTACAGAGTTCAGTGGCTCAGTGTGGAATAATGATATCATATAAATAGAAATCCTGAAAAAAAAAATTACATTTAATGTAACTGTATTGGCGGATGGCAATAAAGAAGCCGTTAATGATAAAGTACCATCTGGAAGCATGATTCACAAAATTCTTATTAGGTTATATTTCTGTCAGTCATGTAGAAGTGAAAGGTATTATATTATTTTGAAGAAAAGACAACATTCCAGGGGTTGTACTTAATTTTTCACATTACGGTATATCACCTTGCACACTGGTCTATCAAAGAGTTGTCTGATGTCTATTGAGTTAAATACATTTTTAATTTGAAAAATATTTTTTAAATATGCCTATGTGCCTAAACATCACTGACTTAGTGTTGGAATGTCTGTCAAAATGTGCACCTCTCTCACTTTCAGAAAGAATGGTAGAGCAACTGGGCCACATCTCAAGGTTATACATAGACACAAATGTACAACTCTGTTTCCAAAAAAGTTGGGACGCTGTATAAAATATGAATTAAAACAGAATGTGATGATGTGCAAATCATGTAATCCCTTTAAAATAGTATAAAGAAAACATATCATATGATGAACCAGAGAAATGATAGTGTTTTTGGAAAATATATGCAATACACCTGGGTTGACTGGTCACAATTTGCCTTTTCACTCTGAAAGCTTACCAAGAAACAGGGCTTATGTGTATGTTGTAGCCTAGGCTATAAAAAAATATTGTGGGCATCAACACATGATTGATGAAACTGCTCCAAAAAACACACCAGCAGCTTTCAAAATACATCAGACACATAATTCAAAACCGTAAAGCCTTTTACCCGGCCTTTTGTTAGTAGCAACATCTCTACTTAATTGTCTTTTTCAGAAACCTTAACCAGTTTAAGTCCTATGCACAACAGGCATCATTTTAGCACTATAGAAGTACTGTTTATACTGTAGCAATCTTTCACAACATTTTTGGATAATATATGCAAAGCTATTTCACATGTCAACCTGTCTAAACAAAATAATGCCATGTTTTATATTCATATACTTTCCCTCACATGGCCCATAACTAGTTCTCAGTAAGCACTGTCTGTTGCCGATTTGAAACGATTTCCGAACCGAATGTGAGTCCGGTGCACACTGAAATCACAGATCAGGTCTTGATGAACAAATTATATTAAAGATCTAAACTTTACTGTACATTGTGTAATTTGTTGAGAACCAAATTATGTAACCATGATGTAACCAAAATCACCAACTGAATGAGGGCTGAATTCCATACCATACCATACCATCTTCTTCCGCTTATCCGGGGCCGGGTCGCGGGGGCAGCAGTCTAAGCAGGGATGCCCAGACTTCCCTCTCCCCAGACACTTCCTCTAGCTCTTCCGGGGGGACACCGAGGCGTTCCCAGGCCAGCCGGGAGACATAGTCCCTCCAGCGTGTCCTAGGTCTTCCCCGGGGTCTCCTCCCGGTGGGACAGGACCGGAACACCTTCCCAGGAAGGCGTTCCGGAGGCATCCGAAAAAGATGCCCAAGCCACCTCAGCTGACCCCTGTCGATGTGGAGGAGCAGCGGCTCTACTCTGAGCTCCTCCCGGGTTACAGAGCTTCTCACCCTATCTCTAAGGGATCGCCCGGCCAGAAAGCTCATTTCGAGAAAGCTCATTTCGGCCGCCTGTATCCGGGATCTTGTCCTTTCGGTCATGACCCAAAGCTCATGACCATAGGTGAGAGTAGGAACGTAGATTGACTGGTAAATCGAGAGCTTCGCCTTGCGGCTCAGCTCTTTCTTCACCACGACAGACCGATACATCGACTGCATTACTGCAGAAGCTGCACCGATCCGTCTGTCAATCTCCCGTTCCATCCTTCCCTCACCCGTGAACAAGACCCCTAGATACTTAAACTCCTCCACTTGAGGCAGGCACTCTCCACCAACCTGAAGTGGGCAAGCCACCCTTTTCCGACTGAGGACCATGCAAAGAGCAGAGATTAAATTGTGTGGTCCCCAAACCTGACACCCTCCGGCCCCTGGCTGCGCCTAGAAATTCTGTCCATAAAAATTACGAACAGAACCGGCGACAAAGGGCAGCCCTACCGGAGTCCAACATGCACTGGGAACAAGTCTGACTTACTGCCGGCAATGCGGACCAAGCTCCTGCCTCGGTTGTACAGGGACCCAGGACCCCATATTCCCGAAGCACCCTCCACAAGATGCCGCGAGGGACACAGTCGAATGCCTTCTCCAAATCCACAAAATGTTCCCGTTGGTCATGACATTGCAGGATGTCTGGTTTGACAAACTTTGATTGGTTTTGTAAAGACTAAAGGCTGACCGGAGCCCAGTCCAAACCCTGGAATGTAGGCTTTCCAAAATGGGGTGCGGTATTGTTTTGCCATGTGGAAATATTTTGATGTAGCTGTGACTGCTGAAACTGAAACTTCAACTGGTGACATGCAATTTTTATGAATGACATCAAGAGTATTGGCAACCCCTCACACCAGCGTGAACTGGACTGAAAATGAAACAGCCAAATCGCAGCAGCATAGCAAGGCATAACATGGTTTTGCTCTTAGTCCCAATTTTAATCGAACAAAGTTTAATTGATGAAGATAGCCATTTGTGTCGTTTTCTGTGGTAAAGATGATGTCAAGCCATTTAACACAGTTCAAGGGGTTTAATGAACCTGGAAACTCATTGAATTAGGATATTTAACTTAACCGTTAATGGGGGGCAAAATATAACATATACACTCACCTAAAGGATTATTAGGAACACCATACTAATACTGTGTTTGACCCCCTTTTGCCTTCAGAACTGCCTTAGTTCTACGTGGCATTGATTCAACAAGGTGCTGAAAGCATTCTTTAGAAATGTTGGCCCATATTGATAGGATAGCATCTTGCAGGTGATGGAGATTTGTGGGATGCACATCCAGGGCACGAAGCTCCCGTTCCACCACATCCCAAAGATGCTCTATTGGGTTGAGATCTGGTGACTGTGGGGGCCATTTCAGTACAGTGAACTCATCGTCATGTTCAAGAAACCAATTTGAAATGATTCGAGCTTTGTGACATGGTGCAATATCCTGCTGGAAGTAGCCATCAGAGGATGGGTACATGGTGGTCATAAAGGGATGGACATGGTCAGAAACAATGCTCAGGTAGGCCGTGGCATTTAAACGATGCCCAATTGGCACTAAGGGGCCTAAAGTGTGCCAAGAAAACATCCCCCACACCATTACACCACCACTACCAGCCTGCACAGTGGTAACAAGGCATGATGGATCCATGTTCTCATTCTGTTTACGCCAAATTCTGACTCTACCATTTGATTGTCTCAACAGAAATCGAGACCCATCAGACCAGGCAACATTCTTCCAGTCTTCAACTGTCCAATTTTGGTGAGCTTGTGCAAATTGTAGCCTCTTTTTCCTATTTGTAGTGGAGATGGGTGGTACCCGGTGGGTTCTTCTGCTGTTGTAGCCCATCCACCTCAAGGTTGTGCGTGTTGTGGCTTCACAAAGGCTTTGCTGCATACCTCGGTTGTAACGAGTGGTTATTTCAGTAAAAGTTGCTCTTCTATCAGCTTGAATCAGTAGGCCTATTCTCCTCTGACCTCTAGCATCAACAAGGCATTTTCGCCCACAGGACTGCCGCATACTGGATATTTTTCCCTTTTCACACCATTCTTTGTAAACCCTAGAAATGGTTGTGCGTGAAAATCCCAGTAACTGAGCAGATTGTGAAATACTCAGACCGGCCCGTCTGGCACCAACAACCATGCCACGCTCAAAATTGCTTAAATCACCTTTCTTTCCCATTCTGACATTCAGTTTGGAGTTCAGGAGATTGTCTTGACCAGGACCACACCCCTAAATGCATTGAAGCAACTGCCATGTGATTGGTTGATTAGATAATTGCATTAATGAGAAATTGAACAGGTGTTCCTAATAATCCTTTAGGTGAGTGTATAATACCTGTGTAGTGTTATAATTGTGAATTCTTAGACCCTTTGTCTTCATCCCTTTTAATTTAATTTACAATTTCCTTTAATGATTCTCTACATGTGAAAGCTATTCAAACCATGTATTTACATTGTCTTGAAAATGTTCACACGCATGTTTTTTTGAAGATACCATTCATTGTTTTCAGAGACTCTTCATCAGGCAACGATGGTCTTTTAGAACTATGATGTCTTGTGACATTGAATTTGGTGAAACGTGGTTGGCCCGGTGCTTGTTCTGACGAGGCTTGTGTGGCCACCGTGGCCAAATGTTTTAAATTTTTGATAGGGTTGGTCATGTAATGTTTTGATATAGATTCTGGTTCAGAACAATACTGAGAGTAATAGTTGTTTTTTGGCGACTACAGAGGACGGCACCAAAGTGCTTTTAGCTGACCACTGGTTTTGCGTTTCAACGGTGGTAGGGCGCATCACTTTGGTCTAATTTCTACTTTGTTTTATGTGACTATTTAGCCAACAAAGAGCTGGACTGAGAGTTGGAATCCAAGGCTTTTTGTTGTGCTTGGCCATCAAAGCATTAGAGCCTCCGAAACTGTATGCATGGATGCATTGTTTTATTTACCACGTTAGCCTTATCAGCAAAAAGGCAGTACAACAGGCAAATAGTCTGATAAATGCATTCGAAAAATGTCAAAGGAAAATAATAGTGCATTATCAAAACGGATAAAACAGAAGTTAAATTCCCTCCCTTCTACTGAATGGACAGTGCCTGGCTGTATCGGCAATAAATACACAGTTACAGCCCAGTATAAAAGTCTTAGGCAACTCATCATTTAAATTTGGAGCTGGGCCCTGGCTTCGGATTTGCCAGGAGCAATCAGACCAGGGTGTATAGCGTCATTACATCATGGGCGTGAGTAGGATTAATTAATGGATTCAAGTTATGGTCGTTTGCAGATCTTACATTCTCTGTCAATGTCAAAGCAGCCTGTCGTTTGATCATTTGTGCAGTATATATTATGCAGGTAGGTCTGGAAATATTTGGACACTGACAAAAGTTTTGTTATTTTGGCTGTGTACCAAAATATATTAGTTACAGTTAACGAATGAATATGGCCTTAAAGTGCAGTCTCTCAGCTTTAAACTTGAGGGTATTCACATCCAAATTCGAGGAAGGGTTTCGGAATTACAGCTGTTTAATATGTAGCCCCCACTTTTTCAAGGGACCAAGAGTAATTGGACAATTGACTCAAAAGCTGTTTCATGGAGAGGTGCGGGTTATTCCTCCGTTATTTCTTCATCAACTTAGCAGGTACAAGGTCAGGAGTTGATTCCAGGTATGGCATTTGCATATGGAAGCTGTTGCTGTGAACGTACAGCCTGCGGTCAAATGAGCTCTCCATGCAAGTGAAACAGGCCATCCTTAGGCTGCAAAAATAAAAACACTTCAGAGAAATAGGAGGGACATTAGGAGTGGCCAAGTCAACAGTTTGGTACATTCTGAGAAAAAAAGAACACACTGGTGAGCTCCACAACCCAAAATGGCCTGGACCTCCACGGAAGATAACAGTGGTGGATGATCGTAGGATCCTTTCCATAGTAGAGAAAACCCCCTTCACATCATCTAGCCAAGTGAAGAACACTCTCCATGAGGTAGGCATATCATTATCCAAGTCTACCATTAAGAGAGCAAATACACAGGGTTCACCACAAGGTACAAACCATTCATAATCCTCAAGAATAGAAAGGACAGTTTAGACTTTTAGACAAAAAAAACATCTATAATAGCCAGCCACGGTCTGAAACAGCATTCTTTGGACGGATGAAACTAAGATCAACCTGTAGCAGAATGATGGGAAGAAAACATTTGGAGAAGGCTTGGAACAGCTCATGATCCGGAGCATACCACATCATCTGTAAAACACGGTGGAGGCAGTGTGATGGCATGGGCATGCATGGCTTCAAATGGCACTGGGTCACTAGTGTTTATTGATGATGTGACTGAAGACAGAAGCAGCCAGGTGAATTCTGAAGTGTATAGGGATATATTGTCTGCTCAGACAATATTCTGAAATGGCCAATCACCTGATCAATCACCTGATCTCAACACGATCGAGCATGCATTTCACTTGCCAAAGACAAAACTTAAGGCAGAAAGACCCATGAACAAACAACAACTGAAGACAGCTTCAGTTAAGGCAAACCTTCACAAATGAGGAAACCCAGTGTTTGGTGATTTCCATGTGTTCTTGACTTCAAGCATTAATTGCCTGCAAAGGATTCTCAACAAAGTATGACAAATGAAAATGTTATTTATGATTGTGTTAATTTGTCCAATTACATTTGAGACCCTGAAATAGGGGGACTGTGTATGACAATATTAGCAATTTCTCCCGAGCCATGTAAAATGACATAACACTGCATTAAATGTATTTACTCTATAGGCACGTGAGCAACTTCTGAAAGCCCCCCATATGCCAACCTACCAATTCAATGTATTATTGCAAAAAACAAATGTCATGTATTCTGGTACCACCACCCCCAGGCTCACCCCATTTTGCAATACTGTTTGCTCGTCTCCTATGTTGATATTGCATGTTATATACCACCTATGCTAATACTCGTATTGTCTGCAGGTTAGAAGTGAAATGAATCTAAAACAAAGTATTGCTGGCCAGTGCCAGGGATCCGTAACATTCAAACACGCACATACACACCCGTAGCAGGCGAGCACACATGCATGCCTGGACTGACACACATTCACGCCAGCGCACACCGACACATTAGCCAGCCATCAGACTGTTTGAAAACAGTATTCATCATCTTTCCACGGGATGTTGGCACACACCACCTGTTATCCCACTCGGCTGCATAGCACCAGCTACACCATAGGCGAACTAATCCATTCTATACTCTGCTTTGTTTACTACATGCTTTAAAACAAAGTGTTGAAAGATTTATCAGAAAATATTACAGAGGTTTTTATAGGAACCACAACGTTTTCTCCACTTGCTTGTACCGCAAAAGTGACACATGTGTCTTTTATGGGTGGTTTGATATCCAGGCAACATGAAAGCAGGCTAGGATATCTTCACATGGCTCCAACCTTCTCATTGCTGGCAAATGTATAATAATGGGGGATGACAGGATTCCTCCTCCAGCTTCAATTATGAATGATGGGCTTTTATCTTCTTCCTGTTAATTGGCTGTTTGGGTGCTGCTCCAGCTTAGCTGTGTTCCATGCTCTAGTTTCCACCTATCAAATACCTGTATGGGATGGCGTATCCTTTCCACCCCCTCTCTTTCACTTTCTTGCTGTCTGTCGTTCCATCTTTATAGATCACAAACTATTCCTCTCTCTTTCAGTCTGTCTTTCACTCTTTGTCCCTCTCCAACATTATTTATTTTCTATGTTTCCCTTTCTTATTCATCTCCCTCTTTTTCACTGAGAGACAGGAGAGAAATCAAGTGGGACAGAAATGATCTTAAAGAACAAATGATTTAAATCTACCCTAAATAAGTTTAAAATGGATATTCACCCAAAAAAATCCTCTGAGCCCTTTAGAACTCTGGACTGGCCATTTGGCAGTTTACTGTTTTTTGGGTCCATTGCTTAAGTGTTTAGACTACAGACTACATATAATACATACAAAAATATTTGCATATATTTTTACTCTATCAGCACTGAATTGCCCAATATATATGGTTTTCCTTTATTGTAAAAAAAATATATTTAAAATAAAATGCAATACAGTTTGTGCAAGCACAATTATCTTCTGTATAGCCAGAATCCATGTGAATCTCTTCATTGGGGTTCTAAGATTGACAGCAGGAGGAAAAAATACATATATTTACCATTGATATTCAAAAAAAAGGTAATTACCATAACAAGAAGTACACCAAGAGGTGTTAGATAATATTTCTGGTAGCTAGGCTAGAGTGGTTAGTAGTGGTTTGCAGTCTCTATAGAGAAAAAATACCAAGTAGCAGTAGCGAATAGTACTTGAGTATCTGAGTAACTTCAGGGAAGTAGACAAAATACTGGGCGTAAACTGTACTTGGTGCATTGATGTGTCTCTCAGATACAAATAAGTCTTTTCATTCTCTTGAAAATACCTATTTGAAAAGACCCACAATCATGTTCAAGCTTTGTGCCAGGCCTGGCTGCATCAGACATCCTGCTTATAGTGAAGCTACAAAGTGATTCACCAGCCCGCAATTGATCACTTCTGTTTCCACCCTGGACAGCTTTAACCATTGGAGATCAATTGCTGGTAAAGGGCTGACACCTGCCAGTCACCACAATCATTTAGAACATTATGGCTGCCATTTTCTGAACTAGCTTGTGATGAGTTTTGGCTCACTACTGTCACGCAGACTTTATCTTTGTACTGACTGTTTTATTTAAAAAAAGAAATGAAAGTCCTCACCAGGTCTTGCTGCACTATTGTTTCCCATGGATTACATTCTTCTTCTTTGTGTTTACACATATCCAGGGTAGTATTGTCTAAATAATTATGTAGCTCATATACAAATTCACTGGTTTACTTACAACTGGCCAGGTTTGTTACACAAGTGCATTACAGGACCCAAAATTATTTTTAGGTGAATGTCCTAAATGTGTGTTGGAACGGTTGAAATATCAAGGGGAAGTTGACCATGATGTTTTGATAGACACCTGGCTCTAAAGTGAATTTACTCCTCTTGAGCAACAAATACAGTATATCCTTCTATAGCAACCACTTAGGACTGTACGATAGGCATTGTTAAGGTGACATGATACTGACATGGAAATTACTTGAAAGCCTCAGTGACACACTTGGAACGCTATCGAAGCCTTTTAAAGCTTTTAAATACATCATTGTTACTGACATGAAAGACAGGTCATTGTGAAAGAAGTAGAAATAAAGGGATGCCTGGTCAAATAGACTGGATCCAATTAGCTGCTACGACAGGGAGCCAGTGACAGCTAGACGAGGGCTGTGCTGCGATGCACGAGCACACACACACACACACACACACACGCATACACACACGTCCTATTATCTCCGGCTTAGATAAGTCGTTGCAGCCTAGCCGTTCAGATGGAGGGATGGAGAAGAAGAAAATGGGGAACAACAGAAGAACAAACGAGTCACGACTCGGTGGGAACACCCACCAGATACTCATTAGGAGAGAACCTCTGCCTCACACGCAGGGGGAGGGAGAGGGAAGACTGCCAGCATCCCTCCCACTTTGTCCTTCTCAGCTTTCCCCCTCCTTCCCTTTTCCGCTTCCCATATTCTCATCTCACTTTCTCCTTTCTCCTCCTCCTCTGTGTTTTGTATTGTGAAATTTGACTCTGGCTGTAATCCAACTGAAAAACAGTATATTACCAGTAGTCATTTGAGGAATATGGGCATTTCTGACCCCAGAGGAATATATTTTTTCATAACCCACAGGTTGGTGTAACACAAGAAAGCAATATATTTAGTAATTACCTCCCATGGATTAATCCCTTTATGTCAATACAATTAAAGGTATGTGTACTGTTGATCAATGGCCACTTTAAATGACAATTGTTACCACCATACAGTACAAATATAACAAATTGTATAAGATTGGTTGCTGACCCCTGGCAATAGCAAGGTGAAAACAGAGGCATATATGTCTTTACGTTACACAAATCAAAAATGCTGTATTTATTAGCATACAGGCATTTTTTCTGCTGGATCTGGTTATAGTATGCTTCCTGTCTTAATTATCTCAACAGTCTTGTGACAACCAATTACAGAGACATTCGTTACAGGGGCTTTTGGTTTCCCTTCAACTTCTGGGAAACGAGAACACTGACGCACCTCCTTCATCTTTCAATCTGTTCTTTATCTTTTCCTTTCACGGTTCTTCTCCTTACTCCTTTCTTTTGTCTTTTTCCTCCTCTCTGTCCCTGCATTTATTTTTTCTCTTGTTATTCCTCTTCTATGCGTTACTGTCTGTGTCCCTTCAACTGTGCCTGTTAGGTTTGTGTTTGGGAAGTTCTGTGACGTCAACAAGGAATCTTTCTGATACCTGGAACCGGTCCCCTTCATGGCCCTCAATTATCAACCCCAGAATTACTACAGCAATGTCGAAAGTGTTGTGGCGGGACTCTGAATTTCTGTGATAGTCCCCCAGATCTGTGTACTATAGAAAAGTTTAAGCTGATTTGGAATACATCAAACCAGTGCCGATATCAGAGGCACTGGTTTGGACAATGAACACCTTGTCAAAGTCTTGTATGCTCAGATCCAATCCTGCACAAAATGCACTTTTAGAAAGCAAATGTTATTGCTAATTCCCAATTTAACTGGGTGGGTAATGTTTTTGTGTCTGGCTTGACAATGGAGAGACTATTGAGACCTAGTTGGGTAGGAAGTACATATATCTTGTGAGAGCTTGGAAAAATGGCACTTACTACTGGTACATATAGCCACTTCTGCACAGCCTCCACTTTCTTCACCTGAGGGCGTATAAGGCCGAACCCAATTGCTTATGCAAGATGTTCTGCCCTTGACGAGACCCTCTCTACCCTCGACAAGTGCATCAGCTCTGCCTTGGTACGTTTTAGAGGGACCAGGTGATAAGCTGTCTTGGTGCTGCCCTGTCCTACCATTTGCTGCATGTCAGGTGGGAGGGCTCACAGACAGGGGTCCATTACACAGGTTTCAATTACTGCCTATTCCTGGATCAAACCACCCCCTGGTACGCTTTATCATTGGAACATTTGGGCTCTCAAAAATCTCCCATGGGCAGATTGAATACAGTCTTCTGAAGATTCTGCCTGAAAAGAGTAGACATTAGTTATTTTCTGTTTTCATCACTGGTTATTTGGAAATATCAGAATTGTGCAAAGTTGTTGATGAAACTGGGAGCAATGGTTTCAAGCGTGTGTTTAGAGTGGTTGACCTACCCAAGAAAAAAATGAAAGAGTTTAGCCTAGCATTTTACTGTTTGCATTCATTAATCAAAAATAGCCTTGCCAACAATCAATTGTCGATCTACTTTTGACAATTAGGAAGAAGATTCACATTTTGTTTAGCAGTTCTACGGCATGTTTAATCCATGCCTCACAATTGCATTGGAGTAGTTCATGGGACAGTGATAGTCCTATATGACCAGACCACATTTTCATATATCAATTATGATGTATAGTATATTCTTAAATCATTTTCTATTTGTCAGTTTCTTTCAGGCAACTCTGCTGACAGACCTTTATGGTAAATTGACATGACTTCGTGTTTTACTGTGTTTGCATGCCAAAGTCCTTACACACATTTAACCTGATCAAACATTTAACAATCTGTATTAAAACAAGCTCAGATTAAACAAGCTCAGATTGATATTGTTTACATTATTCAAGTATTATTGGTTCTTGCTAATATAAACATGAGTTATCTCCTATAAGAGAAAACAATGTTA
Organism: Esox lucius; assembly: GCF_011004845.1. Lineage (NCBI taxonomy): Eukaryota > Metazoa > Chordata > Actinopteri > Esociformes > Esocidae > Esox > Esox lucius. The sequence continues at coordinate 9,127,594 of NC_047581.1, read as the reverse complement.
CTACTTTTGAAACATCTTATACATAGTTTGTCACTTCTCTAATTGAACATGTTTTTCTGTCATTTAAAAATGAAATCTATGTCTTTCACATTATTTGTGAAATGTGTAAATATAGATTTTTCTGTCGGTGTCATGAAGCTCAAATACAGGTGTGGCTAGTGCTGGGAATGTGCATGGAACATGGATCATGCTGAGAGCAGCCTATACCATTGTAGAGAAATTGTGTTAAAAATTGTTTGCTTGGTGGGTCACAGAAAGGCAAAACAAATAATATGAACAATTATTCAAATATTTAATGAGTAAAACATCTTGGCCTACATTTCCTCATTTCCACTTTTCAATGTCCCTGTCAGCTAGAGAGAAACTTCACTGATCGCTTTTAACACGTCTCTGGGAAAGTATTTTTCAATTTAAATGTGCTTGGAAGTTGTTAATGACAGAGTAGTGTGAGATAACATCTACCTACATTGATAAATATTCAGTGATTGTTTAATAATGTGTTATTTGCAGTAAAACATATTTTTTCTCTCAAAACTTATACAGCAGATGTCCAGCTGACTCAGTTAAGAATGAAGGAAGATAAATGTGACAGAGAAAGGCAATTATTGTGTGCTTTTGGGTTAAAAAGGGCCAAATCTATGCATTGTTGATGGGAAAAATTTTGAATATTCTAAACAAAGTAGAAAAAGATCAATTTTCTTGGGTAACCACACGTTACGCAGTGCAGAACAGGCCAGACAGGGCCCATGTGCAGGTCAGTATCCTGGCTGACACATGACTCAAAACTCTTTCCAGATTTCCAGTCTGGAAAATATGTTTTTATGTTGTTTTGCAGGAGGTGTTTATAATGAGAGCAACAGCGAATCCCAGTTGGATATCGCCATTTCAAACTGAACAAATCATGATCTATGTTTTACCAAAGCACTGCCACAAAAAAAGCAAACTGTCATATATACTTCTAAAACCCTTCATTTTCAGACCGAATACTGCGGTTACAATGCGCTCTTGTCCAAACCAATGAGTCACAATTCACCTGACATGGTCAGGAACATAGGTCACATCAGCCTGGCTAGGTCTTCAGGGAAACGTTTACTATTACCACCCAGTAGACTCGTAGCTCACTAGGATGTTGTGAATAGGCATGGCGGTTAGGTGTAAACTATGAGCTCTGGCCCTGAGACATGCAAGTTCAATCAAAGTTGACCCTCAACCACTCACAATGAATTTCTAAATGTAATCAGCAAGGTTGTTTGTATTTAAAAAATATCCTACACCTTAGTTTATCTTAAACACTCATAATGAATGTTAATCAAAAATCTAAGTTTTGTTCTCCAAAGACAAATAGTGGCTCCATTTTATATAATCTTGTTTGTAAAGAAATTAAAGAGGGGCGATCATTCAGTGGCCCTTTGATGTCCTTCTGTGCTTCTTGGTTTTAAATAACCCACAGTGGTTCTCCTATTCCTCTCAGAGTTTCCCTGCATGGTGATTGGCTACCTCAACTCTCAGGCAGGAAGTGTTAAGGACTTGGCATCACGGTACAGAACCCTGGAGACATAGCTTGAGGCAGGAAGCACTGATGGTTGTCTAATCCTATTCAGCATTCAGAGGTCTGGACGGGCGCCCTCCAGACCCTATTCTGCTAGGCCCCCTCTCTCCCACAGCTGTGCCTGCCCCTGGACACCCACCAGCTGGGCTGAACAGAACAGAACAGAGCATCTTGCACAGGGTTATGGAGAGGGCAGGAGATAGGTAGAAAGAGCTATAGTTGAGTGCCAGGCAACACTCATTATTGAGTGTAAGACTGATACTTTAAAAGACTAGAATTTGACCAACCTATTTGTAGATCTGCATTTCATTTAAAGAAAGGTGTGAACTGCTAGCACAGATCCTTACTAGCTTTAGCACAAATTCTTGACAAGAACCACTAACTCTCTAATTGTACTAAAGCAGGCAAACATGAACTATTTACACATAAGAAATCAAGACTTAATCTCACTCTGGGGAAGTACAGAGAAACATTTCTTCATGCCAAGATTTCAAAAATATCCCTTTAAAGAGCATATCAAGATAGAAAGTTAAACTAAATGATAAGCATTCCTTTTCATATAACCATTTTCATTGGCAGGATATGGAGAAACAAAGTTGGATATCTCCATATGCAACATTACAACATGTTAGAAACCCCTTTAAAAATAAAGCAGAATAAACTATAGACAGCTAGCTAAGAAATATTTTACATAACCCAAATGTTCTGCAAATTGAAGTTCTTATGCTGCAAATGTTACAGAGAGCAAAAATTTAGGGCAAAAGTCATACTTTTGACATTTGAATAGGTAACATAGCTGAAAACCAAAGTAGCTTGTCGAAATAGCTACAAACAAGAAAGAAGTTTGGTGATGTGTGGGGGGGTTGCAAATGCAAATAGCATGCCAACAGTGTACTTGTGGGAAAAATTCAGTGAACATTTTCTGGTAGAAGACTCTGAAGAGCCTCCTTTCAAAACCAGTGAGAAACAGCTTTTTTATGGGTACTCATGGCACCAGTTGGGCTAGTTAAAATCAATGTATGAGAATAAAATGAACAGTTTAATGATTTATGTTCTGATTATGCTCTACCTATATTACCCCATACACATTTACACATATCTACCACAATTTTGCATAAATAACAATTCCCATGGTTTTTACAGTTTGCATGTATCCAGTAAATTGGTGTTTACACACACTCACCTAAAGGATTATTAGGAACACCTGTTCAATTTCTCATTAATGCAATTATCTAATCAACCAATCACATGGCAGTTGCTTCAATGCATTTAGGGGTGTGGTCCTGGTCAAGACAATCTCCTGAACTCCAAACTGAATGTCAGAATGGGAAAGAAAGGTGATTTAAGCAATTTTGAGCGTGGCATGGTTGTTGGTGCCAGACGGGCCGGTCTGAGTATTTCACAATCTGCTCAGTTACTGGGATTTTCACGCACAACCATTTCTAGGGTTTACAAAGAATGGTGTGAAAAGGGAAAAATATCCAGTATGCGGCAGTCCTGTGGGCGAAAATGCCTTGTTGATGCTAGAGGTCAGAGGAGAATAGGCCTACTGATTCAAGCTGATAGAAGAGCAACTTTTACTGAAATAACCACTCGTTACAACCGAGGTATGCAGCAAAGCCTTTGTGAAGCCACAACACGCACAACCTTGAGGTGGATGGGCTACAACAGCAGAAGAACCCACCGGGTACCACTCATCTCCACTACAAATAGGAAAAAGAGGCTACAGTTCACACAAGCTCACCAAAATTGGACAGTTGAAGACTGGAAGAATGTTGCCTGGTCTGATGAGTCTCAATTTCTGTTGAGACATTCAGATGGTAGAGTCAGAATTTGGCGTAAACAGAAAAAGAACATGGATCCATCACACCTTGTTACCACTGTGCAGGCTGGTGGTGGTGGTGTAATGGTGTGGGGGATGTTTTCTTGGCACACTTTAGGCCCCTTAGTGCCAATCGGGCATTGTTTAAATGCCACGGCCTACCTGAGCATTGTTTCTGACCATGTCCATCCCTTTATGACCACCATGTACCCATCCTCTGATGGCTACTTCCAGCAAGATAATGCACCATGTCACAAAGCTTAAATCATTTCAAATTGGTTTCTTGAACATGACAATGAGTTCACTGTACTGAAATGGCCCCCACAGTCACCAGATCTCAACCCAATAGAGCATCTTTGGGATTTGGTGGAACGGGAGCTTTGTGCCCTGGAGGTGCATCCCACAAATCTCCATCAACTGCAAGATGCTATCCTATCAATATGGGCCAACATTTCTAAAGAATGCTTTCAGCACCTTGTTGAATCAATGCCACGTAGAATTAAGGCAGTTCTGAAGGGGAAAGGGGGTCAAACACAGTATTAGTATGGTGTTCCTAATAATCCTTTAGGTGAATGTAAATAGAAGGTCCAAGAGAACCCTATGCTTTTAAAGAAGATTTTTTTTTTTTTTTAATCTTGGCCTTGAGAGTTAAAACAGTGTAGATAAACATATTTTACTCCACTGGGAATATTTAATGTCTTATTTTTTGTAAATACTTCAATTTTGGAAATGTGGTGTTTGATAGTGCCAAACAACAAGATAAATTGTTAGCTTTATTGCTACTTTCCAAAGCATTATAAACGATGGTTCCATAACGTAGTCTTGTTGCGTTCATTGAGATATCTTAGCAAATAACATCCTGTTATCTGTGAAGGAGAACAAGCCTCCTTCACTGAGCACAAGGATGTCATTATTAGGATTTATTAATAGAAGAATTACTCGAACTACAAACCTAGTGATAGAATAAGAAATGTGGAATGCCACTAGCCAACATATATTAGTATTTATAATTTCCAAATAATAAAAAAAATATTGGCACCCTTGGTAAATAGGAGCAAAAAGTATTTGGTTTTCATCCTCTAAATCTTTCATTCAAAAAATTCACCAAAACAAACCATTAATGAAGTAAAATGATTGAAAAAAATAAATTGGAAATGAACAAAATAACTATTGTTGTCACTTCTAGACATTCTTATTAATAAAATCTAACTGAAGTATATTCCCATGCATATTTTACTTTTTTAAGTTCAGTGATTAGGTGAGTGATTAGGAACAATTAAGTGGTAAGCCATGACTTCCTGTTTTACTGGGATATAAATACGAGGTGACACAAAGATCAACTTTTCATAGTTGTCCGTAACTATGGTTAAGATCAGAGAATACAGTAATGCACCAATCAGCAAACTTATATGAGAAAATAGCTCCACAGTTCATGCCAGTAATTAAGAAGTTTAAAGCAACTGGACATGTTAACACTTGGTGTGGAAGAGGACGGATGTGTCTCTATATTGACACCAGTCACAGTGAGGAGGATGGTTCAAGTGGCCAGTAAAGCTCCAAGGATCACAGCGGGAGAATTGCTGTGACATCAGTTTGGTCTTGCGATCAGAAAGTCTCCAGAAATACAATCAGGCACCACCTACAAAACCACACATTATTTGGAATGTTTAACATAAAAATGCCTCTGCTTAAGCATCTACAATTTGTCAAACATTATTTCAACTTTCATTGGGACAGGGTTATATGATCAGATGAGACCAAAATAGAGCTTTTTGGAAACAAACATCAGAGGTGGGTTTGGCGTAGACAGAATGATAGACATGCATCAAAGTGCTTCATTCTGACAGTGAAGTATAGTGATGGGTCTTTGATGTTCTGGGGCAGTTTTTCTTCCAAAGGCCCTCAACAACTTTTTAGGGTACATGGTACCATGGACTCCATCCGATTTAACTCCATGTTAAAAGGGCCAGTGGCAAAAGAGGATTTTTTTCAGGATAGACAAAAACTTTGCTGGCTACAACTTTCAGTAGCTATGTTATAGGAAGCCTAAAATAAAACTATTTACTGTTATAGTATGACTATTTCTGGTGTATTTTTTAACTATGTATTAGGATTTGTTCAGGATAGACAAAAACTTCACTGGCTACACGATTCTCTTGTCTTTTCACTTGAGGAAAAAATCAGTTACCGTCACTTACAGTTGTGCTTACAAGTTTGCATACTCTGGCAGAAATTGTGTAATGTTTTTGCATTGATTTTGAAAATATGTATTTAAGACATATTAAAAATTATAGTTGGTAATATGCATTTAGCATTTACATCTAACTGATATATTTCCGTATGTGTATTGTTTCCTGTCATGTGTTTATTATGTTATCTAGTTGTTTCTTGGAAGCACTTTTACAGAGAGGAATAGTATTCATGATACTGTATTAAAATGTATGCATATTGTTTTCATAATGAGTCTCTTTTTCTCTGGAAAATAATGTCTTCAAGGTTAATTCCATAATGTGTTGATGGGAAATGCTAAATGTACTGCATATTCATATTTCATTATTTTAACAAATAATATGCAATATTAAAATACATGACAGGTATTGTATTATGATACGTGGGGATGCGCGTGGGGAGCAAAGGCTGGCCTGTGTAGTCCGATCCAACAGATGAGCTACTATAGCTCAAATTACTCAAAAAGTTAATGCTGGTACTGATAGAAAGGTGACAGAACACACAGTGCATTGGAGTTTGTTGCATATGGGGCTGCGTAGCTGCAGACCAGTCAGGGTGCCCATGCTGACCCCTGTCCACTGCCGAAAGTGCCTACAATGGGCATGTGATCAGAACTGGACCACGGAGCAATGGAAGAAGGTGGACTGGTCTGATGAATCATGTTTTCTTTTACATCACATGGATGGCCGGGTGTGTGTGCGTCGCTTACCAGGAGAACACATGGCACTAGGATGCACAATGGGAAGGAGACAAGCCGGCGGAGGCAGTGTGATGCTTTGTGCAATGTTCTGCTGGGAAACCTTGGGTCCTGCCATTCATGTGAATGTAACTGACACGTACCACCTACCTAAGTATTGTTGCAGACCATGTGCACCCTTTCATGGCAATGGTATACCCTGATGGCATTGGCCTCTTTCAGCAGGATAATGCTCCATACCACAAAGCAAAAATGGTTCAGGAATGGTTTGAGGAACACAACAACGAGTTCAAGGTGTTGACTTGGCCTCCAAATTCCCCAGATTTCATCCAATCGAACATATGTGGGATGTGCTGGACAAACAAGTCCAATCCATGGAGGCTCCACCTCTCAACTTACAGGGCTTAAAGGATCTGCTGCTAACGTCTTGGTGCCAGATACCACAGCACACCTTCAGAGGTGTACTAGTGGAGTCCATGCCTCGATGGATCAGGGCTGTTTTGGCGGCAAAAGGGGGACCTATGCAATATTAGGCAGGTGGTCATAATGTTATGGCTGATCGGTGTATGTTTAGCATGAGTTTTCCGTGTGGGTCCACAAGCAGATCTGGAGAAATTCTGTATAGGGGAATGGTCTCAGATGCCGTTCCATCTGTTCTCCAACCTCATTACACATTATGAGAGAAGAGTCAGAGATGTTATCTTGGAAATGGGATGTTGAAAAAGTATGAAGTGAAGGGGTCCCGATAATTGTGGCACACATACACTACTATGCAAAAGTCTTAGGCCACAGGACGACATTGTTTTAAGCTATTTGGATGGACGGGACTGGGAGACTGGTCAGGATTTAGGGAACAGAGCAAAACACAAAGAGGTCCTTGAAGAACACTTAATTCAGAGCACATAGTATCTCAGACTGGGAATAAAATTATCTTGACAAGTCTGTAAATGTGCTTGAGTGACACAGCTAAAGCCTGGTCTTGAACCCCACTGAATATCTGTGGAGAGTCCTGAAGATTGCAGTTCAGTCATGTTTCCTATTCAATCTGACAGAGCTTGAGAGGATCTACAATTCGGGAATAGGAGAAAGTGCCCAAATTGTGGTGCAAATACAGTGGGGAGAACAAGTATTTGATACACTGCTGATTTTGCAGGTTTTCCTACTTACAAAGCATGTAGAGGTCATAGTTACACTTCAACTGTGAGAGACGGAATCTAAAACAAAAATCCAGAAAATCACATCACATGATTTTTAAATAATTAATTTGCATTTTATTGCATGACATAAATAATTCATCACCTACCAACCAGTAAGAATTCCGGCTCTCACAGACCTGTTAGTTTTTCTTTAAGAAGCCCTCCTGTTCTCCACTCATTACCTGTATTAACTGCTGCTGTTTGAACTTGTTACCTGTATAAAAGACACCTGTCCACACACTCAGTCAAACAGACTCCAACCTCTCCACAATGGCCAAGACCAGAGAGCTGTGTAAGAAGTTCAAGATGACGGTCAATCTCCCTCGGTCTGGGGCTCCATGCAAGATCTTACCTTATGGGGCATCAATGATCATGAGGAAGGTGAGGGATCAGCCCAGAACTACACAGCAGGACCTGGTCAATGACCTGAAGAAAACTGGGACCACAGTCTCAAAGAAAACCATTAGTAACACACTACGCCATGGATTAAAATCCTGCAGCGCACGCAAGGTCCCCCTGCTCAAGCCAGCGCATGTCCAGGCCTGTCTGAAGGTTGCCAGTGACAAATTCGAGATGATCCAGAGGAGGAATGGGAGAAGGTCATGTGGTCTGATGAGACAAAAATAGAGCTTTTTGGTCTGAACTCCACTCGCCGTGTTTGGAGGAAGAAGAAGGATGAGTAAAACCCCAAGAACAACATCCCAACTGTGAAGCATGGAGGTGGAAACATCATTCTTTGGGGATACTTTTCTGCAAAGGGGACAGGACGACTGCACTGTATTGAGGGGAGGATGGATGGGGCCTTGTATCGCGAGATCTTGGCCAACAACCTCCTTCCCTCAGTAAGAGCATTGGAGAAACACATAGCCAAGGTAACTAAGGAGTGGCTCTGTAAGAAGCATCTCAAGGTCCTGGAGTGGCCTACCCAGTCTCCAGACCTGAACCCAATAGAAAATCTTTGGAGGGAGCTGAAAGTCTGTATTGCCCAGCGACAGCCCCGAAACCTGAAGGATCTGGAGAAGGTCTGTATGGAGGAGTGGGCCAAAATCCCTGCTGCAGTGTGTGCAAACCTGGTCAAGAACTACAGGAAACGTATGATCTCTGTAATTGCAAACAAAGGTTTGTGTACCAAATATTAAGTTCTGCTTTTCTGATGTATTAAATACTTATGTCATGCAATAAAATGCAAATGTATTACTTAAATATTATACAATGTGATTTTCTGGATTTTTGTTTTAGATTCCGTCACTCACAGTTGAAGAGTACCTATGATAAAAATTACAGACTTCTACATGCTTTGTAAGTGGGAGAACCTGCAAAATCGGCAGTGTATCAAATACTTGTTCACCCCACTGTATCTGATAGATGCATACCCAAGAAAACAAAGCTATGATCGCTTCCAAAGGAATTTCTGTAAAGTACTGAATAAGAAAATCTGAATATTTATACACATGAGATATTTTCAATAAATTGGCACATGTTTCTAAAAACTGTTTCTGATTTGTCATTATGCGGTATTGTGTGTAGACTGATTGTAGAACAAATGTTATCAGTTTTAAATTAATTTTAACACAACAAAATGTGAGGTAAAGGGGTCTGAAAACTTTCCAAAAGGCACCATATCTATGTATATTCTATTTCTTTATTCCTAACTATTTACTTATATCCATTTCCTCACTGTTTACATATTTAGGAAACAGGAATAAACATCCGTTTGTCTGGCAAACATTTGCTTAAGCAAAGGCATGGATGCAGATTTTTCAAGGCCGATAGGTAGTAATGTCAAACCTGCTGAAGTATTAAATCAATTTTAGCCCTGGAGGTAACAATGCAGAAGTATCCGCTTTACCAAGCTATCCTCAGAGCAGGTTCCTGGAAACCGTGAAGAACTTTGGGCATCAAGGATCATTCAAACACCCCAAGCACTTCCACCACACCTTCCTAGATATTAAATAGCTGTAGTTATTAGTCACACATTTGACCATCCCTTCTTGTTACCAATAAATACTTGTGGTGTGGATAAGGGACATAATGTACTGTGCACACATAATTAAAAGTCATTAGATAAAACACCAGAGTGCAAAAGCTCAGATAGTACTGTAATGTAAAAGTCTCTTGCATGATACAAAGTATCATACAGTAACTGTAATGTAATTAATTTTCCTGTTTTTTGAAAGACTACACCACAGAAGCAAATGGCCGGAAATGACAGTGGCATTTAGGAGCTCTGCTCACACCAGAGCAGATAGCGATAATTTTCTACTGAATCATCAAACACATTGTGAGGAAGGGAGACAGCACCATGAACCTTTTATGTTTACATGAGAAAAGCCTGTGAGAAGGTCAGGAAGTTAAATAAGGGCCATGTCTTGTCCTACTTAGCTGGTGCTGACAATTCATTTTTCTCCCACAGATAAGATAATTATGCACATTGTCATTCAGGTTCACATAATAGGGACAATGTTTTTCATGACCACATGATTAGGAGCAACCCTTGTTGCTGTCATAGACATTATTTAGAGCAAGCCATTTTTCCTGACTGTACAGTAAAATATGTCCCTACTGGAAACAGCCTCATACCTAGTTAAAATCAATGTATGGTATGTGTACAGTATGAATCATTTGTCATTAGTTTTCATGACCATGTGATGTTACCAAAAAAAAGTTGTAATCATCGTCAATATCTGGGACGGTGAGTTGGCCCACTATTTATGTTACATATGGAGTGGTGGCCAAAAAAACGCCCGTTCCAAACTGTTAGTCCAATGGGCGGCATGTGTTGATGGGGAGGCCGTGCGGGGAAGATCTCTGACTCTCAAAGGGTGAACATAGTGGAAGAGATTTGAAATGATCTCATCATCCCAGTTTAAACACTAATCCTAAGAGATGAGTGGAGAGGGGCTAGAGCAAAAACATCCTCTTTACCAGGCTTCCAAAGATTGCAACTGCTACTGTCCCGTCAAAAGGCGGTCTACACCGTATATCCTACACCCACATCGCAACATAAAAAGGGCATCAAGATCTCAGTGCAAATTAATCTTTTGGCAGTTTTCTTCACCTTTACTCAGCCTGGACATTGGGTTGAAGTCAGAAGACCTATTGAAGGCTTAAGACATTATTTACCTTTACTGAGCCAGGACGTTGGGTTGAGGTCAGAAGGCCTACAGTATGAAAGGCTCAAGACATTCCGGAATGCATCCCCTTACATCTCAGCAATGGGTATCTATTTGACACACATTGGGTAATTGCTGTCTGCAGCAGCATCCAAAAATAAACAAATTGTGCATGTAAGTGACAATGAAACCCACTCCAAAGAGAGAGAGGGAGAGACAGACATAGAGCAAAGAAAAAGACAATCCCGTCTGCCCTCTGTCATTCCCACAGCCCAGAGGCATCATTGGCAGTTATGTTTTGGCGTCGTGAGATAATTCACTGAAATAACAGTAATTCTGTTCTAAGTGAAATATTCAGCCCACACAGCCTGCCAACACAATTGCCTCACTGTCTTGCTGCAGTGGAAGCACAAGTGGATACATTGCTAGTCTTTCTTTTTGATATACAAAGCACATGATCCTGTTGGCTGAAACCTCCTGCCTATTTCAACTGACATTATCACTGCACCTAGGTATAATTAATGGTTCAATTACCTTCCACCACTGTTTTGCTCCTTAATTGTCAGGGAAGCAATAGAAGTCTCATACACTTTTCTCCACTGTTAAAACAAAGATCCATGAACACGGTGCCTGAATCTGTGATTCAGTTACTTGAATATTGAACGGATGCACCCATTAAACTCCATATATGCCTAGGGAGATACAAACAGAAGGTTTCCTCTTAAGCAAAGTTAAAAAACCTTAGCAAGATAATTAGGGGAAGAGAAGAAACTGGGAGAAACAAATTGCATTGCTGCTGTATGTATCTTTGGATAACCGGATGTATAGATTACCTTCACTTAGCTGTTGGACCTCGTAATGTTTAACTGTGCTGCTTAGTTGTGTGCTACTGTCGCAGTACCTTTAATATTTAAAGAAAGTTCTGATGCTGGATGCAATCGTCAGGTGACTGCATCTTTGAAGCCATTCATTTAGTTTAGATAGTTATGCGCAAGTGAGCTCCATGCAGGGTCAATAGGCACAACCGACTGACAGGGTGGGACTTGCAGTAAGTAAAGAATATGTACAAAGCCATTGATGTCGACACCTTTAATTGTTGATTCATTCCTGTCTGCAGTGTGGGAATGCTGGATGCGAAAAACAGGCAAGTGATTTTTGAGGTTTAATGGAGAAAGACAATATGCATGCAGGAGAACGTAATGACCATTATGCAAGTCAGACAAATCTCCCCTCTGAACAACTGATTAAGTATATTCCATTATCAGTCAGTTCTAGTGTTTGCTGCCTAGTGGAACATTTAATCATGTTGTTTATCCATTCCAGCCAAACTTTAAGTCAGAGCGACAGGGTAACGTTTTATTAGCCAACCAGAACGATAATTGATGATAATGACGATGTACGCTAAATAAAATGTAATCTAGTGTTAATCAAATGGTAATTCAGCATACAACAGCACTTTTGATATTTAAACAAGGTTACTACACACTCATGACCAGTGGGTCCATCTCATAAGCCGTAAGTGTTTGGATACCGGTTGAGTGAAAACGTAGTGCATCGACTAACTGGACACCAGGTAACCATAGCTTCAAAAATTCGTAGTATCTGTTTTAGGCTCCAAAATGCATAAGCCACCAATATATATAAAACAGAAAAGCAATTGGCCTGCATTGATTCATACAAAGGCATATATATTTCAGTCCTTTAGCATTCATTGTTATCCAGAGAGAAGTGCAGCGAATTCTGAAGATACTGTAGCTAGATGGGACTGAAAGTAAATCTTAAAACAAACAATATCAATTAGCTACCAAATCCTCCTCAATTACACTCAATAACGCTTCAGCTGCCACTGTAAAACACTACACAACAAAGAAGCGTAGGAAAACTATGCTACTGCTCTAGTCAGTAGTGACATGTTTGGGTCTTCTAGAAGTTCTTGTCTAGACTTGTCTAATCAAAGACCATCTAAGAAAAATCCTGATTGATCAGATTAAATAGAAAAGCTAAAACTGAAAACATGAAATAGAAATTAAAACCATATTTTATGAAAAACATGAATGATATATATTTCTGCCTTTTGAAAGCCTTATGGCCCTCTATCAGAGTCCAAAGCACTGTCAGTATGCCACAACCAAGGTAAATAAACTCTTAAAAATAGCATAGCTGCATAGATGTACTGCTGAGCAGTAACTTAGATGACATGTGCCATATGGCACCCCATAACTTATGTATAATATACAGTATCATGCATTCACAATCGGTCCATAACCCCATTCAGTCGTATGTACATGCTGACCAGTTTTCTTCTTGTTGAAAATACCAACATGGATCTTCGAGAATCAAAGTGTATTGATCACGGCTTGCTTATTTCACCTGAAGCACAGGGCTCACAGTCAGGGAAATACACATTTGCGACCACATAACCTTTCCAGGTAGTCTGAACAAAAAACCAAACTGTTGGGTGGCTTGTTATCTATGGCAAGAAGATGGGACCATTCCCATATATAAATTAAATCAGAAATATACGAAACACACCAAAGTAGTTGGCTGACTATACTGCTAAACACTGCAGCTCTTCCCATCATGAGACTCAGCAAACAATCATTCAAGCTTCAGCCTTATGTACAATTTTCTTCTCAAAGGATCACTTTCGTTTTTAGAAGTGAATCTTGTTTGGTGAGCTGTCATAGTCTTCGTGACGATGGTGAGCTAAAATTATTTTCAATAATCTTTGCCAAGTACCCAATACAAAGAGTCAGATGTTCATTTTAACATCCAAACTTGTCCATCAACATTGTGTGGTAACATTTATGTTGGGTGATTAAGTCCCATGATTTCAACTCCCATGGTTTCAACTTCAACAGCACAATGTAAAAAGACCACTTTGGCATTTTCCCAAAATAGATTGGTCAAGTACTTTACAGATAGCACTAAAGAGCAAATTATTTCTACTAATACACAACAGTTATTTATTAAATAAAGTTCATAGGATGTAAATGCTAGATGCAAAAGATTAAACCTTTTCTATATCTTTAAGGTTTAAAACTAGACAGTGAGGTGAAATCACCAGGTTGTCAGAGCAGCTGAACATTAAGTATCTATTCTTACCACAGAATAAGCTCTTTATTATGTTGAATTGTGGCTTCATATTTCTGTGTGTACATACCACCATATGTGATTCATAGTCTTACTAAAGCAGGCACTTTTCTGTAACATTATATTCCTGGTGTCCTGCTCATTTTATTTGTAGTGTTTACTCTCAATCCCCCTTTGAACCAAGTGTGGGTGTACTTACCCAGGAGTGGGATACAATTATGTTATGTAGTGTTTCTTCACCACAAACAAAACAAACTTAAAAGTTAAATTCCTGCACTACCTCTCGAAAGTTACATTTCAGTTTGAGAAGGGCCTGGTTTTCAAAGTGAATGGCAAATATTCTGGTTTCACAAACATTCAGTTAAAGTAGAATAATGCTTACAGGTTGCCAAGGCAAGCAGACCTGTGTTCAGTTTCAGGCGCAGCTTCTATATGTACAGTAAGGAATTAGGCGAGTCTGTCTGTTATGCAACATAGGCAAGCTACACTTTTCAAACTCTCACATACTGATCAGAATTGGTCAGACGATTCTCATGTCTAAAAGTTTCATGTCTAATGTTGAGATTAGTCCATGTTTGGCTGTGTCTATGTGCCATTCCGAAACAGTTACAATGCATATAAAAAATAAATACACTGATCCATAAAAATTTTCATTAACACTTTAATCACACCCCGATGATTAACAAAGTATAATGAACATCAAAATCTTCACTGTACATTGTGTAAATCATTGAGAACAAAATGAAATAACAACAGTCTATGGAAACCAAAATCACCAACCGATTGAGGGCTGGATTCAAACTCACACAGAAAGTCTAATTAAACAATTGTAATCAAAGGCTAATCCGATTTGCTTAATCAGAAGTACTCAGATTACGTTACTGATTACAAATGTGGACAGGTATCTTGTAACTGTAACAGATTACATTTAAAAAGTAACCTACCCAACCCTGGGTATCATTGCCTTCGTCATTCAGGAACTTCTTAGACACTCTGGCCACGAGGCTGGGCATTGTCCTCCACCAGGAGGAACCCAGGGCCAATGCCCAGCGTAAGGTTTGATGATGGGTCTGAGGATTTTATCTTGATAACTAACTGCAGTCAAGGTACCGTTGACTTGCATGTGGAGGTCTATGTGACCTTCCAAGGATATGCCTCCCCAGACCATCACTGACCCATCGCCAAACCGGTCATGCAGGCAGCATAACGTACACCACGACGTCTCTGGGCTCATCATTCACATCTGTCACATATGCTCAGTGTGAACCTGCTCTAATCTCTGAAGACAACTAGGCTCTGGCACATGCCAATCGAGCTGCACGGTTCTGGGCTGTGAGCAGAATTCCCACAAGAGGACATTTGGCCCTCATGCCACCCTCATGGAATCTGTTTCTGAACGTTTTTCAGAAACATGCACACCAGTAGCCTGCTGGAAGTCATTATTTTTGGCTCTGGTAGTACTCCTGTTCCTCCTCGCACAAAGGAGCAGATACCGGTCCTGCTGCTGGGTTGATGCCATTCTACGGCCCTGTCCAGGTCTCCTCAGGTAACAGCCATCTCCTGGTATCTCCTCCATGCTCTTCAGACAGTACTGGGAGACACTTCGTACACATTTCTAGAAAATTGTATGCACAAAAGAATTCAGACCCTTTGTTATGACTGTCCATACTGAGATCAGACACATGATGTCTCCACTGACCATTCTTGAGATGTCTTGCTTGGAGTCCCCTTTGGTCTTTCCCGCATTTATTATGTTACAATATGAAATCTTCACAATGGATTTAATCAGGGGTTTTGCAACTGATCAACATAAAGAACTCCATAAATTGTTCTAAATTAATTACAAATGCAAAAAAATAAACAAATAATAAACAAATTGCAGAAGTATTCACCACCTTTAGTCAATATTTGGTAGAGGCAAGTGTGGCTACAATTACACTTAGATAAGTCTCTACTAGACTGCACATCTGGACAGCAAAATCTAAAAGCATTAGTTTGCTCTTTGTTTTCTGCAGGTGTTTTTTTATAACTACAGAAAGCCAGAAGCATTCTCAGATAGAACAAATGGTACCATTTTTCTTGGCTTTATTTGGGAATATTTGAGTACATATTAGATAAGGTATATAACAGCCAAGTATCACATCAAATGCTATAAAACTGCATCGGACATTGTGCTTAAGTTTTCTATGAGCCATCATACACCTTTCTTAAGTAATTCATGTCACATTAAGAAACGTAGAATTACAACTATCCTTCATTACCTTAACCCTAATTATTCATTTATTCATTTAACCTCAGTGACTTACAGTTAGTCTACCATTCATTCATATTTTAGTGAATGAGTGTTTCAAGTGAGAGAGAGAACCTGTTCCAGGAACTCCCTTAAATTTACACTTAAGACGGCCTGCTAAATTACTTATCTAGAGCAACCAACAGTGGTGTGTGCCTAGATTTTCATACTTGCTCCCCATGGGAAATTAAACCCTCAACCTGTATATAACTGTAATATCTGTCTTACATAAGTATTTAGACACTTATCACTGTTTCAAGTCTTCTTGGGTAAGCCTTTAGCAGCTTTGCACTCCTGGATTTGGGCAGTTTCTCCAATTCCTTGTAGATCCTCTCATGCCTTTTCAGATTGTATGGAGAGTATTGGTGAACTGTGACATCTCCCCAAAGATGTCCAGACATCCCAAGGCTTGTTTTTGCCAGATGTAGTGCTTGGCGTTCAGTCATAATACTTTGATTTTGGTCTCATCAGAGCAGAGAATATTTTTTCTAATTCTCTCAGTGTCTTTCAGGTGGCATGTCATATTAGTTTTACTCAGGAGTGGCTTCTGTCTAGCCACTCTAATTTAAAGAAGTGATTCATGGATAGCTGCAGAGATAGTTATCATTCTAACAGGTTCTTCCATCTCTACAGAGAAACTCTGAGTATGGCCTTTATGTTGTTGGTCACCTCCCTGACCAAGGCCCTTCTTGCCCGGTAACTTAGTTTGGCCGGACGACCAGCTCTAAGCAGTGTCTGTGGTGCCAAACTTTTTCCATGACACAATTATTAAGCCCACTGTGCTTCTGGGAACTTTTAATGATTTAGCAATTTCCTTCGACCCCATGGCTTGGTTTTTGCCCTGTTAACTGTGAGACCTTATACTGATAGGTGTGTGCCTTTCTAAATCATGTCCAATAAATTTAATATAACACAGATGTCCATCTGTCAAGTTCCAAAGACATCTCAAGGATGATCAGAGAACACAGGATCCACCTGAACTAAATTTGGAGTGTCATGGCAAAGGATTTTAATATTTATTTAAATTTGATATTTCAGTATTTTTTCCAATGAATTGGCAGTGTTTTCAAAAAAAATAATTGCTTTGTCATTATGGAATTTTGTGCATAGATTGATTAGAAAAGTATATATTTATTTCTAAGCATAATCTATTACACAAAAACATTTTGTGAAGGGGTCTGAAAATGTTCCAATGGCGCTGTTTCATAGAAATACACAAACACACAACTACCTACACACTCACAGATACACAGACACCACACAAGCACACACAGTCTCAGATTCTCACACAACCCCACCCAGATAAACATTCATTTATCCTTCATTTACAAAATGTAGGTGTCCAACAGTTCCATGAATCCAGACCACAGCTTGCTACCATGGGGAAGCATCTGCTACCCTAATCAACCAATGAGAACAAAACTATTTGTTATTGGTCTCCCTCATCTGTCTGTAGGCCAACTGCAGATATTTTTGACATTTGGTATTTGATATTGGTATTTTATTAGGATACAGACATAACATTTGCCCTCTCCCTTATTAGCCGCAGGGCCGTCCCCAGGCATAAGCAACAAAAGTGGTCGTTTAGGGCCCCCGACTGCTAGGGGGCCTTCGACAGCTGGGGATCCCCCAACAGACAGGGGCTTGGGGGCCCCAAATTCAACTTTGCTTAGGGCCCCAAAAAGGCTAGACCAGGCACTGATTAGTAGCATGGGGGTTCGTCATTGATGTATATTGTTTACTGTAACACTGGATTGCTGATACTGTGTACTGTCTCTAGTTATAATAGCTGTAGGAGGCCTGGTATCCTCCATTAGAAGGAATAGATTTCTAAATGATTTTAATGAAAGTATTCAAGGACAAAAGTATCTATTTTAATAATGATTGTTGTTACATGGGCTACAGAATACCCAATAGCTTCCCACGGGCATTGGCCTGATATGCTATTGGTAGATTTACCTGAATGCTGAGAATTTGTGATTATATTCTAATTTGCAGGGAAAGTAGCAGGGAAAGTAACATGAGCAATCATGCAAAAATATATTTGGAAGTGAGTGTTTGCCCATTTTTCCAAGTGGCCTTTCACCAGTTATCCTTGCCAAAACTATCAAAATATGTAACACCAGTTTTTAGCCATCCATGCAAATCTGCCTCATATTACGGAATGTTAACACCAAAGTATCTTGGAAGCTTGTGCAGCAACTACTTTCAGCTACTTAATAAGACATTGGTTCTGATCGAGGATGAATCTGCAGATTTTAAGTACATGTATAACTAAGGAAATTATAATTGACATGCCAAACCCCATGCCCTGGCATGGTCTGCTTCACAATGTCACTCATCTGTGTTGGAAATGTCATACTTTCTGACACAAAGCTTCCGAGAAGTCCCAGTGCATGCTATGATAAGTTATTTTATCTTACAGTCAGAGATGTTATGGTTAAAATAACCTATTCTATGTATTAGAAATTATTTAACATTAGACATTTTGACATTCTGTCAATTTGCTATGTCTTTTTTTTGCTTTGTCTCAAAAAAAAGAAATCCCTTAAGTTAATCTTTGCCAATGACACACTGTCGTCAGTTATGATATGACATGCTGAACGTTTATTACTGGCTGCAGTGTTTGTTCAGAACTATCAAAGGAGTGTGCATATTAACTGAACATAAATTATTTAAATTATTGCATTCTTTACATTAAAGTCATTTAGCAGAAGCTATGTTTTGTCTTCATTTGACAAATTGGGAAAGTACTGAGGCAAATCCCTTCCATAACATGATTGGTTGTCCAATTAAACAAGTTGTACTTAACAAGCAATTGTAATACAGTTTTGAGTAATTAATGTAATTTCTATAACACCAAAGGTTGGTTTAAAGCCATACTCCCTCCCTCCCTACCACACTCTCGCTTTTTGTTTTCTCTTAATTGACAGCAAACAAACAACCTCCGATGTCTAATATCAACCAGTTGAGGAGAACGGATAGATGCAGAGGTGTGTAATATTTGCTCTATGGATAATGCCAGTGCAATTCCCCTGAGTCAAACCTGTCAGGCCTGGAACCCTTATAACTCCTCAGTTTTGAAGGCCAGCCTCTTAAAGCCAATTGATACCCTGGCTTCAGCTCTTTTCTTCTCTCTCGGCCCTCATCCATTTTGGCCAAATGGCAAAAATGGGCAGATCGATCAGAAGCACAGTGAAGAACCTATACACACACACCATCCCAGTGCTCAGGTTAAGCCACTATAGCTGTATATCTCTGTCTCAACAAAAAATTGGACATCTATCAGGTTTTATTAGTACACTCCAGCCACTTGTTGCTGGACTATAGATATTTACTACAATTCCACAGGAAATAAAATGTTAAACAAAAAGAGCAATAGTTCTTATAATCAACTGGAAATCTAAGTGGCACCATTGCAAGAATTGAAGACCATATATTTGCTCACATGTCCCATCAGCGTAAGTCATTATTTTCTATTTTCCTTATTTTCTTAATCTCATTTGAGTAATTGTTTCTGTTCTTAATCAGTCTAAACACCTTGTTGTTAACTTAGTAACACCAGTTACAAATCAGTGTCTTGTGAGTGTATATTTGCTCCTACACTCATCTCATAAGAAGAGGAAACACATTAGCAGGCGGCGGACTGAATTATTTAGCTTTGAAAGGGCTATCAAGGCCACATAACAACACTGCCTTCTGTCTGAGTCATTAGAACTCTTTGGCTGAACTAAATTGCTGATGTTACTGCAGAGCATGGTGGCCCTGACCCCAAACACTCAGATGTACGGACACATATGGTGTGCAGCCTAAATGGTCCTAATGTGCACTACGCTCTAGGGCAGTATAAAGGACATTGGGCACTATCAAGGGCATAGCATGCAATTTGGGACTAAGACAGGGATTACCTCAGGGATCCCAAGTGCTGTAAGCAGATGAACATGCAATACAGTGCATCCGCAGTCACGGAAGTGGTAGAGTCAAGTACTGCTGATCCATTTGCGCAAGTATTTGCTGTTATTTTTCAATGGTTAAATAAATGAACCAACATTCAGTGTCTCAAAAAATGGCCAGCTCAAAGCAACGTTTAAGAAATTAGGTGAAGTCTGGAATATATTTTTTTTACAAAGCTTCATTGGTCAAATAACCAGCCAAGTTTAGTGTGATCATTCGTTAAATTACCACAATCCATTGCGCCCAAGTACACAGTGAGAGGAGGGCGGACATTGGACACGGCGATGAGTGATATAGAAAGGTAGCTATGTTGATTGCTGTCATAGTCTTAACAGTATGCCGTATGTAATCTAAACAACTGCATTACTAAAACGATTGTGTCATTCAGCTCTGATTAATTGTTAATCAGCTATCTACTATTGCCAGACAGCTGGGCAGACAGCTACTACTTAAAGCTAAGCAGAGGAAAAACAGAGTTAACATTAAATGGTTGCACAGCTATTTGTGACTGGCTGGCTGCTACTGGGGTTGAGATAATGATGACTGACTTTAATGATTTAAAAAAATTAAATAATAATTTAAACAAAGTAATATACAATTCTAATATGTTTTATTAAATTAATTTGATTCAACAATGGTGATAAGCACTGCAATAATGGCCAGTCACAGCCCTCATTGGGCTCTTGTTAGCTTAATGGTTTTATCATGTACTGTTACAGCCTCTATCACACTGTCATTGTCATTAAAAAGGCAGATGATTGTTGAGGGAGGAGAAACAAGTGGTTGGAACGGAGAAGAGGATTGTGTTAGAAGGGCTAGATCAGCACTGTGTGGTATTTCTTTGAGAAGAATGAATGAATATGTGTTTGGCTGGGAGCACTACCAGCGATACCCCATTCAATTACTTCATTTAGCATTTTATGTCAAATAAAATCTAAACAGAAATCACAAGTCATTTTAAATAACTGAAATGAGTCCAAACCACACTGATAAAGCCCTAACAGCTCAGCACAAGTGTAACAGCGGCATAGTATAATGTAAATGAACAGTCCTAATCTAAAGAGCATGGATTGTACACTTGTTTCAATAACTTGCTGTTTGGCTTATTGCCAGTGCCTAGGAGGAAGTGTTGCCCTGATGTTCAACTATCCCAAATGTTTTGGGAGTTGTTGTGTTGACAGGGCAGAAGATACACTTGGATGTGATACAATTTAGAAAGGAAGAAAAAAGGGGTATAAAAAAACGTATTTACAGAAGGAAATGTAGTGAAATATTGATAGTGAAATAACAGTGCTAATGGTAGTGGGGCCAGTAGTTATGATAGTAATGGGTTTTCACAGGCTGCATTATTTATTGGGGCTTCTTTTGAGGGTTACTTGTCAAAGTGAAGTTATTATAATAGTTTATAGTCGGCTAAAACTGTATTCTAGGCTAGACTGAGACAATAATGTTTTTTTTTCCAAGCTTTTTCTGTTGGGTTTAAGTTGGGATTTGTTGAAGAGATATCAGTTCAGAATGTTGAGCTTTTTTAAAATGAATGGTGATTTAACAATTATTGTAGGAATGCTAACAAAAGTCACAGATGAAACCTGAGTCAATCTGCCGGTCAAGTTTGGGATGATGTTTGATTGCTAAAATGGATCAAGAGGAATGGTGACTATACATTTTTGCTTTTGAAGTCAGTACTGTTTTTATGATTATTTGAAATTATTGTGTTAAAAGTACAAATAAAACCAATCTAATTTGAGTCAGTCTGTTGCATGTCAGAGTTGGTGTAATGTATTTGCATGGTTTAGCTGCAGTGAAAAATACAAATACTTTCCTATGGAACTATTATGCTTTATAGTTGGAAAAGTTTTAAAGTCTAAACTTGTTTTAAGATTTCAACTTCTGTTGAGATTAAATGGTTGAAGACTAGACACTAATCAATGCTTTCTAATTTAAATATATGGCATCTGATATGTGTAAAAATGCATGCAAATATCTTTACAGTCAGGCTTGGAATTTCGTCATTTTAGGGCCAAGGCCATTTGGCCTTCAGGGCTACAAAAATGTTTAGGGCACCAAGGCCACATGCCAGGGCACAAAGACCATTAAGTGAAATAGGAGGATTTGGAGTTAGCAAATTTACAAATACAATTTCAAAATACAAATAAACAATTTGAATTGCTTATAAGAAGAAAAACATGCAGGAAATAAAAACATACATTATTTACTTTTGTAATATCATACTTTGAATAATATCTTATTATAACTTACATGGTTTTCTCATATACAAATTTAAATTATCATGATTTAATCATTGAAGTTACATCTAGTCCTCCCTCAAAATTTAGTTTTTATAGATTCTGGTATTTGTTTCATTTCATGCATTCACATGACAACAACAAACAGGCAACAGTTAAGAAACGTTAAGGCTAGCTAGCCAGAAGGCTAACATTACCTCAATTATACAAAAGCAAACCACGAAGTGTCCTTTCACATCACAATCACCTGCACTAAAGAGTGCGACCTAAATAGTGACTTATTTGTGTGCGTAGCAAGTACTTTTTGTGTTTTAATCTTTCACCACAAATGCTGCCATGTCTAGTGATGTTATACCTAATGTTACATCTCGAAGCTCTCAAAAAGTTTTCAGGTATATTCACCGGTATTCTCACACTCTCCCACTTCCCAGTTGCAGAACTTTCACACTTCCCAGTTGCTCATGAACAGACCTTCCAAAGCAGAGAGATTTGATTCAGTTTAGCACTAAGTCAGCTATCTATCAATCAATTACTACCTAGCTTGCTTATGTAGTCTGTTCTTGTGGTTGTCCTAAGTTGCAAACTAGGAACAAATGTACAAACAAAAAATTGCTGACCGCGAGATTTTGACAGTAGGGGCCCATGGCCGTCGTGGCTGTTGGGAAATTGCTACGCTGGTTACAGTGTGAAAAAGCATTATTAGTATTAAACCTATTTTTAAAATATAAGTACCAGTGCCATTTGCCATGTTTTACATTTGTTTTGCTATTGGTATCTTTTCCGGCTCAATTAATATACCGTAAATACTGAATAGTCAAGCGTACTGTATGATGCTTTTATGCCCTTTTAAAACAGTAATTGTTTAAAAAGTATAACTCCAAAATGTATTACACTACACTCAAATTTTTTCTTACAGTCTGCTCTTTGTAGAGGTGGAATGCAATTTCCACCTGAAACAGTTTAAGACTAGTTACGACCAGAAGCTTTTCCATTCCAAGGTTGATGCCAAAGCCCATGTAGAACTTTTAATCTTGTGTTGGTACCTGTGCATTATATAAAACACTATTGGTACCTGTGCATTATATAAAATGTTTTTCCAGAAAAGCCTATATTCCAGAGAACTGTTAATATGTAAAAATTGTTTGGTATCCACTTCATTTCTTTAGTGTGCAGTCCAACAATACTGTAAATAAATAAAAAAAATATATATATAAAAAATTCAGCTTACTCCATTAACAAATCCTAACATGACCTGGACAATATTATTGGCACCTTCTGGAAATAGAAGTAATTGGATTTAAGCAGGCAATAATTCCTTTGGATTATTATGACTCGTGGTGTGAAAATCATTCATTCAACCAGTTTCAGTAGAGGAAAGAACTAATTGTGTCACTGTGTGTACTATAATAAGGATACAATATGGATACAACTTGGGAACGTTGAACACCAGACAGGCAATGGCATGCTTAATAAGTTGCAGGAATTTGGTGGCACACACCTTGAGTCATACCAACTATGAGTTGCAGTAACCAAGTCGTGAGTTGACAAGTGACTGGAGTGAAGTTGGCCCCCCACCCAATGCAAAACTTCGCCAAAATAAGCTCAATCGTTTGTGCTCCGTGCCGTTAAAATTGTTGTTTGTGCTGCAATCATTTTATAGATATTAATTAATATTTTATAGGTCATTCTGAGGTCACTCAGCCCCAAAATAGTCTTCAATCCAATCCACTTTATTTATATAGCACGATTTTAACAAACACAAGGTTTCCAAAGTGCTGCACAAAAGATAAAACAAAATAAATAGATAACACAATAAAAGCACAGAGGTACCCGATATGAAAAATAAAAGCAAAAAAAAACAAAAAACAATTTAAATAAAATTATATAAGTAAACATCAATTAAAATAAGAAAATATGCACATAACATCAACACTCTACCTGGTGTTAAAAGCCAAAGAAAAGAGGTGGGTTTTAAGAAGAGTTTTAAAATTAGACAGAGAGGAAGCCTGTCTAATGTGCAGAGGCAGTCCGTTCCAAAGTTTTGGAGCTGCAACGGCAAACGCTCGATCCCCTCTGGTCTTGGTCGTTTGTGCTTCGTTTGTGCCCGGTTTGTGCCATTAAAATGTTCGTTTGTGCTTCATCTGGGTTTTTAATATTAGAGATGTAATTATAAGCGATGACGTCACTCCAGCCCCCCAACATGCTCCGAATTCAACCAAAATAGTCTCCTTAGTTTGTGCTGGTTTTTGCCATTAAAAAGTTTTGTTTGTGCTGATGCAGCCTTTTATATATTAGACATTCACCAGCCCCCCAACCTGCTCCAAACTGCCTCAAAATAGTCTCAATTAATCGTTTGTGCTCCATTTGTGCCAATAAAAGATGTGTTTGTGCTGCTACAGTTTTTGGTACATAACCTACATTCCTACTGGATAGCGCACTGGCTCTCTTTCCAGTATAGCTCTGTCACTATTGGTAAGAAAGCAGTCGCAAAAACAGCCAATTTGTAGTGAATTTTTGCCTATTTTCAGTGAATTTGACCTATACAATATTATTTTATACCTAAAAAATGATAGCAGCACAAACAAACATTCTTATAATAGTTTGAAGAAACTATTTTGCCAGTATTCTGTCTGCCATAAAAGGAACTTTGCTGATCCTGAGACTGGTGCTCATACTCAGGATATTGAGCATGCATGGCAGAAATACAATTTGAAAATATGGAGTCATTGAGGTAATTGCACTTGTGAGTCACTGAAGATTAACCTCAAAATGATGTAGTGGCACCACTGGTTAGCCATACGCAATTATAATGGTGTCTTGGGCAGACTTTTCCATGATGTGAAAAAACAAGTCGTTTTTTCCAGGAACATAGTTTTTACTGTAATTTTGTTGATGTTTATGCAGGACATCCATTCATGTAACTAGTGGTTTGCATGAACAATAGGATAAGTAATATATGTTATTCAAGAGATAATATACATAATCCAATTTGTTAATATGATTACAGTGCGGTAACCATGATTAATAAGGTAGACTTGCTACTTGCATCTTCAAATAGGTGTGACGCATACAAAATGTATGGTCGCATTTGGGGTTGATATAGAATTTTGAAGGACACTTTTATATTGAAGCACACTTACTACGGTTGGCCATTAGGAGCCAGTTTTACGTGGTCGTGTTGCGTTGGGACTTGACGATCCAAACACCTGCGCATTCTCGTAATTCTTCAAGGAAAATCCATGGCTTTCTAATCATTTATCCGGTTTTCTAGGTCGGTAAAGTACAAAAGTACACTGGACATTTAGATACAGTTTGATGACTTGCCTGTTTTTTTGTTACTGTACTGTTACCTTTACTGAATAGTTATTTTTTTTCGAAAACAACACTCCTGACAATATCCCTAGGATTAATATAATTGCATTTTGTAACTGTATTGTTTAGGAACTTTGCAATCGTTGCACTATAAGGGTTAGCATTTAGCTATTCCTTGTCGTTAGCTGGCTTCGGTTGGTTATTAGCTGGCTCCAGTTAGCTGTGTGTTAGCTCTAGTCAAGTGTTTGTCAGTTCCGGGTAGCACTTTGCTAACTTGTGGAGCCATGTTCTTTTTGTGTTAACATGAAGGTGATTTGTATCTAGCCTACTTTATAAATAATGTTTTCAATGTGATTATATTACGAATAGTTTATATTACTAAGACATTGGCATAAATCGCAATTGGAATTACAGATTAATTGATCAGGGGCTATTATTATTATTTTTTTGTCCACTTGTTTTGCAAAAAGATTTTTGCTTTTGTTAAGGTATTTAAAAGCATTTGACATACTTAATTACATCTTTATGATAGTATTTGACAAACTTAATGATATCTTTATGACAACATCCAAATTGTACCACAGTACTTGAGGTCAAGAAAAATATTAATGACACTGTTATGAAAGTCTTTGACAGTGTTATAACACGTCATGACATATTTATGACAAGTCCAATTTGTAACACTTTACTTTAGGTCAAGGAAAATATTCATGACACAATTATAATGGTCTCATGACAACCAATGTCAAAACCAACCACATATGACAGTTGTATTTAATGCTAACACATAAAGCTAAATAGTATCTTCAAGTGTGATAATCAGGCCTGCTATGACATGTTTAAGACAGGTTATGTTACTGACTAACTGCGCAGCATGATTTGGTGGTTGCTCTGTAGCCGACTGGAAGGCCCTGCAACGGGTGGTGGAAACCACCCAGCACATCACTGGTACCCAGCTCCTGGCCATCATAGACCTCCAGCACAAGCAGTGTCTGCACAGAGTGTGCAGCTTCATCAGGGACCTTTCACATCCATGCCACAAACTGTTTGCCCTCCTTCCATCAGGCAGGTGGTACAGGTCTCTTCATTTCCGCACCAACACTTTCTTTCCATCTGCTGTAACCCTGCTGAACTAGGTGACCCATCACTAACCATATCCACCCTTTGTACTACTGGACTCTGACACTGCCTTGCAACGTCTGAAGTTTTCAGTTGTTACAGGTACATGTCCACCTCGGGAACCTCATTGCTGCTATCCCTGCATTTCAGTTGCACATGCTACCCTACTTCAGTTTCATTGTACTGTACTTGTTTAATTACAATAACGTTGAATTTAATCTAATGTTGTCTTAGTTAATGTCAAGTTGTAATAACAAAGACATTGACAGGATATTTTGTCTTAGTTGATGTCAAGTTGTCATAGCAAAGACATTGACAGGTTATGTTAACTCGGTTAATGTCAAGTTGTCATAACAAAGGCATCCGAAACAATGTCAACCTTGCATAAAAAAGGACATAATCAACCGAATGACACCTAATGACAACATTCATAAACATTCATTATGATTCCTTCATGTGTCTTATCATGGTTATGACAGTATCATGACAATGTTATGTCACTCTTATGCACACCCCTTTGTTAGAAATCGGCCGTTTCGTATAGTGGTTGTAATAATTAGCATACCCGTTTGTCAAGGGAGAGAGAAAGTATATTATTTATTGCAGCATTAGAAAGTCTTGTTCATGAGGTTACGGACCTGGTCTTCCTTACACAACCTCAATCTCATCTCAGTCAATCTCTTCTCACTGTAATGTTGATTACCAGCTAGCCTATACATTAAGGGCGTTTCTAACTTTTTAGAAGTCAACCCCCATGCCATATGGCCATCGTAAACATTCCTGTCATTAGAGCGCTACCTACTGAGAGATAATCTAAACAGAGAGGTTTCTGTTGTTCTCATTATCTAGGCACATTCACTTCCAATGAAACGTACATTCATATTGTAATTGTTAATGCTCAGATTCTACAGTCCCCCCTATCAAACATTTAAAGAAAAACATTACATGTTTGATAAAACATTACAATTCAATTCCTAATGAAAAGAAAAGGCCCATACGCATATGTTACAAATGACTAAAATGAAAGAACAAAATGAGTATCTGACCAATCAGGTCCTATTGTTCCTCAAATGAAAATGAATGTAAACAAGACAATTGACACACCACACTCCGACACATAACTCAATGTATGACAGTCATCAATCCTGTCCCCACCTCAGATTATAAAGGTCAAGAAACATTGACATCAAAAGGTTATTATCAGTGTTAACGGTGTTCAGCAGAAAACCAGACTCAACATGACATCATGATTAAAACATTTCCCCCAAAGTCCATTGAACAATCAAAACCCCCCTTGTCCGTATCATGATCCATGCGACAAAATCATACAAAAGACTTATGCATATCCTGTTGTACCTGTGACAGATTTCAACCTTTAAAATAGGGAAAACATCTACCTTTGTCAGGGACCATCTATAATAGGGAACAATTCACTGTCCAAACAAACCCTGATAGCCATCTTAATGTAGATAATTAAGCATCATCACAAATACGCCGAAGTCCAATATTGGGATTGTCATCGTATAGAGTTTCCCACCTGTCTTGCGAGAAACAAACCTTCATACATATGAAATCACCATATCAGTTTATTTAGGAAAATCTTAGGTTGTAAGGAAAGAAGTTAGTTTCCAATCAAGTGTCCTTCAGTTCTTGTCTTCAGTTTTCTTTGTCTTGCATCAGTGATGAAAGTTCCAAAATCAGTTATTGCAGTCAGTGCGATGTGGACCCAGCAATTTGCCTGGTTGTCCTAACAAGTCAGTGTAGGTGTATAATGGATAAGTGAGTTTCCAACACTTCACTTAATCAAGATTAACACCACAACAGTGTCTTCCACTGTGTTGGGACCCTGTGACCTTTCCAGTCAACTGGCCCGTGGTACTCTGACCTGTAGTATTTGGAGTCCTTCAGGACTCAGGTGGATTCTCCTCATCTCGCGGTCAACGATACATCGATAAATGGAGTGTGAAGCCAAGTGATCTGACCCTGGCATCGTTCTGCCATGTGAGTGGTCTGGAAAATTCGAAACAGATTCAACCAATGTGGTTGTAGAGGTCCTTTTTGAACATGTTGCTGGTACTCACACTCAGTTGTCTGTGTCCAGTCAGTGACGTGATGTATCATCAGAAAAGGGGTTGTGATGTCCTGATCTGTTGAAAGTATAACTGCAAAACAATGATTATTGTGGTTCAACAGTCCATCGGACTTTCATCCACTGGGTATGGTTCCGTCAACTCCCAACAATGAAGACAATAGATCAGTCCTGAAACTTGTGGATCTCAGAAGTTCCATCTTCAAAGTGAAGCATACACCCTATTCAGACAAGTTTCCATAAGTCTATGTCAAAGTTCCTTTTCCATCCAGAACTGGTTTGACTTCTTGTGCTATATTAATGCCTGATAGCAGCTAGCAGTGGAATAAAATTGTCAGACTTGACTTTGCTTAGCCAAATCCGAAATGGTTAGATATATACTATTCAACCATTAAAATGTTAGACCTTACATCAAACAAAACAGTTTCCAAATAAACCAATTAAAAACATCCTGTAAATGGAAAATGTAAAACATAACAGATGCCAATGCTCCGTTATAACTATGCAAACAGGAAAAACGATTTTTTTCACAAAACTCCTTATAAATACCAATTTGATTTGCCTTGAGCCCTAAGCTCAACTCTTTCCAATCATAATCAATTATCATATCATTCATCCCCCCTGCCTTCACTTCATTAAGTCAATGGAAAATGACACCATGAGTGAATGCAGAACAATGACAAATAAGGCTACAGGAGGCGCCATCCTGAACCCACACTGGCCATCTTTTCAGGACAGACATGAAAAATAGAGAATTGGTAGTAGGGATGGATCTATAATCCATTCGATAAGGAGTTGCATCCTGTATATTCATCAAAACAAAGTGAACAAGTTAAAAACACGAACATTCACAAATACAAAGACATCAATATGCAACACGGTCGCTTGTGCGAAGGAATTATAAACCATATAACCCATTAACAAATTTTACCACATAGCTAAACAGCTCTCAAATTTGTCTTTGCCACAGTACCATCACACAGGTCTGTGAAATTGGCTATCATGCATTTAGAATATCCTGTAGTTTCTTGGCACATGCCTAACTAAATTGTTTGGCCCCCAGGGGATAAACTGTGCAACTAAATTGTAGGAGTCAAAAACTCCAGCCCATGTGCAGTGGTTTACCTGTTGCAACCACCAGGGCAATTGTATTAGCATAGCTAAAGCAAACAACTTTAGAATTTTTACAGGTAACGGCCAAACTACCTCATGAAAAACAGTGTCTTGATTAACCTCCTAAATTTTAGGGAATTTGCAAAGTTAGATTAATTTTTATTCCAAATAGTGGCGGTCAGCCAAACCCTAAATCACAACTTTAATGCTGTATCTTTGTTCTATCATCAACAATGGGGGATGACTTTAGGTCTCTACCCTCACTTCAGTTGGTTTCAAAATCATACATTTCAACATTAAAGCTAATGAGAGGAAAATATATTTAGCTTTCACTTAATGTTTGTTTATCCCAAAACTGTATATGCTTTTGTTGATAAAATTACCATAGATGAGACCAGACTGAACACTCAAATTTAACCCTTAGTAATAGGCTACTCTGATGTAATGGGAGAGGTTGTTTGGGGCCATCCTAGGGGTCTGCCCCCCTTCCTGAAGCTCTGAGCTCCACCCATTTATGGCGAGCCATTAAAGGACAAATGTTTGTTTATGGTCCTCAGACTATCCTATCAATTTAGCCGACATCCTTTGTTAACTGGAGATTTTGATTTAGTGTCCAACCCATCGAATATTTTCGCAGTTTGTAGAAATGTGCTCATCATTATCTATACAACAACTCAACATTAGGGTGGAAATTAAGAAACTCTTAAGAATGGCAATCCAGACAGAAAACAGATGTATGATGTCACTAAAATCAAGGTACAATAAGTAATCCAAAGGAAACTCAATGTAGGCCCTAAACACTGTTACATCAATTACCTATTTGTTCATTAGTCAATTTATCATTTTAGAATTTAAACTCCATTAACGAGTATCAGGTGTTGGTTTTGAAAACAAGCATTATCCCAGTTATCATTGGTAAATACAAATAAGAGAAACTATATTATTTAACCAAACTCAATTCAGCATTTAAAATACATCTAATAGTTATGTTGGGGAATAAACTCGCTTCAGCTGTATTACCCTTTTTTTTTTTTTTTAAGGCTATGACTATATTGGATTCAAATTCAGTCCTCATGGGACACTGCGTGTCTCCTTAACGTACAAGTCTATCACCATGTGGATTCTTCATCCTACCACTTATACAATATAAAAGGAGAGCGAAAACACAATACGTTAACCTTTTTGTAAGACAACCTTGAGACTATTTTACCAGATTAGAAAATCATTGTACCAAATTCTAATTCATCATAGGTTTCAGATGTACCCACTTGTCACGGCTTAGGTTGAGGAAGCAAAGGAGGAACCGGAGAAGGCGTGGCGGAATGAAGGTTTTATATATATGAATAGAACAAAATAAACAGAACGAGCGTCTTAACAAGCGCATACAGCTCTGACTGTGGCAGAGAACAATCACACACGAAGACAGGGGGAGCAGAGGGAACATATATACCGGGAACATATATACCGGGGGAAACAGGATGATGATGAACAGGTGCACGAAACGAGACACAGGTGAAATGCATGATGAGACGGTGGTGTTAGAAAGCCGGTGACGTCGACCGCCGGGGCCCGCCCGCTGCAGGGGGAGGTGAACCAGCAGAGGTCGTAGTCGTCACACCACTTGTGCTAGCGAACAGCTCAGCAAGCAACAGACAAGTACCACGTGGTGGGCCTTGATTAAGGCCTACCTACATTGTGAGACCCCCCTTGAGGCCTTACGGTTTTAAACATTATCATCAACGCAATAAATACGTTTGACTCAAAATTACACAAGTACACATGACAAAGCACAACAAAACAGGTTATTCCTTGAATACCTATTAAAACATGTTCAAGCATGACAGAACAAAACAGGCTATTACGAATGCCTATTAAAACATGCTATATAACATTCAATTGCTTCTCAAACTACATGTAATATTTAATTAAATAAGCTTGGCTATTACCGAGGAAGGTCATCAGGTTTCCTTGATAAGTTCCAGCTTCATTTAATGATTAAGTACGATACATTTTTAGGAAATAAACATTTAAGAACACTGAATCAATGATTATGAAAGCTCACGTCAGTTCCTAGTATTGTCCATGATTCCAGGATCCCATAAGAGAGACTCCATCTTGAGACTACTGTCGGTCAGCCAGGTGGTCAAACAGAATGAATCTTCGTCCATTTCGATTGTCTCCTTTTGCGCCTTTCGACTGTTGTCCTTTCTCGGCCATCTTAACTTTCCTCTGTCTTCTCTCTTCGTCTGTACCACACTCTCCATCTGTCCATATACAACTTCCTCGGAATCCATCTTGTTTAGCCGGAAAACGTTCTTTTTCTTTCTGTCCATTTCGAGTCCAGGCATCGTTGTTAATGATCCTTTTCGTTCTTGATGGTATCCTATTCGCGCCTTGCTTTTTAAACATGAACGCATCATGCGCGTCAGAGGCTGCAGTCCTCTTGTTGTATTTGTACAACTGGACGGCATTATATTTTTACTTGTACAAGTCACTGTATAATTGCCGAAAAATACAATATCACACACTAATCCCGAAAAGGAAAATGGAGTGTCATCATACTATGGCGACATGGAATACAGTTCAGCACTGAAGCACACCGGTCAACGCCCCAACAAATTGAGACGGACTGTCCGCACCCGCAGACAGATTCCACGCAATAAAAATCACGGCCTAGTCGGGTCGTCATAGGGCTTGTTTGACAAACTAACGCTTTTTGCAATCTTGACAGTTCGTTCTATGGCGTAGTTTTATGACTCACTGTTCAGTTGTTTTCAGCAACCAGTAACCGGGAAAAACAACTTCTTCCTCGCGATTGCAAATCGAGCCCCTAAGCTCTCCAGCTGAAGTTCAGCAGAATCGATAAAACATATCCATCCGGGTCACGGCACCATCGTGTTAGAAATCGGCCGTTTCGTATAGTGGTTGTAATAATTAGCATACCCGTTTGTCAAGGGAGAGAGAAAGTATATTATTTATTGCAGCATTAGAAAGTCTTGTTCATGAGGTTACGGACCTGGTCTTCCTTACACAACCTCAATCTCATCTCAGTCAATCTCTTCTCACTGTAATGTTGATTACCAGCTAGCCTATACATTAAGGGCGTTTCTAACTTTTTAGAAGTCAACCCCCATGCCATATGGCCATCGTAAACATTCCTGTCATTAGAGCGCTACCTACTGAGAGATAATCTAAACAGAGAGGTTTCTGTTGTTCTCATTATCTAGGCACATTCACTTCCAATGAAACGTACATTCATATTGTAATTGTTAATGCTCAGATTCTACACCTTCAAATAAAGTGTTACCAAAAGATGAAAGCAGTACAAATATTTTAACGGCACAATCCGGCACAAATGATTAAGCCTATTTTGCCATAGTTTTTTAGAAATTAGATATTAGAATATTTTATAGATAATTCCGGGGTCACTCAGCCTTCCAACATGCTATAAATTCATTCAAAATAGGCTTAATTCTGTTTGTGCTGGTTAAATATAGTTTTTCCCACTTTCTTACCAAAACAGTTGAAGAAGTAATGACAGAGCTAAAGTGGAAAAAGAGTAAAGCCAATCTGCTATCCAGTAAAAAGTAGGTTTTGTACCAAATCTGTACCAGCACAAACAACTGAGTCCATTTTGAGTGAATCTGGAGCACGTTGAGCGGCTGGCACAAACAAAACTCCTAACGGTGCAAACGAAACACAAACAAACAAGACTATTTCGGGTCGGGGGGCTGAGTGATCTCAAAATGACCATCGAAATATTATTTTATGTCTAAATGATAGCAGCACAAACAAAACCTTTAATGGCAAAACCATCACAAATGAAGCACAAACGATTGAGCCTATTTTGAGTGATGTAATCACCAATAAAATGTCTGATACAGTCGGGCAAAAAAGTATTTAGTTAGCCACCATTTTTGCAAGTTCTCCCACTTAAAAAGATGAGAGAGTCCTGTAATTTTCATCATAGGTACACTTCAACTATGAGAGAAAATCACACTGTAGGATTTTTAATGAATTTATTGGTAAATTATGGTGGAAAATAAGTATTTGGTCAATAACAGAAGTGCTGATATTTTGGCCCATTCCTCTATGCAGATCTCCTTTAGAGCAGTGATGTTTTGAGGCTGTCGCTGGGAAACACAGACTTTCAACTCCATCCAAAGATTTTCTATGGGGTTGAGATCTGGTGACTGGCTAGGCCACTCCAGGACCTTTAAATGCTTCTTACGAAGCCACTCCTTCGTTTTCCGGGCATTGTGTTTGGGATCATTGTCATGCTGAAAGACCCAGCCACGTTTCATCTTCAATGCCCTTGCGGATGGAAGGAGGTTTTCACTCAATTTCACGATACATGACCCCATTCATTCTTTCCTTTACATGGATCAGTTCTGGTCCCTTTGCAGAAAAACAGCCCCAAAGCATGATGTTTCCACCCCCATTCTTCACAGTAGTTATGGTATTCTTTGGAAGCAACTCAGCATTCTTTCTCCTCCAAACACGACGAGTTGAGTTTTTACCAAAAAGTTCTATTTTGGTTTCATCTGACCATATGGCATTCTCCCAATCCTCTTCCGGACCATCCAAATGCTCTCTAGCAAACCTCAGACGGGCCTGGACATGTACTGGCACTGCAGTACACGTCTGGCACTGCAGGATTTGAGTCCCTGGCGGCATAGTGTGTTACTGATGGTAGCCTTTGTTACTTTGGTCGCAGCTCTCTGCAGGTCATTCACTAGGTCCCCCCGTGTGGTTCTGGGATTTTTGCTCACCGTTCTTGTGATCATTTTGACCCCACGGGGTGAGATCTTGCATGGAGCCCCGGATCGAGGAAGATTATCAGTGGTCTTGTATGTCTTCCATTTTCTTATAATTGCTCCCACCGTTGATTTCTTCACACCAAGCTGCTTACCTATTGCAGATTCAGTCTTCCCAGCCTGGTGCAGGTCTACAATTTTGTTTCTGATGTCCTTTGACAGCTCTTTAGTCTTGGCCATAGTGGAGTTTGGAGAGTGACTGTTTGAGGTTGTGGACAGGTGTCTTTTATACAAGTTCAAACAGGTGCCATTAATACAGGTAACGAGTGGAGGACAGAGGAGCTTCTTAAAGAAGAAGTTACAGGTCTGTGAGAGCCAGAAATCTTGCTTGTTTGTAGGTGACCAAATATTTATTTTACTGAGGAATTTACCAATAAATTCATAAAAAATCCTACAATGTGATTTTCTGCATTTTTCTTTCTCATTTTGTCTCTCATGGTTGAAGTGTACCTATACAGGCTTCTCTCATCTTTTTAAGTGGGAGAACTTGCACAATTGGTGGCTGACTAAATACTTTTTTGCCCCACTGTAAGTAGCTAGAGTTCTTGGTAACAATTTCCACACAACAGCTGGCAATTCACACATATCATAATGTACCAATCCTAGTTAGGACTACTGCATGTTCAGAAAAAGTCAAACTAGAATTTTCCCACTGAACACTTGAGTCCAATCAACACCCACAAGGCAGAAAGACAACATTGTTTGTGGTAACATTCTATTTGCTACAACATTTCCAGACATAATGACTATTACAAGCCAGCATTGTGGAAACAATTATCGCACCTAGCATTTCAACCAGACTACCTCTGGTCCTATTCACACTTCATTGGTCAGTAATGCCAACGCCTTTTTTAACCAGAGCATGTATATATCTAACATAGTCATGGACAAAGAGTATCAAACTTGAAGTGTTCGATTCTTTTTGTCAGAGTAACTCCTAAGCCCTTGATTTCAGACGTGTGGAGTGAAACCTTCAGAAAATAAAACTGCAAACCTGCATGACACTTCCAATGTCCCTGGGCAGCCCTTTATTTGTGAGTTGTAAAAAAGTGTCTGTAGATGCTACAAATGATCTGCTGTCAGCCAATAACATTTAAACTCTCTACTAACCAACACCTTAATCTTTGTCCTAATCCTAAACCAAACCCGTAAACCATTGAACCTAACCCTAACCCTAGCAAGCAGTATATTATCTACGAATAGATTGTTGAACATTCACTGATAGTATTACTATCTATAGAACATATACAGATGGAAATTGGCAGTGTCAAAATAAAGTGTAACCTAAATATGCTTTTGCGACTATAAATCCCGATCTTTGCATTTTTACATAATTAATCCATAATTTTACCATTATTGAACCAGGTAACAACCAATCCTATATTTTGTGGACGACCTGGCCAAAAGCATTTAAATTCAAGACAGTACACAAGTGTTGGGGCCCGACTGTAGGGACACCCTCTGGGCATCTCTTTGTTTAGTTTTGTTGGTCCCCAATTAGAGACAGCTGCCAAGAGTTTTCTCTGATTGGGGATCCTCTTTAAGTTGCCTTTTTGTATTCTAAGTTGTGGATTATTGTTTATGCCGTAGGCACTCAATTCTCTGTAGGTGGCTCTCCTTTGTTTTTGCTTTTTTAAGGTCAAAGAAATAAAGGAATATATTTCAGCTCTGCTCTGTGTCCTCCCTCTCCACCTCTGTGACAGAATAATCCATCCACCAAGAACGCAGAAGAGATGGATGGTGAGGAACTCCTTGGATGGCCAGATTCTGACTCTGAGGACCCCCCTGTGGCCAGCCATGCAGCTAGCCCTGGGTCCAGCCCAGTGGCAACTACAGCGGCGACCAGCGACGGTCCACCTCAATCCAGGGCACCAGTAACGGTCCCCAGCCTGGAGCTCCCAGTGCATGTCCCCACCCCGGTTCCTCCAGGGACCGTCCCTCTCCCTGAGCCTCCAGGGCCGGTCTCTTGCCCTGAGCCTCCAGACAACAAGGGATACTCATAGAAACGGCCACAGAGGTAGACAGTAGGCCCTTGGATGACACATTGTACTCAGTCAGGGAAATCATTTTCAAACAAGGCTACACAGTTCTATGCGAACCCCAGGATGTGGAGTCTAATTTCAAGGATATAATGGTTAACAGAGTCAAAGGCTTTTGACAAATCCATAAAGACAACATACCTTTATAGATGCTGAGATGCGCCCGTGGCCTGCTCTGATAAATCTGAAGGAACTGCAGAGAGAGAACTGTGGAATTCTAGATGATGGGTTAGCTGTATATTGTTTAGTTACCAAGCATTCGAAAACTTTAGAAAGGCATGGCAGAACAAATATCCTCCAAACCAACAGACTTGTATGAGTTCAACTTTAGTAACTACTTCTACAGTACACCTCATTTACTAATAATATTGTCCTGAAGGAGAAATGAAGGGTATTCTGAGAGGGAACTCTACCGGCAGTAGAAGGACCAGTACAGGTGGCAGTAGTAGGCTGGGCATATTGAAATACATTACCAGCCCTAACAGTGGAAATACATTACCAGCCCAGCCCTAATAGTGGAAATACATTACCAGCCCTAAAAGGGGAAATACATTACCAGCCCTAAAAGTGGAAATACATTACCAGCCCTAAAAGTGGAAATACATTACAAGCCCTAACAGTGGCAATACAGTACCAGCCCTAAAAGTGGATATAAATTACCAGCCCTAACAGCCTTAAAAGTGGCTTTCGAAACTCATAAATGTTTGATTTGTCAATTGGTATTACATTGTAATACCTGAGTGCTTGTAGGTATCTGAGATTTATATTTTTTGTATTCCATGAATTTTACATTATTCCAGAACTTGTCAGCATCAGAACCACTAGTCACAAATGTATGCTGGTATGAACGTGTCTTTGCTTTCCTCATTGCGGGAGTTTACTGATTCCTTGGTTCTGTGTACTCACTGGTGATAACAAGATCTAAAAGTGTGGCTATTTTCACAGACATGGCGTTGAAATGGGTGGGGATCTGGGCAGTTTGGGAGAGATTTAGTGCATCTAATTGAAGTTGTACACAGTTTAGTGGATTGATTATATCACAGTGAGGATCACCTAATAACAGAAGTGAAGAGGAAAGGTAAGAAGCTATGAATGCTCATAAAGTAGTCAAGCAAAGACAGGAGCACACAGAAACAGTGAGAGAAAACGTTCTCTAGAGGTACATTTTCAGAAGCAGCAGCTCAAACTGTTTGGGAAAAGATTTATTTGAAATTACGGAGCAACAAATTATCCTTAAAAGCTACCCATCCTCCTTTGGAGGACCTATCCTGACAGAATACATTATAACCAGGAATGAGATCATCTGAGTTTGTGTATAAAACCCTTTTGCAATTATATATCAAAACTGTTGTGCTGATTAAAAAAACAATTAAACTGGCTTTCTTAGACTAGTTGTGTATCTGGAACATCAGGAATAATGGGTTCGATTACAGGCTCAAAATGGCCAGAAACAAAGAACTTTCTTCTGAAACTCGTCAGCCAATTAATAGAAAGAGTGGGATGCCCTGGTGCACAATTGAGCAAGAGGACAAATACATTAGTGTCTAGTTTGCGAAACAGATGCCTCAAAGGTCTTCATCTGGCAGCTTCATAAAATAGTACCCGCAAAATACCACACAACATCAGCAGTGATGAGGCAACTCCGGGATGCTGGCCTTTTAGGCAAAGTTGCAAAGAAAAAGCCATATCTCAGGCTGGCCAATAAAAATAAAACATTAATATGGGCAAAAGAACACAGACTGAACCAAGGAAGATTGGAAAGAAGTGTTATGGACAGACAAATCTTAGAGTTAGAGGTGTTTGGATCACATAAAGAAAATTAGTGAGATACAGACCAGATGAAAAAATGCTGGAGGAGTACTTGACGCCATATTTCAAGTATGGTGGAGGCAATGTGATGATCTGGGAGTGCTTTTTTGGTGGTAAAGTAAGAGATTTGAACAGGGTAAAGGGGATCTTGAAGAAGGAAGGCTATCACTTCATTTTGCAATGTCATGCCATAACCTGTGAATGGTGCTTGAATGGAGCCAATTTCCTTCTAAAACAGGAAAATGACCCAAAGTACAGCTTCGAACTATGCAAGAACTATTTAGGGAAGACCCTGTCAGCTGGTACTGGAGGGGCCAGCACAGTTGCCGGATCTCCAATTGAGCTGTTATGGGAGCAGCTTAACCCTATGGTACAAATTGACAATTAGAATTCCAAAGGTCTGCAAGGCTATAATTGCTACAAACGGAGGATTCTCAACAAAACAAAAAGTTTGAAAGACACAATTCTTATTTCCACTAAAAATTTATATTTCTAACTTTGTCAATGACTATATTTCCTATACATTTTTCTATGTTTCCTATTCAAACTCATTTCATGTACAGGTGCTGGTCATATAATTAGAATATCATCAAAAAGTTGATTTATTTCAGTAGTTCCATTCAAAAAGTGAAACTTGTATAATGTATACATTCATTCCACACAGACTGAGATACACTCACCTAAAGGATTATTAGGAACACCTGTTCAATTTCTCATTAATACAATTACCTAATCAACCAATCACATGGCAGTTGCTTTAATGCATTTAGGGGTGTGGTCCTGGTCAAGACAATCTCCTGAACTCCAAACTGAATGTCAGAATGGGAAAGAAAGGTGATTTAAGCAATTTTGAGCGTGGCATGGTTGTTGGTGCCAGACGGGCCGGTCTGAGTATTTCACAATCTGCTCAGTTACTGGGATTTTCACACACAACCATTTCTAGGGTTTACAAAGAATGGTGTGAAAAGGGAAAAACATCCAGTATGCGGCAGTCCTGTGGGCGAAAATGCCTTGTTGATGCTAGAGGTCAGAGGAGAATGGGCCGACTGATTCAAGCTGATAGAAGAGCAACTTTTACTGAAATAACCACTCGTTACAACCGAGGTATGCAGCAAAGCATTTGTGACGCCACAACACGCACAACCTTGAGGCATATGGGCTACAACAGCAGAAGACCCCACTGGGTACCACTCATCTCCACTACAAATAGGAAAAAGAGGCTACAATTTGCACGAGCTCACCAAAATTGGACAGTTGAAGACTGGAAGAATGTTGCCTGGTCTGTTGAGTCTCGATTTCTGTTGAGACAATCAGATGGTAGAGTCAGAATTTGGCGTAAACAGAATGAGAACATGGATCCATCATGCCTTGTTACCACTGTGCAGGCTGGTGGTGGTGGTGTAATGGTGTGGGGGATGTTTTCTTGGCACACTTTAGGCCCCTTAGTGCCAATTGGGCATCGTTTAAATGCCACGGCCTACCTGAGCATTGTTTCTGACCATGTCTATCCCTTTAAGACCACCATGTACCCATCCTCTGATGGCTACTTCCAGCAGGATAATGCACCATGTCACAAAGCTCGTATCATTTCAAATTGGTTTCTTGAACATGACAATGAGTTCACTGTACTGAAATGGCCCCCACAGTCACCAGATCTCAACCCAATAGAGCACCTTTGGGATGTGGTGGAACGGGAGCTTCGTGCCCTGGATGTGCATCCCACAAATCTGCATCAACTGCAAGATGCTATCGTATCAATATGGGCCAACATGTCTAAAGAATGCTTTCAGCACCTTGTTGAATCAATGCCATGTAAAATTGAGGCAGTTCTGAAGGCGAAAGGGGGTCAAACACAGTATTAGTATGGTGTTCCTAATAATCCTTTAGGTGAGTGTATATTTTGAATAATTGATGCTGACATACAAAACACTGTATCAACAGTGGACTAATTGAACACATAGTTAAAGATTGCATCTGGGTAACATTCTCTTAAGATGGTTAACCCATTCATGGAGGTAAATCTGTTTATTACTGCATTACATCAATTAGACCATGTTATGATGACAAGACATAACAAGCCAGTAATGGAACAGAAACTAAACTGGAATGACAGAGATGAGGACACGATGTTAACGGATGAATCACAGCTGTCGTCCCCTAGCTTGCTGTTGACAAAATAGATTGTACTTTTACTGTACTGATACATTTAGGCTATGTTTTGACAGTGATTCAACCACAAGCTGGTAGTAATTTGCAAATGAACTGGGACATTACCTGGAACATTGCTTCTGTAAATAAAAAGGTTATTTAAGGGTGTGTAGTGAGCTATAATGCATTTTCACAAAGATACTCAGGCCTATACTGTGTAAATGCAATGCAAACTAATCAGACTGGGACACATATTGTAGTCTGCGATTATAATGATGATATTACTCACGCTGCAATAAAACCAATTGTGTGTTTTAACTTATGTTAATCATTTTTAATTAATCTCTACGGAAATATTTTCAGCGCTGTGTGGATTGGTCTGAAAATAAACTACTGTGTTTCCCTACACTGTCATTTAATAAAGTGGAAAAAGTATTGTTTTGGTTTTGTCATATCCACCAAGGCATAGAGATAGTAATATTGACATATCTTTCACTTTCTCTACAAAGTACATGGCAAACGTGTGACAGCTGGCTCCAGCCACACACACGTAGACACACACACACAACCCAGAGATGTGACAATTTCTATATTTTTTATGAGAGCTCTGTTTTATTTAGTAGTGTGACCACAGCAGGGGCTTTGTAGTCAACATGAGTGTTACATTTTGGATGCTGGAACGTAAGGTCTGCTACTGCTGTCTCCAATGCAACAAATGCCAGCTGACTGATGGAATGAAAACCAACTAGGCAATACTTTTCCCATCACTCATCTTTGCAAGTTACAGTACAGTATACACAATCATTGATAACTAATACAGTCTTTAATCTGTCGGTCAGGCCTGTTCGATTGCGTTACGACAAGAGTCATTGCCTAGGTGTAAACTGAATTCTACAGCTATGGAGCCACTGAAAAATAAAAATGTTACTTATTTGTAATGTCTTCGTTGAAAGCGATTTTAATGCCATAACAATACTTAATCTGTGTCAGTGAAACTGTCCCTTAACAGCATACCAGCTCATTTTAAACCAGTTCCTCAGCGGCAACCACGAGGCCAGCTGGTATTATGCGCCCACTGTCTGCCTTCCGCTGATGCGGAAACTGGAGTTGGAGAGGCCAATTAATCTGATGTCAATGTGTACACATTTCAATGAGTATGGAGGAGGTTTTAGCATCTTGTTAGTGGGTTCCAGGAAGTATGCAGACTTGTCATAAAATATAATTACAACCTTCAGGCACTTGGTGGCTTCAACTTAAATGGCCCCCTACTCCCTATGTAGTGTTATGTGACCTGGTTAACAAGTGTACTTCATAGGGAATAGGGCACCATTTTGGCCAAAGGCAGTGATTGGAATCCTTCCAATGGTATTTTGATTTCATGCCTCAGCTTTGCTGAAGTGCATGGCTGCTTGGTTTTGTTTCTTTATTTTTGTTTCAAATTAGCAAGAGTCAGATATTTGCAAGGAATGCATTTACCAATTGTATTAGTGAGGGAAGGAAGGAGAAACATTTTAACTGTTGCGCTCCAAGACCTTTACCAGGTCTTTGACCTATTTCCAAGGAGTTCTGTTGTCTGTCCATGTGTGTGTTTGTTTGGTTGTGTGTGTGTGTGTTTTATCTGTATAGGGAAAACTCCCATTACACAGTGCTAACATTACACAGTTGTGTTTTAAACAAATGCTTAATCTAAAGTAGGTTGTTTGATTCATTTTTTTGCCACAGTCCCTGGGCTGTGGCTGTAAAGGAAATTATGTAATATGTAAGTAGAAAAGCATTATTGTCTGCTGTTTCACTGGAAACACAGTGAGTGACCAAGAAGGATGAGGAACGAGAACAGCCTTTTGGCCCTGAACCTTGGAATCAGCAAGTTGTTTCTTCTGTATCTTTGGGGTGGTTGTAAGTTCTTTGGATCTGCCGCACACAGGCACAGAGGTAGCATTCTTTCATTCCAAGACTAACTTAGGCATTCGAAACAAGGACGTAACATGAAACAAGGAACCGGAAACAATGACTGACAAGAAACACAGGGAACCGGGGAAACTAAATAGAGCGGGGATTAAGGGCAAAAGCAACACAGGTGGCAAGACTAAACTAAACACCAGGGAAATTAATGAACACAGGATTATAACAGAACATAGAAACAGACCACCTAGAACATAAAACCACTAAACATAGATGTGCAACAGGGGGCACGGCACAGGCTGTTTCAGTGGTATAATTCCCTGGAACGATGTAAGTCTTATTTAAGACTTTAAAGAACATTACTAACATAATTTGAGGCACTCAGAAGAAAGATTTCTGAAGAACATCTGGTAGGGTTAACAGATCTATTACGTTGTCAAAGTAATTTGAAGTTGATCATTCCAATAGGCTCTGTGCACATGCGTATGGACGAATTTCCGCTTTAGCCAGATGTCAGCATATCAATTTCCAGTTTACTTAAGGCGATCACCCGCATCGCCCAAAATTTCTGTTTTTAGTAGATGTCTCCAAGACCTGCCTAAAATAAGCATTAGTGATGTCCATCAAATTGTTGATGCCTGGTCCCCTGCTCCAACAAGCAAGCGGAACAAGGGATAACACTACATATCGAGTTATCTGCACAACTACGAGGGTAAGTAGTTTACTGTGGTGTGCCGGCCAGCTATCGGCTAAGCTAGTTAGCGACGTGTTCCTTTTTAGTGTAGTATTAGGCAGGACAATAGAACGCATAAAAATTCACCCTAGCCTCAAAAACGGCAAAAGAACGCAGGCTGAGCTGGAACGCTAGCGCGTCCCCATAGCAAGTGAATTGAAACGAACCTTCATTCAGACTCTTCTAACCTGAATGAAGCTTAAAATTCCAAAAAGGGTTGTACAAGAAAGAAAGCCCTGAAAAATCAAGAATTTCAAGTAGTTCTAAAATAGTTTTAAAAACGCATGTCTACAAGACAGGCAATTGCTACTGAAGCTTTATGTGTACATGTATTTTTGAAGAACAATACAGTTCTTTTAGATGCTTGTTAAATAGATAATTGCAACTTGTAATTTTTTTCAGTGTTATTTCTTATAATAGTATATCAGTATTTCTGAAAAGTGTTGAAATTAAGATTACATAACCATTTGATCAAATATGCTAAATATTTTAAGATTGTTCAGTACACCCCAAGGAAAATGGTCATCTCTTCAACATTACTGACAGATGAAGGTAAATACATTAAAGCAATTATCCTGAAAGATTATACTTTGAAATAATTAACAGAAATGCAATTTCATAATGCCGAAAAATAGTTTTGATAGCGGATATTGCCTGTATTGGATGAAATAACGTAATATAGCGATTTCTTATAAATACCTATTTGTCTCTTACATTGACTGGGAGGATTTTTTTTAAGTCTTTACAGTACAGATTCAACCATATCAAGTTGAAACAGTACTGTAAAGTATTTCTTGCATGCAAGTCTATGTAAATCATTTTGATAGGATTCAGATATCCATACGTTCTTGTTTTTGAGCCATTTTTCTAGAATGGATCAATGTCCTTTTTTTGGATCAATGTCCTTTTCCAAGCTTGATGTTTTGTTCAATGATGACTCCACATTCTGGTCATGAATTCTCTGGTAAAACATGGAATTCAAGGTTGACTCAATGATAGCAAGTTGGCCAGGTCCTGAGGCACCAAAGCAGCCCAAACCCTAATGCCAACGCTTTAAGGTTGGTATGGCGATCTTCTGCTCAATGGCAGTGTTTTGTTTTTGCCACACATGGTATCGGTTATTGTGGCCTAACAACTCTACCATTGACTTATCTGTTCACAGCATATTGTTCCAGTAGTTTTGGTCTTTACCCAGGAGTTGCAAATGTTGTATCTTGATTTACTTTTTATTCCTTCTTGATCTCGCATGTTGACTCATACACTTCTACATTGATTGTGGCAATAGATGCCTCTGGATGCCTCAATGTAACCATTGTGTTCTTAGAGACTTATATGAGCATCTTGCGATCAGCTCTTGGGCTAAATTTTGTTGGACAACCTGATTTTTTCCATTAGAAGATCCATATCCATTGGACAGTGGAATTGTTTTCTTTGCACTGCTTGTGGAATGGCTTTGTAACCCCTCCCAGACTCATGGGCATCAATAACCGTTTTTTTCGGAGTGCCTCGGACAGATCTTTTGATCTTGGCATGATGTGTTACCACACACCTTTATGGTTAAGACTGAAC
Source organism: Esox lucius (assembly GCF_011004845.1). Taxonomy (NCBI): domain Eukaryota; kingdom Metazoa; phylum Chordata; class Actinopteri; order Esociformes; family Esocidae; genus Esox; species Esox lucius. The sequence continues at coordinate 9,082,755 of NC_047581.1, read as the reverse complement.
TGGACCAAGTTTCTAATGTTTATGCAAGGCTGAACCCTCCCAAGTTACTTTATAAATTTGTCTTGGTGCACCTGATTTTAATTTTAGCTATTTTACATCATGGTTAAGTTAGGGATGTACTAACTTTCTCAGGAAAATACTTGCACTTCTGTTAATTGCATATATGGTTTCAAAGTTACCTTTTGTTTTGTGATTCGTTGAACTTGGTTACATTTATCCACGTCTAAATAAAATAAAATAAACTTTCCAAGGGATGTATTGACTTTTTCACTGCCATAGTTTCAAGCATCAGGTTGTCTGAGCCCTAGGCTAAGATGGGCCCTGGGCTAGCTTATCCTGTGTTCAAACTAAGCTTGGCTATGCCATAGCCCTGGTTTTAGGATTCAAATGTGTATCCAAAGCCTTAGGCTAACAAACAAACACAACATACAAAAAACATTCCATCTCTGACAGGCAACCAATGTTATCACAATAAGGCATTTCTTAACACATTCAATATAACCTCTAGGTACTAGCTTGGCATTTTACTTTCAGCTGTGATGGTTTGCTGTCTGCCTATCTGACCTTGGAGAAAAATCTGTTTGTCTTCAGATTTTCTGATCAAAAGCAATCTTATGCAACAGCAAAACAAATATCATGGACAGCTATGCCCAATGAAATGCAAACAGAAAACCATATAGAACTGGAAATTGATTGGTTTCTGCTTTTGGTTTTTCCACCCATGTGTCTGCTAACTGGAACTCATAGTGTATTCATATACAACACAACATTTTTATTTTTATGGTGCCCTTTCATAAAACCTATAGACAATGTTTATCCTTCCTTTTCTTCTCACTTCTCCCCCTCCTGTCATTATAGTATTTCTTTTTTGACAGAAGTACATTTTCATCCATGATGATAGAAAATACCGAAATTCAAGTGACAAACTGGAGACTGCGCTGCCCTAGCACCCCTTAATAAATGCCTTTCCCAGAAAATACGATAAAAACCTAAACTGAGTGCAATTAGATTAGTCCCGTATATCAAAACGCAGCAGCCAGATCAATAAAATGACAACCCCATACAGCGCTGGCTCAGCTAAAGGAATAGCAAGGGCTGTATATTGTGATTCATTAAGCCATTAATGAGGCATTTTACACCGTGTCAGCTTGGAGATGATTGAAGAGACGTTATTTATTCATCCGCTATATATGATTTCCCAGATGGTGACACCTCACTTCTAAATGTCTCGATCGTCTCGCAGCAAGGGGACATGGAGGGTAGGAGACAGGGAGAGATAGAGACGGAAGAAAGAGAGAGATGGAACGAGAGAGAGAGACAGAGAAAGGCAGATGTGAAAATCCACTGTAAAATGTCCTGAACATCTCAGAGCAGGGGAACAGGGAGAGAGCGAGCGGAAGAGGGGAGGCGAGACAGAGATTGTGACTGTAAGTTGAGTTATTTTTCAGCAGTGCGAGAGGCAGGAAGGATGGGATAAAGAGAGGCCCTTTTGGAGAGCAAGCGACCTGAATTGTAACACGTGGTAAAGAATCCAAAGCCACCAGAATGCCTCCGGTATAAGTGCTGTGACAAATCATGTGAGCAGTGTGTGGGATACACCATTATGGTCCAAAGATATTAGTTGTAATCTGTAAAGGAAATGAAGCTGATTCATCCATAGGTGGATATCTTAGATACGTGCCATGTAAGGTTTATCATCAATTCCAATTCCTGCTAGAAAATTAACCATGAATAAGACGCCGATGCCCCTTAATAGCGCTTTGTATTGAACTGATTATAGAAAGATTTAATTGCAGTCTTCATCTGTGACAAAGAGGTAGATGGAATTACTGTGGTGATGGGCCTAATAGCCTTATATAGATCATAGTACAGCTGAAAAAGGTAAAAGCAAGGAGGTGATAAAGGCCCAAAGGTGGAAATGACAGTAGGGGAAGAGTCATGAGTCCTAAACAGTACCTTAGTTCACTACTTTTGAAGAGAGCCCTAACACAGCTTAGGGCTTAAATTAGTGGACTTGGTTGGTTAGTAATGGGAAGTAACTGAAGTTAATTTTTGTGAATTACAGTTATAGTGCAAAACATCTGATAGGACTTTTGGAGTACTTATTCAATTTGAATAAGAACATTTAATTAAACTTTTGTCAGCCTTGATTATATTTTTCTGTTGATTGACACTCAAGAATGAATGGCAAATTTTCTACTGAAAGAAAAGATGCTTCCAAAAAAAGAGCACTTTGACTAATGCTCAAACAGCCTGAACGTCATTGAGTTCCTGCTTTGTAGCTAGAACACAGCCTATATGTGTAACGTTTTGGGGTAAGCAGGATTAAACGACAAAAAAAGGATTTAATAATGAAACTGAGGTGGGAAAAAACAACAAAACGGCATGCACACGACAAAGGGCTGAAAAAACTGGGCCAACTAAATAGGGTGCTAACGAGAACTAACAACAAACAGGTGAAAACAATCAGAACAAAAAGGACAGACTACATTCAAAAACGAAGGAAATCAAAAAAAGAAAAAAACAGAACCACGCAATGTGTTGTTTGATAGCCTTTATTGTAGGTTGACATTCTATTTATCAACTCTTACACAGACCAAAGGTCACTCATATTAGCCATTTACATGAATTCATAAGCCTATATATGAAGACCCTTTACCATGGCACTCCAAATTGTGCTCAGATGCATCCTGTGTTCTTTGATCATTCTTAAACATCCTTGAGATCCTTGACTGGGGTCCAGCTGTGGAAAATTAAAATGACTGAACTGGACTAGAAGCCCATGAAACTTGCATGGGGCAAACTGAAGATTGCGGTTCACCATCACTACACATCTAAACTGATAAGAGTTTAAGATGATCTACAAGGAACAATATGAGAATCTGCCTTAATCTACATGTGCAAAGCTAATAAGGACCAGCCCAAAATGACTCAAAGCTGCTGCAGGTGCTTCTACAAAGTATTGATTATTTCAGTTGCCAACATGAGAAAAATGGCACCACAGTGAGCCCTCCAGGGGTTAGGTACTCGGTGTACTTATCAATCAGTCACACCTGGGACCACTAATTACTTTGTGTTTCTTTTTAGTCATGGTGCATCCAGCCCCCCTCGGCCCCTCTTGGAGCACCTACAAGGGAAAAGCTGCTCAACTGCAGTTCCTTCCTTCTTTTAAAAGGCAGATTATATTGCAGAGTTTGTTCATTATTGTCAGACCCTAAAATGTTTCCTCCTTTGAATACATAGTAATATAGGTGCATATATTAACTTTTTTTTAACCATGGTTTGATGGATGTTTTTGTCTCTTTTGGCTTTTGTATTTTTGTAACCTAAGCATAATGAACTAATTTCCAATTAAAACCTCAAATCTATTTATTTTGGATATTTGTGGCAATTAGTTTGCTCTTGGAACTGAATTTACATATGATCACATAGGTATTATAAAGAAACGTGCTTAATAAATCTTTCATACATAAAACACATGGTTCTTGATGGGTAATTTCTGTTAGGTAATTTGTTTGTGATTTTGTGTGAAAATGTTACACCCCTACATGGGAAGTGCACATTTGTGGATATGATTACCTGGGCCTTTGTATACATTTTAGTGATTTTGTGAGAAACAAAAAGTAAACAAAACAAAAATGCCACTTGAACAATATACAAAGGTTTATTAAAATTCTGAATTTCTTTCAATCAATAACCTCGGCTACTGCATACAGCACAAATGAGCTTGGTACAGCTTCTATGCGATGGGAGGGACTTGCAGTTTTTAAGTCTTTCATTTATCATTTAATTTTCATTCATCATTTAATTTTAGCAAATAACAACACTGCGGTTCGTGGCTCCAAAAGAGAACAGTACTTTGGCAGGAACTTGGCCAGATTACCACTTTACATGTGTTTTACTAAAGTATCTATGAACATAAAATCAAGAAGTTTTCATGAAATACCACTGCATCAAATACCCCTGTTTCTTAGTCCTAGTTATCTTTACACCTCTTACGAATGTTGCCAATTCCAGGCCAGTCAAAAACTACAATCTTTAATTACTCAACACTCCAAAGCCGGTTTATGTCGCAACCTTTCACGAACAACAACCGCAAAGGAACCATCTACAGTCAAGGACAGCTAGAATCCTGACTGTCAACAGCTCTATCATGGGGCATTCTTCTACTCTTCTCTACTTTTAAGGATTTCCCACCACTGGACACTGGAACATATCACGACACACACATCACCATTGTTACAAACCCCCCCACCCGCTGTGAGGTATTAACATGTCAGTGGAGTACAGATCGTGACTGGCAATGATTAAGGTGTCTACCAGTAAATACATTAGGATATTTTGAGACTTTTACCCCGTAACCCCTCCCATTACCCCACCTTCTTTTTCAACCCCCCATTAGTCCCCCCTTCTTTTTCCTACACTGCCATGTTTATTCAGCCACAGTGTATACCAGTAAAATGCTTACATTTTTATAAGTGCAATAAATACAGTATTTCACAATGAATGTGTTCAAATAGATGTCCTATTGTTAAAGTAGTGTAAACAAGTTCGATGAGAAAATGCTTGCATGTACCCTCAGCGATGCAACAACAGAAAATTCTCTAAAGTATACAAACAATTTAACAGCGTTACAAGGTAATATGAAAATATGTTATGTGAATTAATTCAAATCAAATAAATATTGGGACACATTACTAAAAACAGCCATGTAATTAAAGATGAAAGTGCAAATAGTTAAGTTTAAAGTGAAAATGTTTGCTTGCATGTTCCCACACAGCAATACAGGAAACAAAAGTTCTCAAAAGGACAATAACAGACAAAAGTTTGGAAAAGTCTACAGATTTCGCTGTTCTGGAAGGAAATTGGTACTTTTATTCACTAAAGTGGCATTCAACTGAACAAAGTATAGTCAAGACATTACTCATGTAAAAAAACAGCACCATCACTATTTGAAAAATACCTTTTTGATCAAAACTAGACAGGCCCCATTATTATTGCTTTACTGCCACGATGCAGTAAAGCAATAAATGTGAAAATCTTTTTTTTTGCCATGCCCCTTCTACGCTTAACAAATAAATGTGTCTATAGATAAATGGTAATTAACAAGTTATTAACCAAGTTGATCTCAATAACAAGGTGTTAACCAATTTATATAACTAGGTACAGTGTTTATTATTTAGTGTTTTTCCTGCCAAATAATTCCTCCCCCAATGCCCACAAACCAGACCACCCAACCTTAATCTTGTTTAACACATTTACATGATAAATGTTCTATTTCACACAGCCACCATTTACAGATTATTTTGTTTTGACTATTTTAAAATGTATACTTTTAAAAAGTAATATAAATTCACATTCAACTGTCATGTGGTCTATACTTTTCATCCTTGCCAGCAGTATTATGTAAGTCCCTGACCACACGCTATGAAAATGGGGTAAATCTTGGCAATTAGCAAATAATACAAATTATATTAAAATTACAAACCGCACAAATCTAACATAGGTACTATAGTTAAACCTTCAACTTACACATAATATACAGATCTGGAAAACATTAAGAGACCACTCCTATTGTTTCTTAAATCAGAATCACTACTTGTATGGCAGCCATTCCATTCCAGTGTCTGTTAAATTCCAACACAGGCACACCTCATTCTACTTAATGGGCAAAAAAAGTCAATTTCCACCTAAAATGATGTACCCAAATCTAAATGATTGTAGCTCATGATCTGAATATAGTAGAAGCATATGCTTGGTTCCATTTGAAAGGAGACACTCTGTAGTTTGTAGGAATTATAAATTAATGCAGGAGTATAACACAATAGATTTGGCAGAAGATAAATACAAATCCTCCTTACACATAGATCCAATGCCTCCTTACACATAGATAAACCTTTTACAATAAGGGCCAAGTTAGCAGCCAACACTCTTATAATATAATATGTGGTGTTTGCATCATATGTGATCTAACATCATATGTGGTGTTTGCATCATATGTGGTGATCTAACATCATATGTGGTGTTTTGAGACGGATCCAATGCCTCCTTATACATAGATAAACATTTTACAATAAGGGCCAAGTTAGCAGCCAACACTGATCTAACATCAAATGTGCAAACACCACAGTCAACACACAAAGTGGAAATAATTCTATTTACACACCATTTACATTTACACTATTTAGATTTAGATTGTTCTAATGATTATAAGTCCCACAGCCAGGTCCCACAGTCATGTCTTTCTGTACTGTCTTTTCTCAGTGGTAAACAGTTGACAGGAGTAGAAAGGAAAATAGTAGAAGGGAATAGGAGAAAGAAGGGGGAGACTTATTGACTTCTGGGAAAGCTCTGAAATGGCCAGCCAGATGATGGCGTCACAGTGGGGTGGGGGTGGGGGGTCAAGAGCCAGAGTGTTGGGCATTCAGTGAGAAATATGGGGATGAATAGGCAATAAGAACAGCCACAACATGTCACAGTCAAATCTCATAGACAATTGGTTACAAATAAGGAAATTATTAAATTAAATCTACAATAATGACATGTGACCCAACTGGCAGTAAGACGCTCAGAAACCATATGACATAGCCTAACATAGTGTAACATGGCCTAACATAGCCTAACATAGTCGAATATGATAATGCTAATATATTTTAAGTGTCTATCTTATTTTGTGCAATAGTCAAGTTTGGTTGACGATTTGGTTGGGGTGGTGCGTCCTGTGTGTGCGTCTGACGGTGATCGTTCAACAATTGAGGCTCATGTGCTCTCAACCTAGCTTGTTTCAAATCCATTGGTCGTTACTAGAGGAAGAAACTGGCCATCAAAACAGGAGCTTGTGCGTAATCGGTGCCACACCCCATGTATTTGCTGACGTGGTGCGAAGCATATAGGCCACGTAGAAGGATAAAGTATGTCTGGTTACTTGCTAGAAACTCTCTTCTTTTCAGAAATACCAATTATTGCTGGGTGAAAACCTAGTAAGGGTTTTGAATATCATGAATAGTTTTGCTCCGAGTTGATCAAGTTGGATTACGTTCTACGACACTGTGAATAACAGTTTTCAAATATAAAAACTGATTTTATCAAACAAAACAATGGTTGTCTATATCTCTGGGACAATCAAGATAAGAAATCAGAAGAAGACGGCTCATTGTAAGTAAACAATTTGCTGTCAGACCCGAAACTAGAAACCCTTAGAAAATGTGTGGTTGTTGACTATACTCAAACACTTGCATAGGACTTAACAGCTACTTTAAATTGGATACTGCAGTTAGATTAACGAGATTATAAGCTTTCTGCAAATATACAACATGCCTATAACCAATAAATAGTACTTACAACACTTCACACACTTTGTCACGTTTTGTTATCTGGCAAAAGCCTACAGGTGGAGTTACGCCCTGAACGAGATGGTTATTAACTAACAGGTTAATGAGGTACTGATTAGGTGATTACCTGAACCAAATCTAATTTAACGAGGAAAAGTATAAAAAACCCTGCTGTGGTCATCACTATCCTCTTGCAATAGGACCAGCTGGATGGCAAAAACAGTGCAAGTAGTACCTCAAAGGTAATTTGAATTAAAAAAATTACTATTCAGCATGACAAACGAGATGGAAAGAAAAGCTTTGAGTGAGGAAAAGATGGGTTCAATTCTGGCTTTACTGGCACAGGGATACAGTGAGCGTCAGGTTGCTCCATCCTAAAAAGTTTAAAGACGGCGGTTCATAAGAACAAGATCAAGCAACAGACATCGGTGACAACAAAGCTACAGAATGGCAAATGGCAAAAACAACTGTCCACTGACCGAGATGACTGTCAACTCATTCGAATGTCACTTATTCGAATGTCCGGTTGGATGTACTGCCAAATTCTCTGAAATGCCTTTGGAGACGGCTTATGGTAGAGAAATTAACATTAAATTCACAGGAAACAGCTCTGGTGGACATTCCTGCCGTCTGCATGAAAATTGCACGCTCCCTCAAAACTTGCGACATCTGTGGCATTGTGCTGTGTGATGTAACTGCACATTTTAGAGTGGCCTTTTATTGTGGCCAGCCTAACGCACACCTGTGCAAAAATCATGCTGTCTAATCAGCATCTTGATATGCCACACCTGTGAGGTGGATGGTTATTTCGGCAAAGGAGAAGTGCTCACTAACATAGATTTAAACAGATTTATGAACAATATTTGAGAGAAAAGGCCTTTTGGGTACATCTTTGAGTTTAGCTCATGATAAATGGGGGCAAAAGCAAAAGTGTTGCGTTTATAATTTTGTTTAGTGTATGTGTATACATTTATCTATATAATGTTTTACTAGGGTTAGTTATTAAGCTACAATGCGCTTAATATTGTGTACTGTATGTAATTACTATACCCAGCTAACACAAAACAACTTGCAACCAAACGTTTTGCTAGCTAATGTGCAGTAAGCTGTAGTTGACTCTTACCTTGATTTGTAGTAACAAAATTACTAGGACTGCCTTGTACTTTTGTTGTGTTTTCAGGAGCCATTTCCATGCCTTGGTTAGCTGAATAGAAATTGCTGGAATGCATTCTCGACGCTGTAATGAAATGTGAGATTTTGATTACAACCACCAGTAAAACACATTTACAATAGCGAAGTGAAACGTACTTGTGAGTTTAAAAAAGAAGCGGGTTTGTAGTGAATTCCGATCCTCTTAATTTAATTGGTCATTGAAATTCATGCCCTCACTCTTGGTTTTCTTCGCCAGATTATTGGGTTATTTAGATTTCCATTGTGGTTAATTGGAATGAGCACTCGGTGCTCTATTGAGTTAGACTGTTCATGACGCTTATGGATGGATTGCTCATGCTTGTGGGTTGTTCTGGGTTTGGGCTGGGTAAAGAGCAAGACGTTATACCATCAGACTCGACCCTGTACCGTTATTAATAGTCAATGTTATAACGTTTTAAATGCACATCCACCCTCCACTCGGGTAACTTTGCCCTATAATGAGTCAAACACTACATCCATCACTACGCATACTTCCATTAATTTATTTGGCCATTGAAACATTGTCTGTGTGGAGACCTCAAAAATAGAAACATATTTTTGAATAGTCATATTCTACATAGAAAATATTCTGTCGAAAACAGGGTGTGTGATCTCCGTTCTGGTATTTATTTAATTCCTGTGCGTATTGTGCTCCAACGGTCCTGAGTCAAGTGAAATGACGGACTAGAATGTCAGCGCAAAGCAGATGATCGCCAATACAAAACTTGCCAAATGCAGCAGTGTGCACAAAGTGCAAGGAGGTTTGGGGACACAAGCTAAGACAAAAGCAAAGACGAAATCAATAGAAACTGAAACTGGGGCCAGATTCTCATAGTTATTTAAAGGAGCCGTATGTAAGAAATCTATTTCAATTAATCATAAAATGGCCCTGATGTGTCACTAGACATTAAGACATCATGTTCATTTCAAATACTTATATCACTGACAACAGTAGTCTGGCCAGAATATTGTCATTTAAAAGTGAGAGTTGCAGCCCTCAACTGATGTTGATGTTGTCATGTTGTGTTTTGGCCTGATGTGCCACCCTCCACCTATCTACCTATCACGAAGTCAGTAGTGTTTCAGGATCCGGTTTGCCAGCTCTGCTCTAACCTACCCTAACTCTAGTCGGATAAATAATGTCTAACGTTACGAAATCTAAAAGACCTCGTTATAATTCCGAAATACGTCGTGACAAAGTCCGAAATAAAACAATAATTTGTATAGGAGATGCCTTTGAAAGATGGAGACGGCTGAAAACGGAGAAGAATTTGAAGACGGACGCCAACGTTGCTAATTTTCTCCTGGACAGGTAAGATTCATCTATGTTTGACTAACTTGTACTTGATGTCTATGGACATTTCATATATTCATGACAGTCGAACAAAGTTATGCAAAGTAATGTTACGTTAGCTCATATGGACGTATGCTAACATTAGCAATGCATTATCAGAGCCTGTTTCTCTGTCCTTATGCTGAGACGCGGAGGAAAACAACAATAGCACGCCCATTATGGTAATTTGAAACATAATTGAGACAGAAGCCTAACTCAAAATAAACATTATCTACCTTTTGGGCTATGCAATATAGTGTTGGTTTGGAAGCACTAGGCGCAATTCCAAGGCCATAACACTAATGAAAAGCACAGTGTAGCCTATGACGTTAAAAAAAGTTGGCCCACTTGGAACGTTTTTTGTAGCCTACTTGTTTTTCATGCAAGTTCTACAGCCAAAATAGTAGAATGTCATGTAATCTTTCACATCACATATTTTAGCATTATGGACGTGTGCTGCAGGGTAAGTAAAAAAATACAGCTGGCCGCTTTCACTTATAGCGTCAGCTAAATTAATAGCTGTATCTTTGATATCGGTTACACATAGTGACATAGGCTTGTGCTTGTACTTACGTTAATGACAGATACCTAACGTTACAAGTTAGACTAACAGCTACTGTTCTAACAATGTATTGCCACATACGAGCATACATCTTTACGATTATATTTGACTAATGACAATTAGTAAATTTTTGCAATACATAATTACTTCGCAAAATATCTCTTTCTGTTAATAAAGAATAAACATAATTAACAGAAAAAATAACTTACTGTGTACGACTCGTAGTCACTTGCTATTGGAAGCTCGTAGAAGCAGCCTACGTTTCTGCCCAATCCTACACCTTGTCTGGCAACCTCGAGTCAGGGGGAGGGGAGGGGATACACCGCTCTACAGTATTTTTAAAGTGATTGCAGTACCAGTTTTGGCCACAATCCTACATACGGTTCCTTTAAGAATGAGAATAACCATTTGACTATTGATTCATTTGCAATTACTTCTGATAAACACTGGTTGTTGTATCAAATGAAGATAGAGAGGATCTGCATAGGGTTTTGACATTATTATATCCCACCAAGGATCTTGCCATTGTTCAGCTGACATTGTTTCTTGAATCCTCAACCAGACATTTTATAAAGGCCTTTATTCATTGACTTTTTTTGTAATTGTATTGCCTGATTTTATTGTTTACAAGTGTGTGGCTGTTTACCATTCACTTCAAATAAAAGTTTAGTAAAATTTTTCTTAGATATTGGATCATCTTTTTGTGGGGGATATGTACAGTATGACAGTCACTATATGCATGTATAGTCAGTCATATACACATATAGGCTGCATAACTCTCAATCTTCCCATTAGTTAGTTATTACAGTTATTGATGTTTATTTTATGTCCTAATCAATCAACATATTCTTAATTGATAACAATAGTCAAATATACCCTATTGAAATTGACCCGATCTTCCAAAAACAAAACAATTATGTTGCCTTAACCCTATAATCTAGCATTCGTGTTTAAACTTTCCTCTTTGAAAGGGACTAAAAAATAAGTCTACAAAATCACTGAAATAAATATTATTTTGGAACTTTTGTTGTACTTTAAAAACTATTTAATATACTAAATATATATTCAGTGTGTTAAAAAGGATGCAATTCTTGCATTTAAATAATATTATATACAAGTATACAACTTGGTCCATTTTCACTCACCAAACTATTTCTATACTACCCTTTGTCCAAAAGTACAACAATTTAAGTATACTGCTTTTGACTTTAGGTTGCCTGCTTAGTTTAGCTGTTGAAATTAGAATGAGGACAAAAGACAAGTGTTAAGAGCTAATTTGCATGTGCAAAGTTTGAGGTGTTTCCATTATGTCGAACTGACTTCTTACGACTGGTTAAAATATTATTATATCGCAACCTCTCTGTGCTGGCCTTTTTCACTTGTCTTCAAGAGATTTTTACTTGTATTGACACACTCTGAAACAGGACTTTTCATGCTGTGCACGCATTATGTTAGAGAACTCTATTACAAATGTAGTTACACGTACCACATGCAATCTAAACTATTCCGTTCTGACTAGGGAACTTAATGTTAAAAAAACTAACCATTGGACCAGTCTGAACTTCATCCACTGGTATTCCAATTACACGTTTGTAAAACACAGGGCTCTGCAATCTGCTTCTCTATTGATTGTAGCCAACTAATGTCTCTGGTGAGCCGAACACTACCTGCGTGAAGTTGGTACCCCACCCAACGCAATACTTCAGCAAAATAGGCTTAATCGTTTGTGCTTTGTTTGTGCCAGTAAAAGTTATTTTTTTGTGACTGTCTTTCTTACCGATACAATTGAAGTAATGACAGAGCTATAATCGAACGAGTGGAAAGCCAATGCACTTTCCAACAGATATGTAGATCATGTGGTATAAACTCTAGCCGCACAAACAAAACTTTTACTGGTGATTTTGGTTGAATCTGGAGCATGCTGGGGGTCTAAGTGACCTCAGAAAGACCTATACAGTATTATTTAATATCTAAAAAATGACAGTAGAACAAACACATATTTTAATGGCACAAACCAGCAAAAACAGAGCACAAACGATTACACCTTTTTTGGTGATGTTTTGAGTTGTGTGGGGGCCAACTTCATGTAGGTCCGAAACCTTTGCAGAATTCTCCTTTTTCAGATATAATGTCTTGGCCATTGTCTCTGCCGGCAATCACAGCACATAACATGCCTTTTTGAGATGTTTTCTCAGACAAATCCTCTAACAAACCTACACTTCTTTCGAAATGTCCATACTTCTTTCGAAATGTCCATGTTTGGAAAACGTAGCGAAGTAGCTAAATACCACAGCATATGGGGACACAGGACACTGGCGGACATATGAGGGAGTGTGTTGATGCTGATTGGATCCTCAAGTTTGCAGATTGAGCCAATGGCTTACCCACTTTCAATCAAGGGTGGCCACACCTAATTTAGTTTAATCAGATTATGTAGACACAAAGCATTAAAAATATGGTGATGGTTTTTAGGCCAATTTACTTCAGGATTTGATGGCATACAATATCTCTGGTCTTCCCATCAGAACGCTGCTGCAGGGTCTTTGCGTGTCGTTAATCATCAGATTCGAGGAAATTGCAAGTTGTGCTGTTCGGGCAGAAAGCACAAAGGTCAAGGCTTTGTCCACTTTCCACTCTCCTCTGGTAGCCTTTTCATTTACTAAGTAATAAAACATCACTACCAACAAAAATACGACAGCCTAAACCAAAATATTAGTGATCTGACATGATGTGCTGCATTGAAACAAGATCATTTGGGTTTTGATGATTTTGGTTTTGAATCATAGAGTCTTGGCCCAAGTCAAAAAATCCCATTCACACAGAGGGACAAGGCAGTTCAAGCCTGACCTTTGATCACAAACTGAAAGAGCGTGAGTGTGTTTAGAAAAGAGTGTTTGAGCACTGGGCAGGAGAGATGAGAATGTAAGATTTATTGTGCATTTTCAACTGAGAGATATGAACCAAGACTGAGGGAAATGTCACAAAATATTGAAAGCTCTGAGGCGAGGTTATAATATCAGTGTATTGGAGTCTATTTGATGGAGGAAAGGGAAAGGAGATATTTTTCAGTTTGCACACAAGATAGCGCACGATGCTCTGAACAAAAGTAAAGCTCTCTTTTCCTTATGAATGTTTGTTTTTCTTCTTCCGGCCCATTCCCACACAAGCAAAACCAAGAATATAAATTATATTTTTCAAAATGTAGGAACCATACACATGAATTGAGAAAACACTATGTTAGATCTCTCTTGCTTTGTCGCCATGTTGTTTGAGAATATATTCAGTTGTCATCTTTGCAAATAGAGATTTTTTTAGTTAGTGTGAATGCTATGGCATAGCTCTAGTGGGAGAGAGACTTTTCACTTCAAGTTGACGTAGCTTTTAAGTATATGGCAGATGTGTCAAAAGCCATCTTAAGCAACATGTGTATTTTGTTCTTGTTGCTGGTACATGATGTTGTGGTACATGCTGTGTAGCACCCTCATCTTTGCTAAGGCATGATCAAATATAATTTCTGCCAAATTTTCTATGCAACATTTTGGTTGTGTGTGAATAGGCCATACACAGGAAGACTCGCAAGGAATTATTTTCCCCATTCTTCTATAATTAAGGTGAATGTGTTGGTAACTGATAATTGAAATAAAATAAAACTTTACTTCATGGGAGAGTGTGTGTGGTATATGTGTGTGTTTAGTCCAGAGGGGATTCTAATTCTCAAGCAGCAGAAGGGTATTTTATAGATATAAAGATATTTCTGAAAGACAGCAAGCTGTCACTTACTATAAAACTATGTAATGGAGCAAATTCATCACAATTGTTTTGCATGGAATAATTGGTAATGATCATGACAAATATATTTGAGAAAAACATGTTTTTATTAGAATGTCATTTACCTCAGTTAAAGACTAGATTCCTACAGCTTTAATGGTAACCCTTTATTATAAGTTGCCCTTTGTAAATAGTTTATAAAGGCTTTATAATAACTTTTAATGGTTAAGCTTTACTTAATGTATTATACACCATTTATAAATCAATATAACACATTGCTCAAAATATTGTGATAGCTGGTCAGTTCTTGCCAAGCAGTGAGACAATATTTTATCTAAGTTATTAAGCATTTATAAAACATTAACAACTGCTTCTATGATGAACTGTTATGTACCTGGTTGTGAATGTTTGCAGTTTGAAGTTCTTTGCTGTAATTACCCAGTTTTGGGTACAGTTGGTGCTGTCCCATGAACAGTGTTTGGTTTTTCAACTAATGATGTGTCTTTGCCCAAATATACAACAGACACAGTAGAGACTGTCCACATAATGAAAAGGACAGAGACTGGAGAGCGTGTACAACATTCCTACGGAAGCTGCAGAAAAGGCTTAGGAACTATGACATCCTCACATGATGCACCATCACAGCCCAGGTAAGCACACTACGATAAGCCATGATAACAGGACAAGCACTAACACAGGCAGGTGAGCAGTTACTGGCAGAGAATGTGGATAACCTGATCCTGTTTATGTTTATGCTGAATTTCTGTTGAATGATTATTGTCTTGCATATGTAACCTACCATAGGAGTTGCAAATACATACAAGTTCACTATACAGCAATTACATTTTGGTTATATTTCCTATTTGCGATTGCAACAACCCCAAAGTCGGCCCAGGAGAATTGAATATCAAGACAAGTTTGCCAGTCCAAATCTCAACTACCCATTCTCTTACTTTTCACAACTCAAGCAGAAAGCGTTCACCAGTAACTGAGAGTAATCCCTGCTTAACCACAATAGCGCTTTTTGGTGCCCTGATTGGGCTGTTTTTTGGAAGTTGTAGCAATACAGTATGCTTGATGCCACACCAACTGATGTCCAACCACATGTCTTCTCCCCTCCCTAGGTTTTAAGATGCTTCCCAGCTGTCTAGCATTGCTCCCTGGCCTCCCCGCAATGTCCCCATAACGCCTCCACCCTTGCCTCAACTTACCCCAATCTCACCTCCTGTTGGTTTCTTCTCTTACTCCATTGCTGTTTCACGTTTCTTATTCCTGCTGGTCGGCTAGCCACTAGCTGCAAACACTCTTAGTTCCTCATGCATGTTCCTTACCTGTTTATGCTTTAATCACCTACATCCTTCATGCCTTCCTCTGTCTTTGATCCCTGATTCTCAAGGCCTTGGAGATGAAGCGCACTTGCAAAGGAAAGACTGTAAAGGAAAAAGTGGCTTTTTAAATTGTTCTTGTTCAGACTTCACATAATAGGTTAAAAGCCTAATGGATTTAATATGCAGCAAAATTGGAAGTTTGAAAATTCAGTCCCTGTTTTCATGTGCTTTGTTTAAGCAATTAACATGTTTATGACAGTATTCTTGAGATAAATGTGTAATGCATTTAGTATGGCTGTAATAGTAATTACCATTTGCACATTTAAATGATTTATTTTATTAATAGCATAACTTGTTAATGTCTTTCCTAAGAATATGTATGAATAAATGCTAATTGTAATAGTACAGTGGTAAGTGTTCAACGAAGGCAATGTTAAGGTACAAGTTGGCATGTGCAAATGAAATACAGGAATAACTGCAATGACAGGTACCTGTAGACTAAAAATGTCCTTATCATACTTTGTAAGGCAGTGACAGAGTCCAGTAGTACAAAGGGTGGGTATGGTTAGTATAACGTGGATAGTTAAAAAATATAGTCTAATTGTGTAACTGTTTAAAAAGTTATTGTTTATTTTAAAAACTTTATAATAAATATCCATAATTCTGTCATTTAAAGTAAAACCTTTAACAGAATTAAATGTTTGTAGTGCATTTTGAAATGGTCATTGATTTGTCAGTTTATATTAAGGTATCCTTTCAGCAGTTATGAATGCCTATTATTCCTTTATGAATGGTAAATTGAGTGTCACTTTATAATTAAGGTATCCTATCAGCAGATATTAATGCCTAATAATCCTTTGTACATGGTAACTGGTGTGTCACTTTATTATAAGGTATTCTATCAGCAGTTATAACTGGTTATAACCCATTTGTAAATGGTTAGTGGTGTGTAACTTTATAATAAAAAGGTACCCATTCAGCATTTATAACCTCTTTATAACTCATTTGTAAATGGTTATTTTTGTGTCATTTTATAATAAGGTATCCTTTCAGCATTTATAACTGGTAATAAGTTGTTTTTAAATAGTTATAGGTGTATCATTTTAAATAAGGTCTCCTTTCATGAGTTATAAGTTATAAGGGTTTTCATTTACAGATGGTCATCAAGGTTACAATAATTAATAAGAAAGAAGAAGATCGAACAACAAATGAGAAGATATCTCTACATGCTAAAAGGTATGTACAGATATTATTCACATTAGTGCACACACTAAATATGCATATTTGAATAAAAGCATGTTGAGATAGGAACCCTATAGGGAAGGTTAACATAAAATAATATGATTTCATAATGTCTGTTGTATATTCGGGAAAAGAACACATCATCAGACATCATTAGTTGAAAAACCAAGCACTGTTCATGGGACAGCACCAACTGTACCCAAAACTGGGTAATTACAGCAAAGAACTTCATTGTCCAACTGCAAACATTCACAACCAGGTACAGTACATAACATTTTATCATAGAAGCAATTGTAAATGCTTTATAAATGCTTAATAACTACAATAAAATATTGGCTCACTATTTGGCAAGAACTGACCAGCTATTGCATTATTTTGAGCAATGTGTTATAATAGTTTATGAATGGCGTATAATACATTAACAAATGCTTAAATAACCATTATTAGTGTAATTGAAAGCCTTTACTAGGTTTTACAATCCTTTACAAAGAGCACCTTCTTATAAAGTGTTACCCACTTACACAGAATTGTTATTACTGCTATTGAAATCAACTGTATTTGTTGAGCGCATTCGAAACAAAAACCATATGAGTTGTTATGAAATATTCAAACCACCAAAAGCAATGCTACTTTAGTAGATAAAGACAATTGTGCATTACTGTCTGTTTTATTGCTCACAGTATTTGTGACCTGACTTGTTATTAAAGAAGTCTTCTGCACTGGCCTCAGTTCAACAAATTTCCAAACACAGATCTTCATGACTTTAACTTGCATCCAACCACTTTCCGCAAGCAAGTTGCTTGCAGGTGGCACACCCGGTTCTGTTCCGAGTGCATCGTGCCACCTGGCAGTACTTCCTCCCGAGGAGATACGTGTCTGGGAGCTGTGCGCCTGGGCGCTGTAAGCAATTTGGCTCGAGCAACGTCTCAGGTGGAATAATATGGCCCTCACAAAGCCCATATGTCGAACTCATGATGAAGTCTCTCCTACTGTTGTTATTCATGCACTACCTGAACAACACAGAACAGTCCAGTCAAGCATGGCCGGTAATCAGAAAGTTATTCCCTGTAACCAGCGCATCCATACAATCTTATTACTGAAGAACAACATGCAAGACATGATGAATTACAATGACAAAGTCTTACTGCAGGCCATGTGTATTAGGTCATGTTCACATAGGTTAGTATTTTGGTTGCGATGTCGTATTGTCTCTGGGACTGTCTTGGTTGTGTACGTGTAAATGGCATCTGCTGGATGGTGATGTGACACAAACATTCTTGATTGTCTTCCATTGGCAAATGCCAAGTGTTGTCTTGCCATTCTTCAGGACTGTCGTGGAAAACGCCTTTTGTGCCGGTGTCTTATTCTGCACAGAGGGATGGATCGTTCATCTGTTGTGTGCTTTGCTGATTTGGTTTCTGGCTCACGCAGTAGGACCTGTTCTCACCGTGATGACATTCTGTGCTGATAATTGGCCCCCAGCATTGTCTCCGGCTTGTTCCATCGAAAGGTGCCATCCTTCAGTCTATCCAACATTTCATTTGGTGTGAATATGGATGCCTATTCAGTTCACATTTGGCTTTTGAGGCTTTTTGTCCTCAAAGGGGTAAGTTTGGCAGTGGCGGTGGGTGGTTAGAAAACACTGGGGATTTCTCAGTATTACAACCTCTATAAGCCAGTATACATAGTCTGTAAATAGGCAATTCCTTGACACATTTGAGTCATCAAAAAGTTGCAAGCTATTAGGAAAGCAAAGACCTTTCTATTCTGGAACCATGTGACAATTTAAGATTAAATTAAATAGTCATTTTGTCCAATCATCCCACTGTACCATTATTAAGATTCTTTATAACATTGTGGGGTAATCTACTTTGTGTGTGTATGTTGTGGAACTGGAAACCCTTTTTGCCATGCCATTCTCCTATTCATGTTGCTAACTTGCTAAATGGGCTTGACCTCATACAATAGACAGTGCACACATTTTGTTCTAGCTAGACTTGGCAAAACATTACCTAGCTAAACGCTGTTTGTGTGCTAACTTCATGCCAATAATGAAATTACACTTTTTTAGTAGAGTTGAACTTAACTCCCATTTTCTCAGACACGGGGCAGAATAGAACATAATTAGAATATAACATAACTATTATGGAGAATTAGTTAAAATCAGATGTCCAAAGTCACCCATGGCATTTACTAAAGGGCAACTGTTAGCTAGCTAGACATCAAAGGATAACAACATAACTGAAGAGTTACATTTTTACTCTGTCAATTACTTTTTGACTTTAATGTAACTTGATTGGTGTTTATCCAGTTCCTAACACCCCCTTTTTTTTTTTGCGTATGGACTAACCAAACAAGCTGACCCAGATAGTAATTTTAGATGTTTTTCAGAAAAGACTGCCAATCAATGCGTTAATCAATCAAGTGATATGGCCATCATATTTTCATTCTCTTTTCCTTGCTGGACAGTGGGAAATACATAGAATACACACATTGACACAGCAATCCACAGTTTTGTGCTTCTCCGGTAGATATTCAACCACTTAATTGCAAAATTGGAGGAAAATTTAGGAAACAAAATTAAAGATACATTCTTGATCATGCTTTCGTTTCTATTGGTCACATTAGCCAGGTTTCCATTCGTTACTTTGAATAAACATCACTGAGGTTTAGACATAATCTACATTTTCAATTTTTCTGGGATGTCATAATTTACATGTTTCAGCAATGTTTACACTGCATGCGTATCCATTTGGTTATGTCTTGCTATTGTGAATTTCAAACGCTCTCACTGTGTAGTAGAAGTAGGCCTGGAGTTGTCTGATAAGGCTGATTGTTATTTATATAGGAGATGTTCCATTTTGTGATTATAATTGCAGAGATAAATACAATAGAATTGCACGCCTGCTTCTTCATTTGCAACCTGTGATTACATAATTATTTACTGTTTGCTTCTCCTCGTCCATCAACTCATTCTTTCCACTTCTCTGCCATCAGGGACAGAATTATATTATAGTTCTACAAAATGTTTTTCATCCAACAGTGCCACCCTTCTCTCTCTCTCCTGTCTCACTATTCCATTTGGTGGGGGGGTGGGGGCGTCTTTTCAGTTGACGCTTTTCTGGCATTTTGGCACTGAAGGTGCAGGTTCAGACTGAATCAGAAAAAGATTGTTTCTGAGATGTCATAATCCAATACTTCCTTACCACTTTAGTCGGTTTTGTTTACATTTTGCAGGGATGATGACCCTGCGTGTGTATTCATTTGTCTTGCTATTGTAATGTAAACACATTGTCACAGTGTAGTAGAAGTGGGCCAGGAGTTGACTGATAAGACTTCTTGCAATCCATTGATTTATATAGAAGTACAATTTTGTGCTATTAATTACATTGATAAATACAACAAAATTGCATG